>NC_084470.1:117933787-118241495 GCF_027409185.1 Cynocephalus volans | reverse complement strand
CTCAATGTCCATACGTAGGGAAATAGTTGAATAAACTATGGTATATCCACACAATGAAGTACTATGCAGCTGTAAAAAAGAATGAGTAATATTTCTGGACTTGAGAGTGAATTTCAGCATATCTGTTAAGTGAAAAAAACAAAATGAAAAAGAGTACCTATAGCATGCTTTCTTTTATGTAATAGAGAAGAAGAAATAAGACAAATGTGTATCTGTTCATTTGAGCAAAAATAAAGGCAGATAAACCAGAAACTATTGAAAGTGAGTACCTATAAGGGGTGGGTTGGAATAGCAGTGATGGGGAGAAGTGACATTTCTCTGATCATATCTTTTTACACAATTCTGACATTTGGAACTATGTTAACGTTTCACCTGTGCAAACAAACGAACAAAACAGGCAAGAAAAGAAATAAAATTGAATACAAAAGGAAACAAATTAATCTGACTGAATTTCAAATGAGTAACATAACCACACCGAAGAGGGGGAATAATTAATCTAAGTAATTTTGAACATAGCAATGTTGTTTTCATACTTTCAGGCTATAAACAAAATAAAACTTTAAAAACTAGTAGGTTTGATTTCCACTAATGCATGGAGTTAGGAATTATAAAACTTCTTTCTGTGTATTCTAGGATTGAGCAAATAAGTAAACACATTGTGGAACCACGTGTCTCACTGTTGGACAAAGAAGATACAAATATGGAAGGAGGGAATGACAGAATGAAATCTATAGAAATTAACTGGTATTGGAAGAATTGGTATGAATTCATGACTTAGATCAAACTAGATTAAATAGACATAGGAATGTACATATGTATGTATATTTCTTTGCTCTGTCTGTTGAGAGGGTCTAGAAGCAATGATAGTTCAATAACACTGAACACACTCAGCATCCAGATCTTGGTTTCTGAATACCATTTTCTATCAAAATGAACTAGCATTCCTTGGAGAAACGTCAAGTTCCAGTGCTGCGTCTGGAAATGTATAAGGCAAGACTGGGGCATTTTGATTTGCCAGAAGGTAAGGAAGTGCTCAAAATGACATAGGAACTACTGTCAGGGTTCCCACTGGCCAAATAAGGTACAATTTGAGCAACAAAATATAATAATGATAGTAATGAACTATGACCCATTGAATAAATAAACAAAATTCATATTGACATAGATACTGAGTTAATGCTGATATAGATAAATGTATAAATAAACATGGAAGAAGGAAAAACTTTTTTTTTTTTTTACAGTAGAATGCCAACTAATGAATATAGAAGTAATGATTGAAGTAGAAATAATACAACTTGGCAATCATCATAGTAATAATTGATTCAGGCAAGAATCATCAATGGATGCTAAAATTCATGGTGAAAGTGCAAGGAAAATATGAGGAATCTACATAGATGTAAGTATCTCCCCCCAAATACTTATTAATTACAAATGTAAAAATACTAACTTTACACTAGAGAAACCTGGCTATATTTGTCCATTTCTGTTGCTTATAACAGTATACCTGAAACTGGTAATGGATAAAGAAATGGAACTTATTTCTTACAGTTCAGAGGCTGGAAAGTCCAAAGTTCAGGGAACACATCTGGTGAGGGCCTTGTTCTTGGTGGCCACTCTCCACAGCAAAGCAGGGTGTCACATGGGGACTGGCTGAGCAAGACAGAGCTAATCTCCTCACTTGTTCTCATTTTAAAGCCATCAGAACCATGCCCTTTACCACCCATTAAATCATCAATGAATAAATCCATCCACACGGGCAGTCTTCAGGATGCAATCACCTCTCAGAGGCCCCACCTTTCAATCACCATAATAGGATTTCCCACCCTCTTAACACTATTAAAATGGAGGCCGAGTTTCCAATACATGATCCTTTGAGGGACACATTTAACCCAACCCATAGCACTGGCAGACACCACCTTAACTAAGTGATCAAAGTTACCACCACCAGTAATAGGACAAATAGACAACATGTGCCTCTCTGTAAGAATGCAACATTCCTGCCAAAAATGTATAACTTGAATCTAATCATGAAGAAATGATAGAGAAACCCAAATCAAGGATGGAGTAGCCGGCCTCCAGGATGGGCCCTAATGATCCCCACCTTCTGGTATTCCCTTCTCTGCATGTACAGTGCCCTCCCACACTGAAAGCGTTGATCTGTGTAATCAATAGGATATTCTGGAGGTAACATAGCATGATTTCTAAGAAGAGGTCATAAAAGACATTGTGGCTTCTGCCTTTCTAGTTCCAGGAGAAGCTAGCTGCCATGTCATAAGGACACCCAACACTCAAGCAGCCCTATGGCAAGGCCCACAGGGTGAAGAAATGTGGCATCCAGCCAAGAGCCAGGTGAATGAGACATCTTAGCTGTGGATCCTCCAGTCCTAGTCAAGCCTCCAGATGACTGTAGCTCCAGCTGATGTCTTGACTGCAGTCTCATGAGACACTGTAAGCCAGAACTACCTAACCCCCAGAAACTGTGTGAGAATAATCATGTTTATTCTTGCTTTAAGCCACTAAGTTTAGGGTAATTTGTTGCTATGGAACAGATAACTAATTTAGAAGCTATTCTACAAAAATAATTGCTGTGTACTCTTCGAAAATGTCAAGGTCATGAAAGACAAAAAAGACTGAGGACATTTTTCCAGATCAAATAAGAAAAAAAAAAAAAAAAAGGACAATCAAATGCACTGTATGATTCTGGCATAATCCTGGACCAGGAGGAAAAAAATGTTGGTTGGTTGTTGTTTTGCTCTAACAAAGATTACTAAGATAATTCCCCAAATTGAATACAGTCAGTAGCTTATAAAATAGCATTGTTATCAATGTTAATTTCTTGTTTTTCATCACTGCACTGTAGGTATGGAAGAGAATGTCCTTGTTTTTAGGAAATATGAGTACACACAAGTATTCAGAGGAGTGATGTCATGCCTGTAACTTATCTCAAACTGTTCCAAAGTAATAATTATATTTATATAATCAAATCATATATATGTACATGTATATATCTATATCTACATCTAGAGAGAGGAGAAAGAGAGAATGGTAAAGAAACTATAATAAAATGTTCACATTTTGAGAATCTGGGTGACAGGCATATGGGAATGCTTTGTACTATTCTTGCAACTTTTCTGAAGAAATTATTTCAAAGTAAAAACAACGTAATAGCAGAGGTGGCTGCTGTTCCTAAAAGTAAACGAACTGTTTTTTCAAACTCAGGGTTGAGTCTCTATTAATAGGTTTTGAAATGAGTTTCGTGGCCCCAAACTAGAATTCTAAAAAACAATGGCAATAGAGCACAGCACAGTACAGCCCACCTAGCCGAGCACAGCGTAGCAGAGCAGAGCAAAGAGCAGGAGCCCTGCAGGGGGTCACTAAGGGTCAGCACTGCTTTGCCAGATTTTTGTTTCAGTTCTAGAAGAGTGAGAGGACCGGCTTGCACGGTCAAAAACGATGGAAAGCCACATAACTAGGGGGTGAGCCTGAGCCCACAACGCTGAGTTCCTCCCGCCCCCGGCCGGCAGGTGTGCGCGCGCCCCAGCGCACGCGGCCGGGCGCTATTTAAGGGCCCGCCTCTCGTTGCTCGCCGCCGCCTGCTGCTCCAGCCCTGCCCTCCCGGAGCTGCCCGAGGCTCGCGCGTCCCGGAACGCATCCCGCCGCTGGGGCATGGGCGCCGCGGGCCCGCTCTGGGTTTTCTTGGCTCTCGTCGCGCCAGGGGTCCTCGGTGAGCTGGGAGGGGGAGCACGGAGGTAGGGACGCGCGTCTGGGGCACGGACGGTTTCTGAGCCGCCATGCAAAGCAGGGAGCCCGAAGCGAGGAGAGGGGACGGTGCCGGACGCATGCCTGCCTCCCGCTAGCTTTGGGGACTCCCCCCCGTGTAATCTCTTAGTCCTGAATGTCCCCACTCACTCCTCCGAGAACTGGGACCAGCGGCGACACAGCTGTCTGATACCCCCGCTGTGGCCGGTGGCGTGCTCTCTCGGTCCTGCCTGGGCTCGCCGTCCCCGGGATTCAGCAGGTGCTCATTGCTCCCCGCCGAGGTCTGCAAGCGCCACCGAAACCTACCTGCTGTGTGCGGAGACGGCAGCGCGTGGGAGCGCTGCTCACACCAGCTCAGCTCCCTGCCCTGACTGGGCAGCGTCTGGTTCCCAAGCATGGTTCTCAGAGTTTTTGAACTTTGACGTGATACTGGTAAAGAGATTCTAAGCGCTAAACACCTGGAGTTACTTTTAAAAGTTGAGACATGAATTAAAACCGTAGTTTTCTTCGTGTTATTTTTCTTCTGTAATAGTGTCAAGGTTTATTATAACCCTTTCACCCCCCCACCCAGATTTGCTTGATTTTAAGTATTATAATTTGTAAAGATTAGAGTCTCTTGGCTAGAAAATGGGTCTAACTTTACAGTGATCTCCAGGGTACAGTGAATATCTCTTTTATTAGATGTTTACTGTATGCAGACCTCAGTAACTGGGTGACTTTTCACAAGTCATTGAGCTCCCTGATCGTCAGTTTCTTCATCTGTAAAATGAAGCTAAGGATTAAACTGTCCTACCACCTCACTGAGTTGGCCTGAACATCACATGAAATTAGGAGAATGAGTTAGATGTTGCTTGTTACTACTAAATGTCAGTAATAAGTCTACTGTCTAAACCTGTTTTTACAGAGCCAGCATTTAAGCTGCCCGCTTCCCCCAGCTTGTTCAGGTCCCTGGGATATGGCGTATATTGCTTCTGTGACAACTTACTCTGCTTTCCTGACACTCGCTTGTCTCCTGACTCTTTAATTGAACATTTCCCCGATCGTTATCTTCATCTTTTTCCTTTTGCTTCATATTAACGCCTTTTGAACAAATGCACGTTCACAACTGACCCTAACACCTCTGCGTGGTACAGCCCCAGACCTGACCTTTCACCTATTTCTAAATTTTGGGAAGGATACTATCAATTGAAAATCAGTTTCTTCACCATCCCTACCAATTCATCATCCCCTCCAAGTCTGCACCCTGTACCACAGCAGGGCCATGTCTCGGTCACTTGATTCCAGAAACATGAAAGACCAGGTTTACCTATCTGTGGACTGTTCAAGGTAACATGCTTCTGTTGTTTGTATTTTTATCATTCTTATACCAATATTCTAATTGTAAGCATTATAATTCCCTGTGGAACAACCTCCTCTCTTACGTCACTCTGCTACTGGTACCCTTAACCTTTCCAATTGCAAAAACCAAAAATTTAAAAAATATGTCTATGTATATATATTTTCATCATTCTGTTCCCTTGCTCAAAAATCTAAAGGGCTCCCTACTGCCTGTGGGAGAAAATCTCATCTCCTCACCCTTTCAAGCCCTTTGTAACTGATCTCACCTAGGCGTGCTTGTTTCCTGTCCTGTGTGCACTGCTCACACTCTTGCCCGCCTGTCACCTGCTGCTCACGCATGGCACACTCCCACTGCTGACCTTTACTGCTACTGCGTACCCTCCCCAGATCATCTCTTGGCTCCTGGACAGCTGCTCCTGCACTTGAGTGTGCTTGAGAAACTCTTGGAGCACCTTTTTAATATGTAGATTCCTGGGTTCTACCCCCTCCAGAAAGAAATTCATGGGTTTGGAGTGTGGCCCAGGAAACTGAGGTTTAACAAGCTCTTTGGAAGATTCTGAAGCAAGTATCTATAGGTTGCACTGCTATAAGCAAAGTCACTGGGAAGCATGTTTCATTCTTAGAGTGTTTTCCCACTTTTTCCTTTTAATTGCTTAAACAGAATAAAATTTCCTGCACATTTAGATTTCACTCAAGCCTTCACTGGCAACCTAACCTTAGCAAAACCATGCAGTAGGAATTCCCTCATTTCCCAATCAGCTGGTCTACAAATCTCCCTGCATCTGGGGTCAGATCCTGCTCTTGCTTGCATAAAATTTGCCAAGGGCTTCCCATCACACTAGAATAAAATCCATGCCCCTTATTCCTCACTAGAGGCCTCTGCCTTTCTCTGAAATACTCTATACCCCACTCCAGCCACACTGCCCTGCTCTCTATTCCTTGAACACAGCCACGTTTGTTCAGCTTTTGCACTAGGTACTCTGTTTATGGGAACACTCTTCCTGCAGACTGCGCCTTGCCTGGCTGCTTCTTGACATTTCAAGTCTCAGCCCAGTGTCCCTCTTCTGTGACTGTTATCTAGAGAGCACCTATCACCATCTGAAACCTTCTTGTTTAGTTATCTACCATTGGGTTGTTTGTACCCTCACTGAAATACAAGTTTCCTGAGAGCAAAGCCTTTCTCTGTCTTACTGCCTGATTTGAATCCCTAGCACTAGCAGGTAACTAGGAATTCAATAAATACACATTGGAAGTTTTTTCTACTTACAACAATGGAAGAAGCATCCTTTCTCCTGACAAAAGTCCACTTTTCACTCTTCCTGCACTGATGATCATATGCAAGCCCCCCTTGCTGTTGCAAGGACTTTACTTCTGCAGACATCCCTGACTTGCATCACCTATGCCCCCCTCTCCGTTTTCCCCATCAGCACTGCACTGTGCCCCAGGACATCGTTTATGGGACGAAGCTTCTCATGACCCAGGGAAACTCCGTTTTTCTGTCCCTCTTCTCATCCTTCCCAGCAGAACTCTTGTTGACTGCGTGTTATTTTTCTTTATCTCTTTCACCCACTCCAGACAGGCTTCTTTCCCCCCCGTTCTCCTAAGCTGCTTTTAGCAAGTTCGTTACTGACCTTCATGCTGACCAATCGGTCATTTTTCTATTCTTGTCTTTCTCAGTCTTGCAGCCAAAGCTGCTTCCTCCCTCTTGAAACAGTTTTCATTTTCATCTTCCAAACAGGACACTCTTACCTGTTTTTTCCACACCTCTCTGGTTACTCAGTATTTTGGGCTCTATCTCTAAAAATTGGAAGGTACAGGGGCTCAGCACTGGGCCTCCTCCATCTTTCTCCATATCTTATTTTTAAGAGAACTCATCCAGCCTTATGGCTTTAAATACTATTTATATGTTGATGACTCATATGTATTGCCTGTGGTCCTGACCTTTATCTCCTGAGCTACAAATTTGTACATCCAACTGTCTGCTTGGAATCTTCACCTGGATGCTTTGTGTGTTAACTATAGTGAGTCTGAAGCAACTGATTCCGCATACACTCCTAGTGTGTTAAATATAGTGAACACACACACACACACACACTCACACACACACGCACGCACACACATGCACACACACGCACACATACACACACACGCACACACACGCACACACACACACACATACACACACGCACGCACGCACGCACACACACATGCACACGCGCGCGCGCGCGCACACACACACACACACACACACACTGTTCCTTTTCCAGGCTTTCCCATCTCAGTACATGGTAACTCCATCAATCAGGGAGTTAAAGTCATAAGCCTACACACCACTGCTGAATCCTCGCATTTCCTTAAGCCCACTTGTGATACACAGAAAGTCTTGCCATTTCTGCTTCTAAATATGTCTAGTTCTCACTGCTTCTCTTTGGTCCCAGCCTCATTTTTTTGCCCTGAACTGTACCCCCTGCTTCTAAAACTATCAGTCCAATCCATTTTCTACCCAGTTGCCAGACTATTCTTTTTAAAAAGTAAATCAGGTCATGTGACTGTCCTGCTTGAACTCTCCAGTGACTTCCACTCAGGATAACATGCAGACGTCTTACTGTGGCCTGTGGAGAGGTACAGGATCGCTCCTGCTCAGCTTTCTAACTTGAACTTGTACCCTCTGCTCTGCTCACTGCCTTCCAGCCACACTTGCCTCTGTGTGTCCCTGAAGCACAGCCAATCCATCCCTGCCATTAGGCCTCTGCCTAAAATGCTTCTACCCAGCGCTTGCCTGGCTGGCACCTTCTTAGCCTTCCATCACACCTCAAATGTGCCTCTTTACAGGTTGTCTTTAACCCTCACAACAGAAGTTGCCAGCCACCTTGTCCCTTGCTCCTTCTGGTACATTGCATTTTGACACTTTATTCTGTTTATTTCCTTTACAGTACTGGCTTACTTATTTCCTTCTACCCCTATTATGGGTATTTATTTATGGTCTGTCTCCCTCTATTGAAACAAAAATTCTATGTGGGTGGGAACATTGCCTGTAATGTTCATTGATATATCTCCTGTGCTTAGGTCTGTATCTTGGTTAATGTGCATAATCGTCATTCAAAGACTATCTAATAGCCAGTAAACCCAGTATTGAGGTTTGTGATTATAATTCTCATTCTCAATAATAACTTTCCATCTTATCTGATTTCTGGCTGACCTTTTGGTTTTATTTCTATTATCCTGTATATTTGTTTTTCATTCATTTCGAATGGATTTCTAAGCCATTCCAAGTAAAGCCCCTTGGGCCCACATAAAGAGTTAAATGTACTGGTTTTCCGGAAACTGCTTTGCCTAATTATTTTTTAACATGGTTTGAGGAATGTGTGTATGTCTTTCCGCTCTTATATTTTACCTCCACTCATGATAAACTCTGATTTTTACTCCTGGTTGTAGAAAGATGTGCAGAGGGTTCAGTGACCCCCAAGAAAACTCATAATTGTTCATGGACTTACCTTCCCTTTTCTGAATAGAGAAACCAATCTCTGGAAATTGTCTTGTGACCTGGGATTTTGGCAATTTCATTAATAATGATGGCTAGTATCCTCAAAGAAGTAGAGTTTTTCAAGTCTCCTTATTGAGGACAAGACTTTCCCATTGTTTCTCATCCAGAAAGTTGTTTCTTGTCTCCTTTCACCACGGAAAGTCATGTTACGAAGCACACTGCTGCTTCTGCTGTTTCCAGATCTTGGTTCCATCTTGGTCTGTATCACTGCTGCTGACGAAATCTTGTAAATTTAAATTGATTTTCAGCTTTTGAAGAATAATTTGGTATTGTCCTTATTTATATTTGGTAATTCCAGGTTAAATCACTTGATTAGAGTAACTGGTGCAAGTTCTATCAGGATCATGAAGTTAGTCTTCATTGAGGTCAAATCTTGATCTTCCCTATAGAGTCTTGCTGTTTTGCACAGAGTATGCACATGGAGACATTTGCAGGTGTTACTGGTGGAAATCAAAGGAGTTGAGGAAATAAATAGAAGGGGACTTCAGTGAGATCTGGGTCCCAATGATGATGGCTATTCAGGAGCCTGGTTGGCTAGATCCAGGCTGTGTAACTTCCCTAATAGCAGAGGGGGACACAGAAAGGCTGGGTCTGGCTGCAGCTTGGGGAGCTCTGTGCATGCCTTTGTGTCACTCAGTCCATGTTTACTCTTTGACTTTTACCTGCACCCATCTCAGACTTGTTTGAAAAAGGAGATTTATAAATTTGATGTTCAAATAATCCAGGCACATTTTTGCCTGGATTACCGTCTGATCTGGGAGAAGAGTTAACTTCTTACTCTCTACATATAAATTTTGGGAGGTGAATCTTGAGTTCTCTCTCATACCTAGAAAAATGACTTTTCCAGATACATACTCAAGTATATGGTTGTTAGTTTCTTACCCATCTTCTAAGGTAACATTTGTTTTATTATTAATATTATTATATTAAGACACAGGAAACTATCTTGTTAGCACCACGCTCACCCAGTGAGCTAACCGGCCATCCCTATATGGGATCCGAACCTGGGGCCTTGGTGTTATCAGCACCGCACTCTCCCGAGTGAGCCACGGGCCGGCCCGACAGGAAACTATCTTGAAATGACTAGTTCCTTTTGTCTAGTACCCATCAGACAGTATTTATTAAGCTCTCTTTGGGGTATTACTCTACTAGGTAGGTAGAATAAAGTAATGAAGAAAAATAAATAAATACTTTTTTCCCTCTAGCCTCTAAAGGTTTAATGACTGTGATAGTTAGATAAGTTCATGAAAGTAATTTTAAAGGATCATACATGTGCTGGGCTTTTACAAGATCTCTGATGTACTTTAGTTTCCTGTCCTATCCCAGAAAAGTTTCTATCTTTAAGATTTCTACTTAAAATGTTCTAGTTTTTACTAATAACAACTACACTTTTTGATGAATATGCTAATTATCCTGACTTGATCATCACACACTGTACAGGTATTGATATTCAACTCTGGACTCCATAAATATGTATAATCAATTATGTCTCAAGAAAAAAATGCAAAAAACTCCAAAAATGGTGTAAATTAATTATGTATTTTTTGTATACCAATTATCTCCATAAATCTGGGGGAAAATATTAACATCCCCTCCCTCCCCACCAAAAAACCCCCCCAAAACAAATCAAAACACATATAGCTATCCTTTGAGGCCCTCACCACATGCCTTTCCTCTTTCCCTCAGGCTCTGACCTCACTGGGCAACAAACAAACAAATGAAAACCACTAATTTTTACTTATAAGGTTGTAAGAAGATCAAACAACCCTGGAGTCTTACTGGAATTTTATGAAAAATGGTTTTCTCCAGCTCTTCCTCTGAAGTCTATCTGAAAAAATTCTTTGAACCTCTAAGCCTATTTCTGTGTACATTTACCCATACTGCAACAATATGTGTTCTTTGTCCCAGAAAATATTGCCCCAGATTAGACTTACTTTCTAAAGATCAAAGTTGTCAAGACATTGGTGATGAAACAGAGGAGAGGAGGTTTTAGCATCTCTTAGTTTGATATTCTGTGGTCTTTGTCTCTAGGTCAGTGTAAGTTTCTGTCAAGGTATCTTTTGGCTAAGCCTGAAATTCAGAGTGACCAGTCTGAGTTTGCTATTGGGACATCTTAAAAATACAAATGCCTCTCTAGGTATGTCAAGAGGTCATTCTTTATCACCTGCCTAGAGACCTCCAAGTGTCAGATGCTCAGTAGTTCTGTAAACGTGAGTAGTCCTGTAATAGAGGCATCTTTGTGTCTATCAGTGTATCTGAATGAGAAAACCTGTTATTTTCAAGATAAAAGACTATAAATTAGCATGTCATCTCATGTGAAGGGGGCTCCTGGGTTCTGCATGTTTCCTTTTACTCCTAAGGGCATTAGGAATTGGGGTTAAGTCACCACAGCTGGGCAGCCCTGTTTGTCCTGTAATCTCCATGACTTGGATCTATGGTCTCTGTATTGTGTGAGACTGAGGTTAGAAGTTAGTATACAAGGAATATTGGTTTCACTTCATCCTTATCCCATTCAATTCAAGAGACATTATTGAGTAACTACTAGGTATGAAGCACTAGACAATGGGAACTGGGGGAGACGTACAGATTAATCTGAGTCTCTCTGCCTTTGAGGAACTCCTACACTAGTTGTGAAGACTGGCTCTTAAACATGGGCTATAAATTTCTTTTATTTGCAGAGATAAAGGGGTATGAGATCATAGAGGAGTAAATAATAAACGCCATCTAGGAGAATTAGGGAAATCTAGGCCTTGTGGGCAGAGCAAACAGCATCTGCAGCAGCAGAGAGGCAGAAAGAATGTGATGATGTCCCAGGAAAATAGACAAAATCAGTGTGGCTGGAGCATAGGGTTCATGGTCAGGAACAGCAGTTGATTAAGTGGACTAGAGCTTACTGCGAAAGGCCATGCACTTTCCCATAAACGATGGTGAGCCGTTGTCAGTCTTTAAATGTGGGGAGTGGCATGGCCACATTTGTGCTACTGAAAGATCATGTGTACAGTGGGACAGAAGATGTACCAGGGAGACCAGAGTTGAAAACATAGATTATGTCACTCAGTGCTCCAATGGGAGACCACAGCAGTGGCAAAGTAGTTGGTTTGCAGAGAGATTTGGTGACAAGTTAAATGAAGGGCAGGGGTAGAGGATGAGTTACAGAAAGGAAGTGATGACTATGAGGTTTTTCAAACCAGGAGACTTGGTAGATGGTGCCATCCACTGACAATATAAAAAGGGGAAATGGAGATTATAAGTTATAATTGGCCAGAAATAAAGTTTGCATCCATGCTGAGAAATATAGACTCTGCTTCCAACAAATAGTGTTCTGGAGTTGACTGACCCTTTGGAAGGTGCAAGTTTTGTAAATGTCAAAGGTTTCTTTGAGTAAACGTAAGTAGGCTTGTCAGCAAGTCTGGGCAGTTTGGGATTTAATATAAAATACAGAAAGTCTTCTTAATCCTAGCCCCAAATACTTTTTTTGTTGTTATGTCTTCTATTGTGGGTAGATCATGTATGGTCCTATACATCTCTCTGGGGCTCTGTGCTTACAGCCATGGGTGTCTAGTTTGGGTCAACAATGACATGTTCTTGTAATAAAGGATGAGTTGGCAGGGGACATCGCCAGGGCATGTGGATATTAGGACAGTAGTTCTAACCAGAAACCATCAGTCTTCCAAAGGAGACCTGAGTAATTGCCACTTACCCTTAAAAATAGATAAGCAAGAAGAGAATTATCTCCCTGATCCACTCCAGAGACAGCTCTTCAGGATTGCCCACTAGGGAGCATCCTAGGAGGGAAAGAACTTTGGACGACTCTTCTTCCAATTCTAAATCTCCAATGCCAGGAAGCCAAATTTCATTCAACTTCAGATTGTTGAATCTTTGTATGAGTCCTTATTCTGTCACCACTACTTGTGATAGTGTATTAACATGATATTCTATTCTTTGGCATTCTTTCAGTGGAGAAAGATCTCGGCTTTTCTAAAGTTTAAGTTCAGCTGGGAGATGATCACTCGTCTCTTTGTCTTCAGATATTAACTTCAGTGGTGACTCATCTGCCACTTGTGTTATCTCAGGCAATGTTGTAATCTGGAAAGTACCCAGATTTGCCTTTTTGTGAACGTAAGTGAAACAGTCTCTTTGTTGCACCCTATTTAATTCGTGTTGTCCCCTTCTAGAGAGAAATCGAGCATCTACACATCAAAATGAATACTAAGGAGGTTTACCCTTGGTTTGAGTACTTCTGGGTACAGAGCTATGATTTGTTTCATTTCTTATGTGCCCCCCATCCCACCACAGTTTCCTTTGATAAGTTATTTTATAACGAATAAATGCTTAAATCCAAAATATACCATGAGATTACCCACTGCCAACTTTATTTTATGCATAAACTAGGCCACCTAGGTGCCTCATTAACAGTTTAGCTATACTCTGCACTGGGGACTGTTGACCAGCTAACTTACAGCTTTTTGAGTTTCCATCACAAGTTCCATGTATCTTCCTTCCTTGCTACTTCCTATTTATAATCATCTTTTATATGTGAACACAGAATTTCAACAATATGGGTAAACTGTAGGCTTAGTTGAAGTTTGGTTTACAAGACTGAGGACAAAGTTCTCAGAAAGTGTAACATTTAAGTGACTTCCCTTTTCCCACCTACCCTCAAAAAACTATTCCTTGTAAGTCACCCTGAGTCATCTCCAATAGGGACTTTTACAGCAGCATTAGAGAGAGCCTTTACTATAAGAAGTTGTGACTTATCAGTGCTATGTTGAACAGAAAAACTCCGACCTCCTGAGTAAGAGGTCCATATATCGTACCAGCAGACAATCACATTGGCATCTGGAGCAGCCATCCCCGTAGTATGTTTACTGTAGCCAAACGCCCAATTCCAGAAGTTGAAAATGGAATTATGGAATCTGGATTTAGACAATTATTTTCTTTAAATGATACAGTGATGTAAATCAAAGTGTAAGTCTGGCTTTACCATCAATGGCAGTAACGTAGCATGGTGCCAACCAAACAGCAAATGGAATCCTCCACTGCCAAGGTGCTTCAGGCATGAGTTAGGCTAAAGCTTTGGGGATTTAGTGATAAAATGAGGTTTTTGGAGGTATAAATACATGGTACCTATGGGAAAGAAATACATGGTACCTATGTAGGAGAAAGATACTACATATGGTTGGGTTTTCTGGTTAAAGAATTTGCAAGAAAACTTTGAAAGTAATATCTAAAAGTTGAAGAAGTAGAAATTTATATTCTGGAACATTGCTAAATCTGTATTAATGTAGGGGAAATTAGAAGATGCTTTTAAAAAGCAGATAGTCCCAAGACCAATGAGTAGAGATT
This sequence comes from Cynocephalus volans, assembly GCF_027409185.1. NCBI lineage: Eukaryota > Metazoa > Chordata > Mammalia > Dermoptera > Cynocephalidae > Cynocephalus > Cynocephalus volans. The sequence continues at coordinate 118,227,508 of NC_084470.1, read as the reverse complement.
TTTTCATATTTATATATGCACATATACATACATATATATGTGTGTGTGTGTGTATATATATTTAATGAGGATAAAATGATCTCTCAATCCCATTGGCCATATCAATGGGGGAAATTGGCTGAGATCAGAATTTCATTCCAAGTACTATAAACATTATACATCCACACATTGAAAATGTAGCTTTTATAGAAGGAGGCTAGTACTCAGGTTGAGTCTCTGTCCCCTATTCTCCCCTTTCTCCTACTCTTATTGAGAAGTGTCTGACTTTATAAAAACCTATCAATATTGGGAGCCCCCTTCAGAAAGCTCAGACACCTCATCAACTTTGTTTTGGGAGTGGAAGGAAGTGGTAAATGTTGGTGGTAAAAATTGGTGAGAGAACGTCTCAGACCCATTGACTTGAATGAAGTGGAAAATGACAATAGGGTCCAGTGCTTCCTGGTGTAGGTCAGGATGGAGAAAACAGACCGTGGCATGGTTCATCATGTCTGAAAAGTAATGCATGTGAGCCCCCCTCCACCTCACCCAAAGGAGTCTCTCCTTACACTCAGGAGAGTGGACTTGAGCACCTGCATCCTACCCCATCAACTCCAAGCTGGCTATAAGTTGTATACAAGAAAGTTCTTTTTTCAGAAATAAAAGGCCTTCTGGTCCAATTCTTTTCTTAGTCCTATATCTTGTCTCTACCACCTCTACATATCCACCATAGTAATTATAACAAAAACAATAAGGAACTGGACAGGAAGTCTCCTACAGCTGTGTGCCTGGCTGCACGCTCATTGGAACTGACCCTGTGCAGTGTATGTCCCTGGGAACCTGGAGTCAAGCAACCCCACATGTGAAGGTGCCTAAAGCTCACCTCCATCTGAAGGAAACACAACTGTTTCCCCACTCTTCATGTGCCATTTATTGAAAATCAATTGGCTGTAAATACATGGCTTTATTTCTGGGTTCTCTATTCTGTTCCAATGGTTCATGTGCCTGTTTTGTGCCAATACCATGCTGTTTTGCTTACTATAGCTTTGTAGTGTATTTTGAAGTCAGGTAGTATGATGCTTACAGCTTTATTCTTTTAGCATGGTATTGCTTTAGCTATTCAGGGTCTTTTGTGGTTTCATACATATTTTAGGATTTGTTTTCTATTTCTGTGAAGAATGTCATCAGTATTTTGACAGGCATTGCATTGAATCTGTAGATCACTTTTGGTGGTATGGTCATTTTCGCACCATTGATTCTTCCAACCCAAGAATATGGAATGTTTTTCCATTCCTTTGTGCCCTCTTCAATTTCTTTCATCAGTGTTTTATAGTTCTCCTTGTAGAGATCTTTCACCTCCTTGGTTAAATTAATTCTTAAGTATTTTTTTGGGTGGGTAGCTATTGTAAATGGGCTTGCTTTCTTGATTTCTTTTTCATCTTTCTTGTTATTGATGTGTAGAAGTGCTACTGATTTTTGTATGTTGATTTTATATCCTGCAACTTTAGTGAATTTGTTTATCAGTTCTTAAAGTTTTTTGGTGGAGCTTTTAGGTTTTTCCATATGTATAAGATTATGTCATCTGCAAACAGGGACAATTTGACTTCCTTTTATTGCCTTTTATTTATTATGCCTTTGATTTCTTATTCTTGCCTAAGTGCTCTGGCTAAGATTTCCAACACTACGTTCAATATGATTGGAGAGAGTGGGTATCCTTGTCTTGTTCCAGTTTGTACAGGAAGAGCCTTCAGCTTTTCCCAATTCAGTATGATGTTAGCTGTCAGTTTGTCATATATGACCTTTATTGTGTTGAGGTACATTCCTTCTATGCCCAATTTGTTGAAGGTTTTTATTTTGAAAGGATGTCGAATTTTATCAAATGTTTTTGGGGCATCAATTAAGGTGATCATATAGTTTTTGTGCTTCATTCTGTTGATGTGATGTATCATGTTTATTGATTTGCATTGTTGAACCAAACTTGCATCCCTGGGGTAAATCCCATTTGATCATCTTAATGAGTGATCTTTTTAATATGCTGCTGGATTCAGTTTGTTAGTATTTTGCTATAGCTGTGACTCTGATCCTGAGTGGCTGAGCACAGCACTAGCCCAGCTCTGGGAGAGAAGGGGTGTTCTATTCTGGGGGTTTGGGCCTGGGGAGTAGAGTATGTCCACAATTCAAGAGCCAGAGCAAATGGGGCTTAGTTGTCACTCAGTTCCCAGGGAGTGAGGCACCTTGTACTGGTGCCTCTAGCCCCTGGAACAGTGGGACTTGGCAATATCTCAGTGTCTGTGAAGTTGCAGCGACAGCCAGAACCCAGAATGGTGGGGCACATCTGTCATTTGGGCCTTGGGGGGCAGGGAGCAGCACAGGGCAGGCTTCACTTCTTGGGGGAAGGGCTGTCTCAGCAGCTCCTTCTCCAGCTCCAGGGAAGCAGAGTGCGTGAGCTATTCGGCCTCCGAGACAGGTATCTTAGCTCAGCCACTGCTCTGTTTCCCTGAGACATGAGGCACTACGTCAGCTCAGTCCTGGGATGCACAGCTGCTTGACTCAGCCAAGCAGCTTCTTGGCCAGGAGAGCCATTCCCCAAGGGGTGATGCACCCTGTCATCCCAGTCCTAGGAGTGGGGCACAGCCACACTGCGAGAAACAGGTAGTTACAGATTCTCTCAGAGGGAGCGTGCAGCTTTGCAGCTTCAGTTCCAGGGAAGGAGGGTCACTACTGCAACGAGGAAGAATGGGTGCAGGGATTCCACCCTACCTAGTCCCTCAGGGTAAGGTGTGACAGCTGCTCTCAGCTGGGCTTGAGGAAGTCAGTTCAGAGGTGGCTTAGCCTCTAGGATAATAAATAGCATGTCTCATCCCTGTGGTAAAACAATCCCCAGCAGCAGTTCCAGTTCCAAGATGGCACAGTAGCCATGTGAGCCACAGAGAGTGGGGCACAGTGTCAGCTCCTCTGGGGGAACACAACTGTGTGGACTCCAGGCAGCTCCCTCAGCTAGGCTTCATGCCTGTGAGGACTGCCTGGGTCCCCAGTGGTGAGGACGGTAGGTATCCAAGGTGTTGGTGAGGGCTGCTGGGGTCCTCTGGCTTACCTCTCCCCACAGAGGGAATTTCCTGAGGATGGGGTGGTGGGGGCTTGGGGTCTCCTTTCATTCTCTAGGGGGCTCTTGTGAGTTTCTGTACTCACTAGCATTTCTGTCGCTCCTTTCATGGGCTCTAGCACTCCCCTTTAGTTATTTTCAACCAAATGTAGTTGTTCGTTGCTTTGTCTGTCTTTGTGGGAGAGATCAGCAGGAGGGTCTTCTAGTCTGCTGTCTTGCTCCATCCCTTACTCTCTCCATAAACTTTTTGAAGTACCCTTGTATTGATTTGTTTTCTGAGGACTAAGAAAGGGTAAGAACTTGGGAGTTTGGGAATAAAAAGAGACTATGTCTAAGAAATAAATTATACAAATTTCTAGTCTGATTCTGGAAAAGTGATATGACATATACTTAGATCTTTTATCTAACTTCAGATCTTTTTATTGTCAGCATCAGTGTGCCCACATCTTTCCTTTTCTGCGTTTGTTTCAGGGATTTCTTGTGACCCTCCTCCTTCTATCAAAAATGGTTGGAGTAGTTATCATTCTGACCCCATACCTCGTGGTACTGTGGTAAGATACTCTTGTTTACCCACCTTCCGCCTCATCGGAGAAAAAACTATTTTTTGTACAAGTAAAGACCAAGTGAAAGGAATCTGGGATAAAGCTGCTCCTATATGTGAATATTACAATAAAAATTCTATTTGCCCTGAGCCCACAGTACCAGGGGGATACAGAGAAAAAGGATCTAGGCCACCATACAGGCATGGCAATTCTGTGACATTTACGTGTAAAGCCAACTTCACCATGAAAGGAAACAAATCTGTCTGGTGCCAAGCAAATAAGACATGGGGGCCGACACCCCTGCCCACCTGCGAGAGCGGTGAGTACGCAGGGACACTGAGCCACAGGCTGCTCTGCGCAGCCCACGCTGTGTCCTTCTGAGGGACGAGCGGTGTGACGGGGAGGGAGGAAGGCGGGAGATGGGGAATGAGGGTCTCCCGCTCTTTCTTAATAATTGTCCATTCAGAAAACATCAATTGAGCAAAGGAGTTTGAAGTATAATGAGAAGATGTCATTGAACATACATAAAATTGATTGAATAAGTCTCAAAGGATGGGGACCAGAGTTTGTTGGGACTGTGGGAATTGGGTGGTTTTAAACTGTATATCTGGGGTTACTGTTAAAATGAGAAGAAATGTGGGATCTAATAGCAAAACTAGACCCAATGGATTTAAAACTCATCTCTTAACAGCTATTCATGTACTCTGGCACAGCTGATGCCCTGCTCTTGGTGACCTTTGTAAGGGCATTCTAAAGTGATCCACTGTGTCCCCAAGTCATCTCCTGGTCCAAAACATTTCAAATGAAATGTTGCTAAAAATAAGTATTACTATAAATTTATTTCCTTCTCAGTTGGTTTGGTTTATGTTGCTGCTGAATTCTAAATCTGAATTTAATTCTACAATTACAAGGATCAGCAATATTTGACAAAGATTATACCATCAAAATAGGTATTTATTTTTGTTAATAAAGAACAATATTTATAACATTTAAGGTGATTAAAGCTCTGAAAATTATTAAATTATTTAAAATATGATTCTACTGATAGATAGCCTTGGAGGTAGATTTTAAGTGTCACAAAAAAGAGTGGTTATGGAAAACAACTAAACCTTTATGAAGATTTAGGTTGACCTATATGTATTGAGGTATTAAGTAAAGGAAGCAAGGCATAGAATAATATGTACTGGGCACATGCACACACACACCATATATATGTCTACAAGTATATCCATATCACATATAGGATCCCAATGAACTATATTACTACTGTCTGGCAGGATAACCCTCTAAATAGTAACATGCTACCTTTGGAGCAGAGAATAATAGGCTTATAGATGGGGTGAGAGTTTAAGTGGAAATGGGCTTTTTTTGGTAATTGAAATTTTTCACAAGGCAAATGTAATTCATACACTGTAACTAAAAATGAAAAATAATGTACTATTCATGGCATAAAATGGATACAATTAAACCACATCTGTTTGATCTTTAAAAGGCTGAGTTGAAAATTAACGACAACTGGTTACCGTAGATCATGAGTCATGTATCTGGGTGTGTGTCCTAAGTCAGCATCTAAATTGTGAAGGATGTGTTATCTGATGGCTTTTTTCCTGATGTGTGTATATAAAGATTTCCCTCTGGACTGTCCGCCACTTCCCACAATCCCCAATGGACATCACACAGCGGAGACTGTTGGCACCTTTGCCCCAGGATTGTCTGTGACTTACACCTGTGAACCTGGTTACTTGCTTCATGGAAAAAAGATCATTAACTGCTTGTCTTCGGGAGACTGGAGTGCTGCTACCCCCACATGTAAAGGTACCCTAAATTTACAATCTATTTTGAGAACTGGGCTATTCTGTTATTTTCCATACTTTTCTCATGTTTGGCTTGTTTATTTAGAGGCAAAGTGTGAATCTCCAGAACGACTTCGCAATGGACAGGTAGAGAAGCCTCCCAGTCTTCGGGCTGGTGCAACTGTGAACTTTTCCTGTAACGAAGGGTGAGTGTCAGGAGGGTCTATGACAATTGATGCGTTTGGCTTATATGTGCATCGTGTGAACTGTGGAAGCTGAAGAAGGCATCTCTGTGAGGATCCTTGGACAGCCTGGGATGAGGTTGTGAGAGATAATGCTGGTAAAACGAGTTGGTGCACACATGCTAAATGAACTTGTCTTGGATATCACATAGAGGCTGTGGTTCTTCAGCACAAACTGCCTAATAGTTCTGAATGACAACTTTTTGTCTCTAGGTATCGATTACAAGGCCCACCTTCTAGTCAGTGTGTCATTGCTGGACAGCGAGCTGCTTGGACCAGGATGCCAGTATGTGAAAGTAGGTAAAGCAGCTATGGTTTGCCACAAACCAGTTTGTTCCTTGGTCAGAGTTTCAAGAGGACATTACATTCTCAGCTTAACCAAAAGCTTTTGGTTCAGTTGTTAGCATACAGGCTCTTATAGAGCAAAGAACTCCTAGAGATCTTTAAGGGATATGGTCTTCACTGAAGGATCCTTCAATTACCTCTTTATTCTCTGATTCATCAAGTTTAGCAGGGTTCCTAGGCTTTTCCTTCTCTAAAAGCAATGCAGACTTGTGCTTAGTAGATAGATTGTATATTTGGTAAAAGAAATCAAAGGATCAGCAGAGTATATATATTCAGGGAAAAAGTTTTTAAATTATATCATTAATTTATACTGCTTTAGCTGTCTTGATTGATTCACTACAGATTCAAATATGTCTGTGCTTGAACCTAGTATATGAATGTGGTATCAAGTCACATCTGAGGCATTCTTTGTTTGCATTACCCTGTGATCTTGTCATTTCTCTCTGTAATTTCTCTAGAAATTTTTTGCCCACCACCTCCCTCCATTTTCAATGGAAGACATACAAGCAGCTCTTCAGCAAAACTTCCATATGGAAGCACAGTCACTTACACTTGTGACCCAAGCCCAGAGGACGGAGTGAACTTCATCCTGACTGGGGAGAACACCATCCATTGTACAACTGATAGTCAGAAGACTGGGACCTGGAGTGGCCCTGCTCCACGCTGTGAACTTTCTGCTTCTGCAGTTCAATGTCCACATCCCCAGATCCCAAGAGGCCATATCTTATCTGTGCAGAAAGAGCAATATTCCTATAATGACACTGTGGTATTTGATTGCATATCTGGCTTCACCTTGAAAGGCAGCAGGAGGATCAGATGTAATGCCCACGGCACGTGGGAGCCCCCAGCTCCAGTCTGTGAAAGGGGTGGGTGTCCCTGTACTCAGAAAAGGGGCTACTGATTCCCCTTTTTGAAAAGATAGAGGCAGGGGTATGGGCTTTAAGCAGGGCCTTTTCCAGATCCTCCTCCCCTCAACTATACTAAATATATGAATATAAATTCTGTAGAGGGTTTTCTTAACACCTTCTTACCACCATTATTTCATTTTGTGGCAGTATGCTCGGGAAGAAACACTACAGATCACTAAAGTGTCCATTTTCTTCAGGGGGAAAACACTAGGAGAAAAATGCTTGTTTGTCTTAATAGTGATTTCTTACAAGAAAAGTCATCAATGCCCTATCGCAGGGGTACATCAGAATGTCCCATAAAATATGATTCCGTAAGAAGGCAAGAGGCAGGAAGGGAGTTACAGCACTGAGTGGGTGATGAACAAAATCTGCAGCAGCCCAAGTGCAAAAAGAAAAAAAGAGAAATGCTGATCTAAAATTACCCAGAACTGGGCTGCAAGTTTCCTTCTGTACCACACACTGCCACCAGAGTGGAACTGTAGCATTAATGTCAATCTCTTTGGCTCAGTTTCTTTCTGTTGTTGTTTACATAAGAGGTTTTGTTTTGTTTTTTCCTTTCCTTTCTTCTAGAATGCCAGGCTCCTCCTAAAATCCTCAATGGGAAAAAGGAAGATAGACACATGGTTCTCTTTGACCCTGGAACATCCATAAAATATAGCTGTGACCCTGGCTATGTGCTGGTGGGAGAAGAATCCATACATTGTACCTCTGAGGGAGTGTGGACACCTACGGCTCCCCAATGCAAAGGTATCAGGCCTCAAATGTAGATGTTCTGCTGGTTTTAAGATTGCTTTGAGTTGATTTCTCATCCTAGTCTCTTTTCTTAGTGGCAGAGTGTGAACCTATAGGAAAGCAACTCTTTACAAAACCCCAGAATCCATTTATTAGACCAGACGTTAACTCTTCTTGTGATGAGGGGTGAGTGAAGGCTGTCTCAGCCTGAACCAGGTCTGGCTTACCAGAGCACACTGCCAGCTCTATGTAAGAGTTTATGTCAACAGTCTTTCCCTCTCTTGTGTTCATGGAAGTGTCGATCACACTGTTTTTCCATGCACGGAAACTATGCCTATGCAATGGATGGATGGTGGTGTTGCTGGCTACACTTTTGTTCCTATTGCTTCTTGTTCTGAAAGTGGTGAGTCTGCTTTGCAGCCAACAGCTCTTGCTTAGCTTTGTGGTCACCTGATGGCTAAATGACATGACTCTGTCTCTAGGTACCGGTTAAGTGAGAGTGTTTATCAGCAGTGTCAAGGAAAAATTCCTTGGTTTATGGAGATTCGTCTTTGTAAAGGTGAGTAGCAAAATTGATAGAACAGCTGAGATAATGTGAGATCTGTGCATTTGCTGGGGGATTTCTGCTGTAGGCCATGTTATGGGAATTAGTGCATTTGATTCTGTTCCATTAGCTTTGCGAACAGTTACAGTTGCATGGTTTTGTCTTTCTGTCGCCATCTCTCTCTACATTAATCAGTTAAATTAGATGTACTTAGTTACTGACTCTCTTTTGTGATGTAGGATTTTAAAGAATAATGAGAGCAGTGAGTCTATGAGCCACTTTCCTTAATTTTGGGTACACTGTAGTTAGGGGATTGGTGTCAGATAATTCCGATTCTGTTTCTACTGCTTAATAGCTGTATGACTGGGCAATTTATGTAACTTCTCTGAAGCTCTAGTCTCTCATCTGTAAAGATGGCATAAAACTAGAGACTTCAGTGTTGTAGAATTAAATGGTGCTATACCTACTTCTAGATTAGGAAACTGCCCGTCACAAAGCAGGTGCTCAATCAACAATGAAATTCTTAGCTAACTATATAAACTATCACATCACCTCAGCACAAAGATGGTACACAAAAAAGTATTATTCTATTCCCTTGTGCATTTTATCCTCCTATTGACTATTAAAAAGAATTCTTCTTTTAATTAAGTTGACTACTGGGTCTTACTGCCTCATAATATGATATTGGTCAGCATGTACACTTGTAATAAAGGTGTCCTTTCCTGTGAAATCTGTTTAAATTGAATTCTATATGCACAATGAGTTTTGATATAACTTACATCATGAAAATTCACCCATACCCTCTAGGAAACCACAAGTGCATAACCAGCTGCATTTCTATTCTTTGGAGTGTGACACTGGAACAGATTTTTACAGTATCTTTTCGTTTCTCCAGAAATCACCTGCCCACCACCCCCTGTCATCTACAATGGGACACACACAGGAAGTTCCTCAGAAGACGTTCCATATGGAACCACGGTCACTTACACATGTAACCCCGGGCCGGAGAGAGGAGTGGAATTCAGCCTCATTGGGAAGAGCGCCATCCGGTGCATAAGCGATGATCAAGAGAGAGGCACCTGGAGTGGCCCTGCTCCTCTCTGTAAACTGTCCCTCCCTCCTATCCAGTGCTCACAGGCCCATGTTGCAAATGGGTACAAGATATCTGGCAAGGAAGCCCCGTATTTCTACAATGACAGTGTGACATTCAAGTGTAATGATGGATTTACTTTGAAAGGCAGTAGTCAGATTCGTTGCAAAGCCAATAACACCTGGGATCCTGAAATACCAGTTTGTGAAAAAGGTAAAAACCCAGTGGGTGAAGAAAAGAGATATTTACTTACTTATTCTTATTTATTATCTTCCACCAAAAACTAGACTCATGGAGAAAGGCAAGGGGGCACAGATTACTTTCCCATTTCTTCCATTCTGTAATAGAATGTTCTATGTGTGTTGTGTGTGTTCTTTGTGTAAATGCCTCCTGGGATCTGGGATATATTTCGGGCAGATAATGAAAGGACCTTTTCAGAGGGGCCTAGTTCCTTCAAGAGAGCAAAAAGCATTCAGTGGTGAACTAGAGCTGCATGATCTTCAGCTGCAAAGTTCAGATTGTCCGTTGTCAGATGTTGTATATTTAATGTTCTTGAGAAGAAATTCCTCTGTATTGGTGTTTATGTGGGGAGTTTTCTCCTCAGGCTGCCAGCCACCTTCTGGGCTCCACCACGGTCAGCATACGGGTGGAACTACGGTCCTCTTTGTCTCTGGGATGGCTATACACTACACTTGTGACCCTGGCTACTTGCTTGTGGGAAATAAGTCCGTTCACTGTATGCCTTCAGGAGACTGGAGTCCTTCTGCCCCACGGTGTGAAGGTACTTTCAGTTCCAGTCTTGTCTTTCTCTTTGAGGTTAGGCATCTGTAAGTAATTCCAACTTTGTTTCTCCAGAAGCATGTCAGTCGATGAGGGAAGACCTTCAAGAGCTTCCAGTTGGTTCACGTGTGGAACTAGTTAACACATCCTGTCAAGATGGGTGAGTATGAGATAATCCATTCTGAGAAATAGTCTCCACCCTGTTTTGTGCATAGTTCTGCCCTCAGCTTGGCTTGGTGACTCCCTGTAGAGGTTCCTCCATTGCTACGCTAACAGTGAATGTGAGTTTCCAATGGCCTAACTAGCATCTCTGACTTTTCTGTCCTTCCTTCACATGGAAAGGGCTTCACGGTGGTGACTCTGAGTCTAAAGTAGTTTTCTTATGTAGAGGATCAAGACTTTCAACTCCTCTCTGCCACAGTTCTTATTTAGAAGTACCTCTGTATTTGTAGTGTGAAGAGGCTAAGTTTCAGAGTTGTGAAATTGGGAAGAGGAAATGTATCATACTCTGTCTTTCTCTAGCTACCAGTTGATTGGACATGTTTATCAGAAGTGTCAAGATGCTGAGAATGGGGTTTGGTTCCAAAAGATTCCACTTTGTAAAGGTAAGTTAGAAGAAAAAGCTGACAGTGGTCATAGAGGGTTAGAAAGGCAGGCCACTGAAGAACTGGTCTGAGTACTTCAGTAGTCTCTGTGTTCTGCCTCAGTGTAAGATAAGAAAAACATTTCAGTGTTGCATCAGCATTGGCATTAGGAAATCAAAGTTGTCAAGTAGGAACTATTTGCCATGTATCTGCTAATTTTACTAAAGTTAAAAAACAACTATTGCCTACATTTCTTGGTCATGGAAACATAGCCGTATTTCTTTCTTTCTTAATACTTTACTGTATTTTCTGAATTTCTTTGAATGAGTATGTATTGCTTTTATAATCACAACATATAATAAAGCTGGTTTTTTAAAAAAAATAATTCAGGTTCCAAAATTTAAATAATTTTCTAGTTATATGAAATACATGAAGTTCCATAGTGTCATTTCTACCCGAATGAAGACTGTCCATGTTGATGTACTAGCTGAGACAGACTTCCCTAAATTTCTTCTGCAGTTATTCACTGTCAACCTCCACCAGCAATTGACCATGGGAGGCACACGGACATGGCGGCAGAGCACTTTCTATATGGAAATGAAGTCTCTTATGAATGTGACCAAGGATTCCATCTTTTGGGAGAGAAAAATGTGTGGTGCACAAGTGATTCAAAAGGACATGGAACTTGGAGTGGACCTCCCCCACAGTGCTTGCAATCTCCACCTATAACTCACTGCCCTAACCCAGAAGTCAAACATGGATACAAGCTCAACAGAACTCTGTCCATGTATTCCCACAACGACATAGTATACATTGCTTGCAATCCCGGCTTCATCATGAATGGCAGTCACGTGATTAGGTGTCATACTGATAACACATGGATGCCAGGTGTACCCATTTGTATCAGAAAGGGTAAGATGTTTTAAGGAGTAAAATATGGGATATTGTACAGAAAAAATACAAAGTTTTTTGAATCTGCACTTGCCATTCTGCTGAAAGAAAAGCATCTAAAAGCTAAGGCAGTCATATTGTTTTACAAATTATCTGCCTTTTCTTATTTTCTCACCTGATTCTTTTTTCCCCTCTCCTTTCTCAGTGTGTTGAGCAATAGTACATGAAAGGATAATGCTTAACTTCCAAATTGATGGAGTCTCTGAACTTATTATTTTTGTGGATTTAGAATAAGGAAATTGCACATACCTTTTTGGGGGGCAAATGTTTAGCAGTAATATTGTTGATAACTCAATATTTAGGGCTATAATACCAGCCAGAAAGAGAACTTTGGGTGTTCTGGAGAATGAAGCTGGCCTTCCAACCCACTGAATTGTCTTTCTTCTACAATTCTAGTTATCATTTGGCAGCCTTATTTTTATCAGTGACTATTAACAGCAGAGGCTGCCAATTGGTGACACAAATACTGAGTTCACCTCCCCAGAACTGTTTTCTTTGGCCAGCAAGTAGTGTTATTTTAAGTGAAACCCGTCTCCACAGCCCAGGCTAAATACTGGACCTGTGAAGGATAAGGGCCCCCTTTGCTTCTCTGCAAGGCACCGGTAACTTGAGCTGAGCAGTGGCTGCCACGTTTAGAAGGACAGGGGCTCTCTGATTTGTTATATCTGGTGGCTTCACTTACTAGCTCTTGTAGGCATTTGAATGTGTGACCCTCAGACTATAGCCTGACTTCTATTTAATTGGAAAAGGAAAGAATACTGTTTGCTGATAGGTTACAGTTGTAGACCACAGACATCGATGTTTCATTATCTTATTATTGACACTTTCGTTCAAATCATACATGATGTACAGGGAGAATTGCAGATCTCTGTCCAGTGATGCTTGGTCTGGTGGAATGTTTCTGGATACCAGTTAGATGGCTTATTGCCCGTCACCTTTCTGAATGAGGTCATCCAGAAGTAGTGTTGGCCGTGTGTTCCTCTGTGCTGAATTAAATATCCTTTCTTATTGGTGTCTAAGCTTTCTTAAGGTGTCAACCTCCATCTAAGATCCCCAATGGGAATCACACTGGTGGAAATATAGCTCAGTTTGCCCCTGGAATGTCAATCCTGTACAGCTGTGACCCGGGCTACCTGCTGGTGGGAGAAGCGCTCCTCCTTTGCACACATGATGGAACCTGGAGCCAACCTGCCCCTTATTGCAGAGGTGCTTTGTCTATCTTGTTCCTTTTCTTTTAAAATCAAATTTGTACCAAACAGATATATTCAATTAGCTATTTTCAATTTAAAATAGCAAAAGAAGTGCATTAATTGAATCATTTAATTAAATGAGTTTAAATGCTTTAATTGGATTTATACATTAATTAATATAATATGTCAAAATAAGAAAAATGGCTTATGCTGTAGTTTATCTTGTGAATGACCATGTATGTAGTCATTCACACATAGAAAGTTGAAGTTCTTTTATAAATTAAACAACTAAAGTGCAGATTGTATGTACACAGTGGTTACAGTTCAGTGTGCCTTTGACACAGCAGCAATAAGAAGCACAGCCATCCTTTGAGTGTATTTCCTGAGTGGTGGTGGGATTATGGGTAAATTTTTTATAGAAGCTTCAGAAAGTCGGTTTATTATCATAAAACAGAGCATATGAAATGTGAATGGTAGGTTAACATCTGATATTTGCTGGACACTTTTCACTACGTGCAGACACTGTGCACAGCACTTTATCTCACCTGATCTTCATGAGATCCACAGAGACTGGTGTCACTGTTATCCCTGTTTTATAGATGAGGTTCCAGGAGCATGGAGAGATTTGTAACTTACCCAAAGTCACCCAGCTAGGAAGTACTAGAGTCGAGATGCAAATCCAGAATCTCACACTATCGACCCTACAGTGGAAAGATGAAAGAAGAAACGAGAGGGTGCACATATGTGAAGAATTAGAGAGTACAACTAGCAGCAGATGAATCAATAAGTCAAAACACCTGATCCTACCCCTTCAGCCCTCACCGTTTCTCTAAGAAGCCCATAAAATTACTCATGTCCCACACTGTTAGCATAGAAACTGAGGCAAAAAGAAAGAGAATGATCTGGCTTAAATTACCTAGAGGTTATTGAGATAGGTGGCTGACACTAAGACTGTGCCTAGAATATTGTCTTCTTATGCTATTTCAGTCAAGCTTTGCTTACTGAAAATGAAATCAGTTGGTTTCATAAACCTTTCCATTACTGGCAGTTTCTGCTTTCTTCGTAAAAGGCCAAAGCATGACTCTGTATAATTAGATTCCTCTAATTTCAGAGGTAAACTGTAGGCCCCCAGAGGATATGAATGGAATCCAGAAGGGGCTGGAGCCTAGGAAAATGTATCAGTATGGAGCTATCGTCACTTTGGAGTGTGAAGACGGGTATACCATGGAAGGCAGTCCCCAGAGCCAGTGCCAGGACGATCACCAGTGGAACCCGCCCCTGGCTGTTTGCAGATCCCGTAAGTGCAAAGGGCTTCATTGTTGCTTGTACCTGGCCCATGGAGAGATGAGAGTGACAGGTCTCCCTCAATGTCGGAGACTCCTGGGCTTTCAGTTGACATAGGTCTGGGATCAGTGGTGCAATAGCAGACAAACTTGAAGTCAGTGGTCTATTCTAGAAAACATTCAGCTTTCTGAAAATGGGAGAAGTAAATCAAAGAAAATTAAAAAAGGAACACTAACTTAAAAGGAGCAAAAATGCAAAACTAACAACCTAACATGTTGGAAGGAGTTACTGCGGAGACTTCGCTCCTTGCTGAATTTTGATGTATAAGTGCAATTTGACAGGGAGCTCCAAAAATGTTAACTTGCTTGTTGTAACAGTTAATATTTGCATTCTAACATAAGAAATCCCTGATTATGAAGTTGAAAATATTTTTTCCACTGGTGAACTCTCCCAGGCTATCTAATAAAAGTGGAAAGAAAGAAAAGTCCAGTCAGTTGTTACATAGGAAAAAAGTGGGTATAACTCAGGGCTCCAATATATCTTTTAAGTAGGCCTAGAAGGGAGCTGAGTGTTGACTTCTGGAACATCACCATGGGACTCTGGGCTACACTGAATTGTGGTACTAGACTAATATTTTCATGATTTTGTATTCTCCTTAGGCTCACTTGCTCCTCTTCTTTATGGTAAGTTTTCATAAATAACTCTCATGATGTTTTATAAAAATACATAAAAGTAGAGGCCTTATATCCTACCTATTAATATTTTTTCATCTTAACTCATAGGAAATGTTTTTTTGGTGTTTTAAGGATAGTTTAATATGCATGTCACATTAAAAATTGTTAATTGGGGATAGAGCTGAATAAATAATTTAAATAGCCGTGTTCCCTGGTTTTTAAATTGAAATTTTAGTTTGCCTCAGCTCTTGGTCTTTTGCTTGATTTGATACTATTGAAATAGGCCAGCTTATTCTGCTGCAGCAAAATATATTTCCCAACTGAGAGTTAAATGTTGTTATGCAAAATCATGGAGTCCTGGTGTTTTGTGCTCCTAATTTCACCCCAGTGACAAGAATGTTACTTGTCAGTAACATAAAACGGAAAAGAAACAGAAAAACTCAATTGACTGAAATGCTATGGTTATGTGCTTGATGCTTTAGATTAAATGTGGACTGGATCAAATCAGACAAACCGTAAGCCCAAGTATGATTACTCAGGAATTCAGTATTTGTGGCAGAGAAGTTATGTTATTTATGGCAGAGAAGAAATATGTATACAAGTCGCATTACCCACCACTAGCAATAGGCTCCACAGTCATTTCAAAACAATATAGGTCACATTTTTCTCGCATTTGATATTTACTGTTTTTTCCCCCTAGGTATTTCTGCAGGTTCAGTACTTCTTATTTTTTTGATTTGTGCCATCTTATGCATATTAAAACGCAAAGAGCGGTAAGTTCAAATGCATTCTTGACCAAAATGCACACGAGGTTTTAGCTTCTTGCCTGAAACTAAACACAGAAGCACAAGTGATGTGACATGAATACTGTAGTGTGGTAACTGGAATAAGGAGTCCTGTGCTACATAGAAGGAAGCCCTCTTTGTAAGAACTTAAAGATGCTAAACACTTAGCTTATGTTACTGGATGTTTATTTAGATGGTACATTGTAAAAAAAAAAAAATCTAGAGAATAGGAAGAAAAAAAAAAGTCCCAGTGGTAACAACTACAGATATTTTGGTGTATTTCTATCCAATCTTTTTCTTATATACTTTCTCTTTTTTGTTTTTCAAACTGAAATTTTGGGATTATAGTCTCCTGTATTTTTTAATGAATTAATTTTCAGTAGGTACATATTTTTTATGTCTTTAAGTCATACTTTATTTTTATTTCATAGCAGTGGTATGGAAATTTTAAGTTGCTTCTACATCTACTTTGATAATAAAGACATGAGGAACATGTTTGAATAAGCCTTTTCCATATCTACTTATTTCTTTAGAGCATAGTTTTAGAATTATTAGGGATAAGTGAGCATTTAATGTCCTTAATAAAATTGTCAAATAATTAATGTAACTATATATGTTGTGTTTCTCAACCTCTTTTTCTGCTTCACTGATCTTTTCTTCCATCACAAACCACTTTGTGTTTAATTAATATAGCTTTGTACCATTATATCTGGTAGGGCAAGAATCCCCATTAAAATTTTGTAGGACTTTCTGTTCTCTTCTGTCTGTTCCTACAGGTGATTTTTAGAAACATTTGCCATTTTCTGAAAAAAAATATATTATGATTTCATTTGTCTATAGTTGAATTTGTGAGAAGTTGGCATCTTTTCTATAATGCCTTCTCATTCAGAAACATATTAGGCCTTTCCATTTGTTCAAGTAATCTTTTCTCTCAATTGTTTTTGTGGTTACTTAAATATATTATAAGGCTTCTACGTTTTATGTTATATTTTCTTGTCCAGAAATATATACTTTTTACATTTAATTTTTAATTTTTTTTAAACATCTGAATCCATCTAGAATTTATGCTATGGTATCATGGTCAATGTAACCTCACTTGTACTTTTTTTCTACATAGTAATTTTTTTCAAAGGCTATTTTGAGCAAACTATCCCTTTACCATTGCTTTGTAATGTTCCTTTACCAGATAAGTATACTCATTCAGTTCTCGTATAAGCTGGGGTCTATGTCAGAGACTTCTGACTTAGATATTTAAGACAGATTATGTTTCAACTATCTGTCTCTATGAACCAGATCTACTGTAAATAAGTGTAGCTTTATAATAGTTTTTTCTAGGAGCAATTTTCTTACTCTTTAACTATTTTCAAATTTTCTTCTAATTACTTTTGCAGATAGGCTAAAGAATTATTCAAACACAACCACACCCCCTCATCCTAGAAAAAAATAAAAATGTTAGGATATTAATAGGCAGTGCCTAAAACCTATAGATATAATTGGGAAGAAATTACCTCTTCAAAATATTCACTGTTTCTTTCCAGAAATATAGATGACTGATTTAGGTATTTTAAAAATATCTCTCAATTAAAATTTAACAGTTTACTTCATATAAACTACATAAACAGCCAAGTGTCTTTATTTTTTTTATTTGCCCTTGTAAATAGATTCATTTTTTTGGCTGTGTCTTATAAGTGGTTTCAAATGATATCTAGAAAAGTTTCTCTTTATACAGTTATTAATTCTAATAGTTTTTCAGTGAGTTATCAAATCATCTAAGTAAAAAATTATATTTTCTAGCAATTATTGTCACATTGTTTCCTCTGGCCATACATTTTTATTTACTTATTTTTGTCTTATTTTTTTGCACTGACCAGAATTTCAAGGAATATCTTCAATAATAGTAGGCATATTGGCATAATTCCCCCTTCATTTTTAATGTGAAGCCTCTTGTGTTTTACCATTAAAAATGATGCTGGATGCTTTTGGTGTTTTTCTTTTCTTTTTTATGTTACAAAAAGAAGTATGTTTCTATTTCTAGTCACAGAGGTTGTTTTTCCCCCTTTTAAAATCACTATAAATCTTTTCTTGTTTCTCTTTTTAATCACATCTTTTATATCACTATAAATCTTTTCATAATTGTTGGACTTTTAAAAATACTAAAGTAAATATGCTTGTTGGAACAAAGCAAATAGTTTATAAAGAAACTGAATAGTCTCTTCCACGGCACTACCACTGGTGCCCGCCCTCCAGGTCCAACATGTTACCTTAATGAATGTTGCAATGTGCTATAGACCCTTCCACGTATTGCTCTGTCTAGCATTTACATATGTGGCTTTTAAAAAAATTTTGTCAGTAATTTTAGAGAAATAGAAGTGATCTGAAAAGAGGTAATGATTATGTCCATTCGTTCTTTTCTTATGCCATAACTACTGAGTGCCACTTTGTGTTTCCACCACACTAGGCTACACTCACAAAGCCTAGTAGGACCTGAGCTCTGTCATCAAAGATCACAGTCTGGTAGAGGAGACAACCACATAAATAAGTGCTATAAAATGATGTTGCCCTGGTGATCATGTGATATGTGGTGGGGAAATACAGCAAATGGCCAGTACTTGGGAGTTTTCATCAGAAAAACTTCCATCGTGGGGATATTTCAGGTGAGCCTCAAAACAAGGAGAGAAAGGAATCCCAGACAGAAGGAGCAGTTTGAGCAAAGGCCCAGAGGCTTGACTTTCCTTCATGCATTGCGAGAGCTACATAACCGATTTGACATGGCTGGGAAATAGCGTGATGGTGACTGAAGGTGGCGCAGGTCGAGGTGGAGATGTGTAAAAGCCTCTTGTGGGAACTACAGAATACTGATTTGTGCAAAGCATACACTTTTAGCAAAGATCCCATCAGGTGTCAGCCTGGGGGAATGTCCCCGTGTGTAGAGGTTCTTGAGTATCCATACACGCTAGAGTTAAGGAGGATAATCAGGTGACGTCTTACCAAGTCTCAGGTAACTTCGAGTGGGAGATGACCAAGTCATGCCAGCCCAAACACGTCACCCAAAACCTCCAGCAAAATTACTTTAGCATGTCAAGTCACCTGATCCATCACTTACCATGCCACCAGAGCCATCAGACGCCATTGTTCACAGTGTACTGTGCCTAGTCTGGGCATGAGACATGAAGAGGGTGCATTGCAGCTATGTGATGATGGCAGCTGTGAACCCCAGCAGTTTGTTCTAGGCCTGGGAGGGCCTGAGCATGGCAGGTCTGGCCATGCTCTACGACTGGGACGTACTTAGGCTGTAGTGTTTACCAGGTGTGTGCCACACAACCCTGGGTTTGTGAATGACTTCAGGAGAAAGGGTGTGCCACAGCCCAGTAAGACTGGGAAGTCCTGCATACTGTATTTTTTCTTGTGGAGATTCACAATGATCATGAAAATATTTAATGTCTGGTAATAAAGAAGTCTGTTCTGTTTTGTTTCTAACCAAAGGTTTCTAAACTAATTGGACTGCAGAACTCTTTTTTCATGTAATGCTTTAATATCCCATGGAACTGATCTTCTATTTAATAGACATTGGGGGAATCTAGAAAGGTCATCAGGAACTAGATCATCAAAAGCCTTGCATGCCATGACAAGGAGCTAGAGTTTATACTGTAGGATCTTAAGCAAGGAAATAATGTGTTTGGGCTCGCACTTTCAAAAGGGGCAGGAACGAACTCTCAACCAAAGCAGCAGTAGCGAGGAGCAAGAGGATGGAACAAATGTAAGCGGTATCTTTGTATTAAGAGGATAAGATTTCCAGGACTCTGTGACTTGCTGAGTGTGGATAGAACCGGTCCATAGAATGATTTACATGAGGTTGGCTGGTGGACCCAGCGATTCACTAAAAGAGAAGAGGGGCAGGTTTGTGGGAATGAGCTCTGCTCTGACCTGTTACTTTGAGGGTCCCATGGGACAGGACTTGGGAGAGGAGCCTGGGCTCAGGTAGGGGACATTTAAATCACAACTGAAGACTTGAGACCAAAAAGAGCAGAAAAGACAAAAATAGGGATGAGAACAGACCTCACAGGGACAGTAATACTTAAAAGGCAGGAGAGGAAACAATAGTCAGAGGTAAGAGGAAAACTAGAAAAAAGTAGTTTTATGGAATTCAAGGGAGAAAAGAGTCTCAAAAAAATAAAGATGTTATTTGCATGGGCTTACTCACAGGAAATTAGAAGACATTAGAATAATTAGAAATTAAAATAAATAGAAAATGTGGTGTCTTTGTCTTTCCTTCATGCTACTAAGTTTGCTATCAGAGCATTGCACGTATAGGAAAACTTGCAAATTAGGTGTTGCCTACAAGCTTGAATAATTCATAATGTTCCAGTCTGACTATTATTGTTTGTTAACATGATTATATCATATACTATATTTAAGTGCCTCTGTTAATATGCACGAAATGTTTTTGTTTAAATTCCTGTGTCACTCGTTTTATTTCTGTTTTTAACCTACTTCAACTTATTTTCTGATGATTGATATACACGCCTGAAATACTTTTTGTAAATGAGATGAGTAAGTACATCATTTAAAAATAAATGTCTAGTAATAAAATTATTTTTAAAAGCCATCCAAACATTTGAAGGAGACTACGCTATTCTTTTTTAGTCATAAAACCTAAATCTCACATTGACCTACAAATTACCACTTTATAATATTCTTAATACACCTCCTATCAGCTAATCTGTTAAAATTGTAGTGAGTGACATGCCATAAGTACCCTTGGCAGTAGTCTTTCTTCCCCAGTAATTTCGTAATACTTTCTTTCTGAGCTCTACACAATAGTATAGTCACATTTTATTGTCTTTCACTAATTCTGGCAAGGTGGTTTTAGAAGTGCAGTAAAATATGTGTGTTTTCAAATAGTAAAAGTAAAAATGTTCTCTTGAAAATTGTTTAAAGCTTTTAGTGCTATATGACTATATAACGATTTCTAGTTAAATATTAAATATAAAAATTTCCTTTTAAATTAGATTGGAATATTGTGTCCTGAAAGGCTAAAGTTATGATCATATACTAAAATAAAATCTTCTTTTTTATATTTTTCTTCAGTTTGGGAGTCATAGTTGTTAGTCATAAAGAGTACTGGATTTGGGGCAAAGCTGTCTAGTGTCAACTTCTGATTTGGACACTAATAAGCCTAGCAAGTTATTTATTTCATGTGCCTTTCCAAAAAATAAGGTTGTAGTGTTTACTTCATAGGATATTTAAGAAAATAAAGTGAAATCATCCATGAAAAGTACTTTTCATGTATTGGGAACTATGGAAAGCAAACGACTGTTACATCTTTATAATAATAATGGTTGGTGAGTAAAGATTTTACTTTATTCTTTTTTCTTCTGTTTAGTGATTATTATACAACTACAAGTTCTAAAGAAGGAGCTCTTCATTTAGAAACACGAGAAGTGTATTCTGTTGATCCTTACAATCCATCAAGCTAATCAGAAGACAAACTGGTATCTATTAATATGTTAAAAGTTCCTTCAATTTATATTTATTAGTAAACATACTACTAAGTATATATGGTTCTATCATGTAGTTCTTGAGTAATCATGCATAGTAATTGTTAACCCACCTATGTCATATTGCTAACTAACCTTCCTATTTTTTTTAATCCATTCATCTGTTTACACATATTTAACTAAGTAGCCAAATGAGTAAGAATAAAATAAGTAGGATGGTTATTATCAAGAGAAAC
Source organism: Cynocephalus volans (assembly GCF_027409185.1). NCBI lineage: Eukaryota > Metazoa > Chordata > Mammalia > Dermoptera > Cynocephalidae > Cynocephalus > Cynocephalus volans. Next base: position 118,206,251 of record NC_084470.1, on the reverse strand, counting down.
AAAGCGGGCAAGGGGTAGACAGAACAGGTGGTTGTGAGGGAAGGCCTCGCTAAGCAAGTGGCACTTGAGCTATGACTAGAGGCATGAAAGGAGCCAGGCATGTGGCTATTTGGGGACAGCATTCCAGGAAGGAAGAGCGGTGGTACAAAGACCATAAGGTGGTGTGTGCCTGCTGTGTTGGCGGCATGGCAAGGCGGCCAGTGAACTGAGGAAGGGGGAAGGTGGTAGAGATGACATTAGAGAGGTTGGGGGCGGGGGGAGGAGAGGATGAGCCAACAGAGTATGGTAGGTCCTGGTAATGAGTTTTGTTTTTATTCTGAGATGGGAACCATTGGAGGGTTTTAAGCCAAGGAGTGACACTTTCACCTGAACTGCTGTGTTAAGAACAGACTGTAGGAAGCCAAGGGTGGAAGATGGGAATTAGTGGCGGGGCTGTTGCAATAATCCAGGCAAGAAACTGAGTGGCTACCACCAGGCTGCTGAGAAGAGGTCAGGCTGTGTATGCATTGTTAGGATCATGACAATAGGATTTGCTGACAGTCTGTTTCAGAATATGAAGAGAGGTATCAGAGATGATGCCAAGGTTTTTTGGCATAAGCAATTGGAAGAATAGAATTGCCATTAATTAAGACGATTGAGAACGTGAAGAGCAGGACTACAGGGAAAAGCCAGGAGTTCCACTTTGGAAATGTTAAGTGTGAGATGTCTCACGGAAGTGTCAGGAAGGCAGCTGAGGTACAAGTCTGTACTCCAGGCAGCAGGTCCAGGCTGGAGGCATAAAGCTGGACCTCATGGGTGTGTGGGTGTACATCACAATGACACTGAATAAGACCACCGGGGGGTGGAAGAGGTGAGGGCAGAGAACAGGTCCACATCTGAGCCTTGCATCCTCCAATGTTAGGAGTCATGGAGTGAGACGGGACCAAGAAAGGAGTGAAGAAGCAGCCTCTGATATAGGAGGAAAACCCCAAAGTGTGATTTCTAGAAGTCAGGTGAAGAAAGAATTGTAGGGAGGAGGGAATGATCATTGTGCCAAGTGCTGCTGATAGGTCAAGAAAGATGAGTCGTGAAAGCTGACCATTGGAGGCAGCAGCACAGAATTGTTGGTGAACTTGACAAGAACAGTGTTGGTGGAGAGGAAGGAGGTGGAAGCCTGAGTGGAATGAGCTTAAGAGAGAATGGCAGAAATTGCACTATACTTTGAAGGAAATAATGTCCAAGATAAGAAAACCAAGGCCGAAAGATTCTTTTCGCTAAAGTCTCAGGGCCAGTAACTGGGACAGGTAGAATTCAAACTCCAATCTGACTTCCAACTGCTTTCTCCTATGTGATCTAGAAAATATAAAACAGAAGTATCAACTCTGCCCTCTTGGAACTTATTTTAGTAAGAAAAATAAAACCTATACATGTCACAGTGTAAGAAGTACCATAAACAGGAGACACAAAATCTGCAGCAGTTGAGGAAGGAAAGGCGACTTGCTGCTGGTGAGTCCTCGGTGAAGAGGAGACAGGAGCGATCACGCCAAAGTGACCTGTCAATCCAAACCAGGGGGGGTCCAGAATACAGCTATTGCAAATATTTGTTAAATAAATATATGAAAACTTGTTTCCATTTCTCCATCATTTCACTGCATCATCAATATAAAATGTAGTTATTATTTGTTCCAGGTCATGTTATTTGAAGCAGGACCTGTTGAGCACTAGAATGATATCCTCTAATAGGCTTGATGCTTTGTTGTTGTACCAGTTACAGTTGGTGTATGTACAGAGAGACAATGCTAGCACTCTCATAATCTAAACCTTGAGTTGTTCCGCTGCTATCCCTGCTGCCTCCTAAACTTAAACGATCTATTACAGGGTGCCTCGTTGCTTGGAGCCCAACTGAGCATTGATTGGAAAGAAACCACTCTAATATCAGCAAGTCTCTTTGTGTGGTCTCAACGTGAATGAAATGATTTCATAAGCTGTGACTTCCTATATGCGCTTATTCTTGATGGTAAAGGCAGGAGTCCACTGTCACTGCCATGTGCTCTTCAAGGACTTTCTGAAGCCTCGCTGTGATGTGCCTGAAGCCAGGCTTTGGCTGTAAACAATTACACGGCTCTAAAAGTGTCACCTTTTTAAGGATGGCACTAAAAGAGCTGTCCTCTTCTCCAGATGTATCTTTATTTTGTAAACAGCACACTCACCATTACCATATGCTTTTGGTTATAACGTGGTTTTAACTATTTAAACAAAGCATGATGCATTTCCTGTGGCTTTGATGGGCACACCTCTATTGCAAAGTCTGGTTTTATCTTAACAGTAGCTTCCTTCTCTGATATTGTTAACATTTCACATTCATTCCCACTTGGTTTGAGATTTTCTCACTGTGCATACTTTGTCTTTCCACAGTCTCTCAGGGATTCCAATTTGCACAAGCTTCCTGAAATTATACAAGTCGAGTTTTAATTCTAAAGGTTTGCTGTTCCATTTAAGCTTTGGACGTTTCCTGAGCAGTTTTGTCATAAGCTCTAGTTACTTGTAAAATGTCATTTAATAATGTGTACATTAGCCATTTAAATAAATTGTATTTGTAAAAAAAAAAAAACACTTGCAGATATAATTTTGTTTTTCTGGAGTCAATGACAAATATAGTTTTGGGGTTTTTCAAGTTCGCAATTTTACAGTTATTTATTCTGGATCCCTGCACTTGGTTGTTTTTGCCAAGCTCTCAATGCACACATTCAACTCCCCGCAACACACTTTCTCCGACATTTCTCCAGCCGACCCTTCACAGCCTGCTCATCTCCCTCCACACTCTAGATCAGGGTGTTCATTTTCTCTGTTCCAGCATTGAAACTGTAGAGAAAATAAATCCTTGCTCACTGGTGACCACAGATCTATTCTCTCCACCTTCTCCTAATCTCAGTATGCTGTTCACCATCATTTTTATTTTTTTAATTGTGGTAATAACCACAGAATATAAAATTTGCCATCTTAACCATTTTTAAGTTCAGTAGGATTAAGTGTATTCACACTGTTGTGCAGCAGATCTCCAGAACTCTTTTATCTGTAAAACTGAAACTCTATATCCATGAAGCAATAACTCTGCACTACTCCATCCCCAATTGCTGGCAAACACCATTCTACTTTGTTTTCTGTAGATGGCTTTGGGTAGGATGGGCATTTTTACTACATTGATTCTTCCAATCTGTGAACAAGGAATGTCGTTCCGTCTTTTGGTGTCCTCATTAATTTCTTTCAGTAGTGATTTGTAGTTCTCATTGTAGAGTTCTTTCACCTCCTTGGTTAGATTTATTTCTATGTATTTTATTTATTTATTTTCTTGGTTACTATTGTAAATGGGCTTACTTTCTTGATCTCTCTTTCTTCTAGTTTGTTGTTGGAGTATTAAAACACTACTGATTTTTATATATTGATTTTTTATCTTGAAACCTTACTGAATTTATCAGCTCTAAGAGTTTTTCAGTAGAGTGTCTTGGGTTTTATATATATAGCATCATGTTATCTGCAAACAGGGAAAATTTGATTTCATCTTTTCCTGTTTGGATGTCTTTTATTTCTTTCTCCTGTCTAATTGCTCTGGCAAGTACTTCCAATACTATGTTAAATAGGAATGGTGAGAGCAGGCATCCTTGTCTTGTTCTTGATCTTAAAAATTATCACCCCATTCAGGATGATGATGGTGGTGGGTTTGTCAAGTATGGCTTTTATTTTGTTGAGATACCTTTCTTCTATACTTCATTTGTTGACAGTCTTTATCATGAAGGGATGTTGAATTTTGTCAAATGTTTTTTCTGCATCTATTTAGATGATTATGTGGTTTTTATTCTTGACTTTGTTGATATGGTGTATTATATTTATTGACTTGTATATGTTGAACCATCCTTGTATTCCTGAAATGAATCCCACTTGATCATGGTGTAAAATCTTTTTTATGTGTTGCTGTATTCTGTTAGATAGTATTTTGTTGAGGATTTTTGCATCTAAGTTCATCAAGGATATTGGCCTTTAGTTTTCTTTTTGTTGTATCTTTGTCAGGTTTTGGTATCAGGTTGATGCTGGCTTCATAGAAAGAGTTTGGGAGAATGGTTTCTGTTTCAATTTGGGGGAATAATTTGGAAAGAATTGGTATTAATTCTTCCTTAAAGGTTTGTTAGAATCCTGCAGTGAAGCCATCAAACCCTGGGCTTTTCTTTGTTGGAAGATTTCTGATTAGTTCTTCAATCTCATTGCTCATTATTGGTTTGTTCAGTTTTTCTATGTCTTCTTGATTCAGTCTTGGTAGTTTGTATGTGTCCAAAAATTTATCCATTTCCTCCAGGTTTTCAAATTTGTTGGCATATAGTTGTTCATAGTAATCTCTAATGATTCTTTGTATTTCTGTGGTATCAGTTGTGATATCTCCTTTTTCATTTCTGATTTTTGTTATTTGGGTCTTCTCTATTCTTTTTTTAGTTAGTCTGGCTAGTGGTTTGTCTATTTTGTTTATCTTCTTGAAAAACCAACTTTTTGTTTCATTGACTTTTGTATTGTATTTTTGTCTCTATTTCATTTAGTTCTGCTCTGATTTTAATTATTTCTTTCCATTTACTAACTTTGGGATTGGATTGTTCCTGTTTTTCTAGTTCTTTATGTTAGGTTGTTTATTTGAAGTCTTTCTGTTCTCTTGATATAAGCATTTGTTGCAATAAATTTTCCTCTTAGTACTGCTTTAGCAGTATCCCATAGGTTTTGGTAAAATGTGTTATCATCAGTTTTGAGAAATTTTTTTATTTCCTGTTTGATTTCTTCTTTAATCCATATGTCATTCACGAGCATGTTGTTTAATTTCCAAGTATTTGTGTGATTTCCAAAGTTTTGTTTGCTATTGATTTCTACTTTTAATCCATTGTGGTATGAGAAAATGCATGACATGATTTCAATTTTTTAAAAATTTGTTGATATTTGATTTATGACCTAATATGTGGTCTATCTTAGAGAATGTTTCATGTGCTGATGAGAGTTGTTGACGTGTTCTCTATATATCCATCAAGTCCAATTAGTCTAAAGTATAGTTTAAATCCTGTGTTTCCCTGTTGGTTTGTTGCCTTGATGATCTGTCCAAAGCTGAGAGGGTGGTGTTCAGGTCCCCAACTATTACTGTATTAAAGTCTCTCTCTCTCTCTCTTTAGGTATAATAATGTTTGCTTTATAAATTTGAGTATACCAATTTGGGAGCATGTAAATTTATGATTGTTATGTCTTCTTGGTGGATAGATATCTTTATCATTACATAATGTCTTTGTCTTTTTTTATTGTATTTAGTTTAAAGTTTATTTTATCTGATATAAGCAAAGCTACTCTTGCTCGTTTTGGTTTCCTTTTGTGTGGTATACCTTTTTCCCTCCTTCCACTATTATTAGTTCATGAGAGTCATTACAGATGAGGTGGGTTTCTTTTAGGCAGCATATAGTTGGGTCTAGTTTTTTAATCCATCTGGCCAATTTTGAGTGGGGAGTTCAACCCATTAACATTTAGTGTTGCTATTGAAAGGTATTGTCAAACTCCTGTCATTTAATTGCTTTTATGTGGTAGTTTTACATAACTTTTGACCCTTTCTTTCCCTGTTGTTCTTTGACTTCAGAGTTTGTTGGGTTTTTTGAGGTGGTACAGTATAGTTTTTTCTCTTTCTTATTTGTCTGTGTGTTCTATCAGTGGGATTTGTTCTTCCTAGTGTATTCATGGTGGTAATTATTATTATTATTGGATTCTAGGTGCAGAACTCCCTTCTGGGTTTCTTGTAGGGCTGGTTTTGTGGTGTTGAATTCCCATAGTTTTTGTTTGTCTGGGATATACACTATATCTCTTTCATATGTGAAGGATAGCCTTGCTGGGTATAGTATTCTTGGCTGGCAGTTATTTTCTTTTAGTACTTTAAATGTATCATCCCATTCTCTTCTGTCCTGTAGGGTTTCTGCTGAGAAGTCTGCTGTTAATCTGAGGGGACTCCCCTATAGGTGACTCAACGTTTTTCTCTTGCTGTTTTTAGGATTCTCTCTTTGTCTTTGACTTTTGTCAGTTTAACTACAATGTGTGTTGGGGTGGACCTTTTTGGATTGAATCAATCTTTTGGGGTGGGATCTTTGAGCTCCTTGAATCTGGAAATCCATTTCTCTATCACTACCAGGGAAGTTTCTGCTATTATCTTGTTGAATTGGTTTTCAATGCCTTGTTCTTTTTCTCCCCTTTCTGGAACACCCATGATTTGGATGTTTGTATGCTTGAGCCTGTCTGATAGCTCTCAAAGATTTTCTTCATTTTTTAAAATTCATTTTTATTTTTCCTTGTCTGCTTGTGTTACTTTGAAAACAGTCTTCAAGATCAGAGATTCCTTCTTCTGCTTGCTCTAGCCTGCTGCTAAAGCTCTCAAATGTTGTTTTTATTTCATTGAATGAGTCCTTCAGTTCCAAGAGTTCTGCCACATACTTTTTTTACAGCATTAATTTCTTTGTAGATTTCCTCCTTCATATCTTGGATTGTTTTTCTCAGTTCATGGTGTTGTTTATTTGACTCTTGTTTATCTCACTGAGTTTCCTTAAGATTGTTGGTCAGAATTCTTTTTCAGACATTTCAAGGGTTTCTTGTAGACGGGGAACTTATATTTGGGTTACTGCTTTCCTTTGGTGGTGTCATAGTTTCCTGTTTTCTTGTTTTTTCATATGTTTGGTCATCTGGTGGAGCAGTTGTTTCCTCAGTTACTTGAGTGTCTTTTGAGGAGAGAGAATCTCCCCTGTAGATTTGTTTTATGTTACCTGTTGGGTGGGATGTTTCAGTTTTGATTCCAGGTAGACTCTATACTTCCAGAAGTTTCAGAAATACTCAGGTGTTCTGGGGACAGTCAGCAGACTGGGGGGTGCTGACAGGTGCAGTGCAACAGAGGGTGACGGGCTGTGTGGAGTGGGGTTCCTGGTACTGTGGCCTAGCAGCACTAATCTCCCATAATGGGAGCTGTGAGACATGCAATTCCAGAGGCTGTGGCCTGGTGGTGTGAGATTTCTGTCACTTAACCACATGAGGCGGGACTACAGAGGGTGTGGCTGGGCAGAGGCCATGTGGGGCAGTGCCCTTGTGGCAGCTGCCTAGTGGCTAAAGTCTTCTGTGATAGAGAACATGCAGGGCAGGGCACCGTAGGCTGTTGCCAGGAGCTTGGGTTCTTGCGGTGGAAGATACATGGGAAGGAGGGGGCTTCTGGGGCTGCTGTCCAGCAGTTCAAGCCTCCTGGGGTGGGAGCTGCAAAGGGCAAGGCTCCCAGGGCTGGTGCTGAGCCTCTGAGTCCTCATGCTAGGAAAGCTATGAGGGCCAAGGATCCCGTGGCTGGTACAGGACTGTTCAGGCCTCTCCCGGCGAAAGCTGTGAGGGGTGAAGCTCTTGGGGCTGGTGCCGGGCTGCTGAGGCCTCTCCTGGTAAGAATCGTGAGGGGTGGGGTTCCCAGGGTTGGTGTAGAGGTGCTCAAGTCACTTCCAGCAGGAGCCACAGGGGTAGGGCTCCTGGGGCTGGTGCCAGGCCGCAGAGGCCTCTCCTGGAAGGAGTTGCAAGGGGTGAGGCTCCTGGGGCAGGTATAGAGTCTCTCAAGTCACTCCTTGGGAGAGCAATAGGGGGCAGGGCTCCTGGAACTAGTGCCGGGCTGCTGCGGCCTCTCCTGGCAAAAGCCATGAGGGGCAGGGCTCCCAGGGATGGCGTAGATGTGCTCAATTTGCTCCCAGTGACAGCCTCGAGGGGCGGGGCTCCTAGGGCTGCTGCCAAGCTGCTGGGGCCCCTTCCTGTGAGAGCTGTAAGGGGCAGGACACGCAGAGCTCATGCCGAGCTGCTGTGGTCTCTAGGGGCAAAAGCCTCAAGGGGAGGGGCTCTAGGGATGGCTGCTCACAAGCCCCAGCCTCCTGGGGTGGAAGCCATGAGGGGTGGGGCTCTGGAGGTTGCAGGGAGGTGGCGGGGCACTCCAGTGTTGGGGGCTAGGAGCTATGCAATGGCCATGGCTGGATCTGCCTGGGGCTGTGGCTGTAGGTGGCATGGGCCATGCAGTGGTGTGTGCCAGAGGCTGCTGCAGGGAGCAAGAGGAACTCCTGTAGAGGTAGATGGATCCCTGCTTGGGGGCCAGACAATGGCGCTGGTGATGTCTGTGGTGGTGAGGGAAGGCTAGGGCAGGAGCAATCAGGGGTTACCACTGGGAAGTGCTCCAGCTGCGTAGACTCTTCTTGTCTCAAGGGAGATTTCATCTGTGCTGGTTTCTCCTATCCACTCTCTGCTCTGGATCTCTTCTGTGGGAGAACTGCATGCTGGGCACCTCTAGTCCACCATCTTGACCCCCTCTATCAGCATGCTCTGCATGGTGCCAGGCCAAAGAGCTTCTCTTCACCAATAACTCCTCCAAAAGTCCCTCCAGTAGCTGGGAGTTGTCCACATGCAGTCACCTGCCCCGAAATGAACAAATTACTAGGTCCAGGCCAGTGAAATGAGCAGACAACAGGCCTGAGTTGCCTGCCCATCCTTGAAGCTGGGGTAGGATTGATCTACCCAGACAGTTTTCAAGTGGGACGATTTTTGTCCCCATCTCCCCCCCCCCACAGAGGACATTTGGCAGTGTCTGGAGATATTTTTGGTTGTTACAACTGGAGGAGAAGAATGCTACTGGCATCTATTGGGTAGAGGCCAGAGACACTGCTAAACATCCTGCAATTCACAGTACAGCACCCTCAAAAAAGAGTTGTATGGTCCGCAATGTCAATAGTAACAATGCTGAGAAACCATAGTCTAGCTGAACCACAAGAAACCACTGGAAAAAGGGGATTTCCAATGGAAAAATCTGGGGGGCAAATTCCAGATGAACGGATAGCAAGAAATATCCCCCATTCCTTCCACCTGAGAACAAATCCTCTCCCAAACCACCATGTTTCTCTTTTAAACCCTCTCTCCTCGTTCACCATGAAATTTCCTGAAAGATCGGTTGACCTTAGCTGACTCAAACATTTCAGTCATTCATTCAATAAATTATTATGAAAATCCTTCATTGTGATAAGCACTGTTTTAGGTCATGGGATATAGTAGTGATAAACTGACCTGTCCTCCTGCAGCTTTTATTCTAAGGGGGAGAGAAGGACAATGATCAGATTGCCCGAGAGTACTAACATGAAAAAATAAGTACAATTTCTTAAGTTACATAAAGCAGGGAAAGAGAAATGGAAGTTCTGAATGGATGTGCCATTCTAAATAATGGCCAAGGGAGGGTTCATTGATCAAGTCACATTGGAGCAAAAGAACTCAACGAGATAAGCGCGAAGGCCATGCAGATAGGTACCTGAGCAAAGAGCACTTTAAGCAAAAGAAACATAAAGTGGAAAAAAACTGATGAGGAAACATGCCTGCTTTATTTGGAGAAATAACTTGTTTGCATGCTGATGGTAACATCCAAAAGGGGAGAAATGATGGTGCTGGGGAGGGAGAATTACTGAAGTGACACCCTTGAGCAAGAGAGAGCAGACTGAATCTAGTGCACGAGAGGAGAGGTTATGCACAGGTAAGTGTGTGAACACGATAACTATACTAACAGGAGATAAAGGTTATTTGGGGGTGTGATGGTAGAGTTTGTGGATGCTCTCATGGGTTGCTTCTATTTTCTCAGTGAAAAAAGAGCAAAGTCACAAACAGAGATTAAGGTTGATGGAGGAGGTGTCAGAGTTCAACATCAAAATAAAAACATGAAACAATCATTTAGGAGAATGGAGCATTAAATGGACTAGACAAATAATAGGGGTAATGCCAAGCAGAACTATAATGGTCCATTTGAAATGAATTGTCATTAAAGTAAAACTAGTCACTGTGTAAAAATGACTATTTTTCTCCAGCTACATTCACTTTTCGTGGGTGCGGGGACAAGATAATGGAGAATTGACTGTAACCAGGATTGTTCTGTCTAATATGATAAAATGAGAGAAGGGGAGGGAGCTGAGCATGTTCACAAGACAGTGAGCACATGATGGAGCATGGGATTCAGCCTGGTGAGGATGAAGGTGAAGATACACAGGAGGTGAGAGACCAGGAGGTGGAGGTAGAATCGATGGGCTGCAGGTACTGAGGGCGACAAACATCGGTGGGCTCAGTTTCAGGTGCTAGAGGTGAACTAGGAGGGTAGAATTGGTAGATGGAGATTGGGATGGTTGAAATTATGGCAGGCTTGCAGTTATTATTGCGGGTCCTGGGGTACAGATGTGGACATCAGTGGCACAGTAGAGTGAAGGACAAGAACATTGGCAGAGAAGAGGTCAAGGCACTGGAAGGCAGGGTGTGCAAATACCATTGCTGTGAATATTGAAATCCCCAAGGACTGTGACAGGGGTAATAGTGGAGAAGACGTTCAGGAGCCAGGAGCTGAAACCTTCAAGGAATGAGGGGAGAAAGCAGATGCTAAGAGACGAGTGCAGAAGACGTGGGAAGGAGTGGCTATTCTGGCAGTGTGTGATGCAAGGCTGGGGCGTTGAATCTTCTCCTATTCCCTTTTCCTCTCCTACTACAATCTGGCTGCTTCTTCCATTGATTGTTCTGTTGAGATTAGCTTGGAAGGATGATATCAGATCCTTGAAAAGAATGATATTGGATGTACTATGTGATAAGATAGAGTCTTGGGAGAGAGCCTAATGGAAACTAATGAAAAGTAGGAAACATACCTGGCCTTTGGAACTAGCTTTGTCAACTAGAAAGGCAGGAGCTGAGACTTGAGTAAGAGCAACAGATGAATTAGAGAAGTGTTCTGGAATATTTGGATGAGCTAAGGCGATGCATCCTGTAGTGATATAGGTTTGTGGACCATACATGGGTCTTGATTGGCAAAGCTGCATTGAGCAAAGAAGTTTTCCATTTTGACCATCTTTACTCCACCATGAATCACAGTTATGCCTGGTGGAGAAAAGAGCTAACACATTTACTAATGTATCTGCTACGGTATCTTTTCAACTCTCATCTGTTCCCTTCTGCAGCATTTGATATTTAGAGTTATGCCACTCTCCACACAGCTCATTCCAACTCCAGCATTAGAAATAACTAACTCTTGTTTCCACCAATCTGTAAGTCTGAGTTCTTGTCTTAGGGTCCACTGACCTCCAAAGGTCCATGGCTAAAGCTGTATTTCAATGTAATTGGCTTTCTTTATAATCCTATATGCTTTATTTTATGCATTAAAAACATAGTCCTGAGAAGAGATTCATAAGCTTGACCAGCCAGCAGAGGGGTGTACAGACAGGTTACACAGAGATGTTAAGGACCCTGCATGGATGTGGCTCTTGTCCCATCCATTCCCTTTTTTGAAAGTCCTCTTGTTGTGCCTTTCTGGAAGTCCAGCCTCATAATCAACAAATTACCTATATTCCCAACCTGTACCTAAACATCCCCCCACCTCATGTATTCTATTCCCAAGTATTTCCCATTTAAAAGAAAAACAGAAAAGAAAAAAGCGTTTGATGCTCTCCCTTGAGGGAGCTACCCTCCCCCACCCACTAGTTTCCTATTGCTGCTTTAACAAATTACCTTTGGCTTAAAATGAATTTATTCTTTTAGAATTCCAGAGAGGTCAGACATCCAAAATGAGTCTTACAGGGCTAAGACCAAGGTGCTGGCAGGACTGGTTCCTTTTGAAGTCTCCAGGGGAGAGTCTCTTTCTTGCCTCTTCCAGCTTCTAGGGGCGGCCGGCATTCCTTGGCTCATGGCAGCAGCTCTGATCTCTGCTCTCCTCTCTGCTTTCTCCTACTGTTATCTACTGCCTTACTCTTATATAAGGATCCCGTGATTACATCAGCCCCACCTGGGTTATCCAGGTGCTATTCCCCATCTCAAGATCCTTCATTTAATTTATCTGCAAAGTCCCTTTTGCCATATTAGGTAACACTCATAGGTTCTGGGGGTTAGAATGTGGACATCTTTGGGGGGACATTATTCAGCCTACCACACACCCCATTCTCTCACCCTTGAATTCTTACCCCCCTGCCCTAAATTTGTCATTCTCTCATTTTTAATCCTGGTGCTATCTCTTGATTTCTTTCTTTTTCTCACCACCAGCTTTAATAGAGGAAATGAACAAATTCCAGTGCCTGAGCAAGTCCAGTGCATGCCGTCACCCACATCATCCTTGTTAGTTGTCCATTTTATCACCCCAGTCAAGGCTACCATCAAATCTCACTTGGATGATGGCAAAAGCCTCCTTACTGGTCTCCCGCATCCACTCTCGCTCTGTTCTAATCTAGTCTCCATTCCGTGCACGGTGTTATAGTCTAAAAACGTAAAGCTTATTCAACCGCTCCTTTAATCAGGCTTTCAGTGGCGCGGCCTACCTCAGTTCAGCATAAGGAAGCCGGTCCTTCGCGTTCTCTGTGCACCGTACACACCGCCTGCAACTGCCCTCAGCACAGAGCAGGCGTTGCATGAGCTGCCCACGCGGGTCCCTGCAAAGGGCAGGTCAGGGGGCGCGTGGAGGCTCAGCCGCGCGCACCCACCGCCGCCGCCTGGAGCGCAGGTCCCCACACGGGTGTCAGACTCTGCTCCTGTACCTGGGTCCCTAAGGTGGTCTCTGGGAGCGAAAATCCTTGGAAACAATGCAAATGAGAAGTCAGCTAGACTTTGCCCATTAAGGGGAAGCTGCGGTCAAAAGCTTTGCACCCGGAACCCCGCAGCCCTCCCCAGACCCTGGGCGCGCAGCCCGGCGACGGGTCTTGCTCCTCCGCGCCGCGCTGCCGTCACTTCCATTCTCTTCCAGATCGCGCCTGGTTTCTAGAAGCCCTCGGGAGGATGGCAGCCTCGTCCCCCAGGAGCCCGGAGACGGTCCCCTCCTGCTGCGGAGGCGCCCTCCTGGCGGCGCTGGTGCTGCTGGCGCTGCCGGCGGCCTGGGGTGAGACGCGGGCGGGCGGGCGGCCCCGGCGGTGCTGCAGCGGGCGGGGCGGGGATCGCCGCGTCCCGGGGACCCTGCTTGTCTCTGGGTCGGGCCCCCATCGGCAGGGGCTCCGCCACGCCGCGGCCGCGTGAACTCCCTGCCGTGGCCGTGCACGGTCTGCACCCGCGGCGGCAGCGCGTGTGCCGATCGCAGTGACAGCAAGGGGGCTGGAAACTGCACGGTCCTGGGTCCCAGCGCTGGGAACTGAAGTGGCAGGAAAGGCAACACACCTGGCTCAGTCTGTGTCCTTATCTGTGCAGCGGGGGTGCTGCCACCTCTACAGCTTTGTGCTGCTACTTAAATGGCATAAAGCGTGCAGTGCCTGACATAGCGCCTGTCTCTTAATCCGTTTCTGTCCCCTAACACCTCTGCACGTGGCTCCCAGGGGTGTTCAGACAAGCAGTTCTAGGAATGCAATTATCACCTGAAAACTGCCTGCGTCCGACTGTCCTTCCCTCCATCCCACCCCCCGGCCACCACCACCACCGTCGTCAGCACGCACTTCATTGAGCTCCTACTTTGAGACAGATCCCGTGCCGGGCTCTAGGGTTAGGAGAGCAAGCGAAGCTCCAGAACGCTCGGTGCAACTAGTCACAGGTAGAAGGGATAGGACAGATGGTCACATGTGGCACTTTAGAGAACTGTTTAGAAAAATAAAGCCTGTTATAACTACTATGGAAATTTTAAAGCTCCATCTCCCCTTCCTTCTTCACTTCAAAGAGGTAAACGTCTCTAATTAGAACCCTTCTCGTATTATTTTTGGCCTCCCCGGAAGTCCCCTTGGTTGCTTAGACTCATTGGCAACTGTCTCAGGTGAAATGACAGTCTGGATTACTTTTGTCCAGTCTCTTCCTGACAACTCAACAGTTTGCTCTTTCCTGCCACTAGACATTTCGTATTCATTATTTGATTGCTCCTTCTCTGTCAAGAAAGGAAAAAAGAAAGCCAAGTTTCACAAAAGTTGTTCTTAATATTTTATCTCCTTAGGCATCAGAAAGTAATATGTCAGGTGAAGAGATGTGATAAAACCTAAAATTTTATTTTTAGAAGAGAAACATGTCAAGTAAGTTAAGCAATCTGTCGTCAATGCTTAGAAATTTCTGTGGTCATCACGAGCACCTGGCCCCCTTCTTAAGGGAATATTTTTATAGTTTGCCCCCTGTCTATTAAGTTACTGTTATAAACAATCCCACACGATGTTAATTACAAAAAAATTTTTACTAAGGTTATTATAATAACCTTCAAATTTGAAACAGCCTAAACTAAACTACCTAGTAATTTAGTTGCCACAGTAATTTAAAGAAAATGCTGATGGAATGTCTCCAGTGTTCATGGCACTTTAGAATCTAAAAAAAGTATGAGAGAGCGCTATGCCTCCAAGGTGTATGAATATAGAAGTAGGTGGTGGGGACTTATGAAATCTCCTTAATTAGGAGGCCAGAGTTCTGAATTTTCCAGCCTCTCCTACTTACTGGTGTGGGGGCCTTAGACAAAGCAAGTCAACTAACACCCCTGACCTTCAATCTCCATGTGTATAAAATGAACACAACTGACATCCTGCTATCTGAGAGGCTTATTGTAAAAATCAGATGAGGTGCTCCATGTGACAGTGTTTTGTAATCTGAAAACCCCTGCGCGTATATAAGAAACCATGACTAAGAAGTCACGCTAAAGGCTACAGGCAACTGAAAAGGAGAAATGTCAGCTCCAATGATCAGAAAAGGCAGAGTGGAAGGAGGATGTCTTTAGCAGTGCTGAAAGAGTGAATCTAAAAACAGGTGGTACAAGATGATTCACGGGAATATTTATTTTTATATAAAACATAGCAGAGGAATTAGGATTATTTCGTTATTATAAGGTACTCACACTACCTGTGAAGTGGTTTAATGTTATTTGAAAGTGGACTTGGATTTTTCGTGACTGTATATTGCAAACCCTCGGGCAACCAATAAAAATAATACAAAAGAAGTATGCATGATATGTTAATATGGGAGAAAAAATGGAATGACATAAAATGCTGAATTAAAACCGTAACAGGCAGAAAAATAGTGGAAGACAAAAATAGGAACAAAGAACAAAGGCAACATTTAGAAAACAGTAACAAACATGGCCGATGTTAAACCAATTATATCAATAATCACTTTGGGAATCAATGATCTAAATGCAGCAATTAAAAGGCAGAGATTGTCAGAGTGGATCAAGAAACAAGATCCAACTATATGTTGTCTATAATAAATCCACTTTAAAGATACTAGTAAAGACATGTATATTAAAAGTAAATGGATGGTAAAATATATACCATGCTAATGCTAGTCAAAAGAAAGCAGGAATAGCTATGTAGATTTCAGACAGAGCAGACTTCAGACCCAGAAAAGGGATAAGGGATAAAGAGCAGCATTACATATGCTGATTCTACAACAAGACATAACAATCCTTCATGTGTATGTGCCTAAGGGCAGAGCATCAAAATATGTGAGACAAAAACTGATAGCACTGCAAGGGGAAATAAATGCATCTACTATTACAGTTTGAGACTTTAAAACCTCTCTATCAGAAATGGACAGTTTCAGCAGGCAGAAAATCACTGAAGACATAGTTGAACTCAATAGCACCTTCAATCAACTGGATATAAGTGACGTGGATTGACTGTTTAATACACATTTTTCTGAGGCTCACATGAAACATTTACCAAGATAGACCACATTCCGGGCCATAAAAATAGCAAACCAATGAAGCATTACCAGGGCAGTGTTTAATACAGGGTGGACTCTGGCGCCCTCACCTGGTACTTGTCAGGTCTTGTTCTGTGATCTCTGCTATGTAAAGCTGCAAGGTAAAGAGTTCGTTTGCTTTCTGTGCTTTGAGATGTATTTCAGTTTACATATGCTTGGATGAGTGGATTTATGGTTTAAATTATCCAGTTGTATCTAAAGTAAACTTCACAATTGAACAAGTAACTTCAAAAATGTCCTGCACAGAAATATTGGGGAAAGATAATAAAGCCAACTTCAGCAAACACGAAATGGGAGAGCTGACAATCACAGCTGACCAAAAGCCGATAAAAACAAAAAGTCTAGAAAACTAGTTTAAATTTAGCTTTACATCCACTATTAAGTGAGAAACTTGCTGTGATTGTATTCTGTCTCTTTAAATATTATTGATTGTATCTAGTTATCCCGGGAGCAAAGCATTTAAAATATTTGTTTCATCTTTATTACACTTGTTTAAATTTCTATTTATGTATATAATGTATATAACATTAGTGTGCATGTATAATCTATAATTTTTTTGTCAGTGCATGCTTTTTAAAGATTTTTTTTACTGATATAGTTTGTAAAGCTACACAACTACGCCAGTTGTTGAGTAAGGCAAATCATAACTGAAGCCAAGATGTTTCATTATATTACTTATATTAAGTTTCCATTTATATTGTCAGAGCTAGGGCTCAGACCCTTGTAAACCACTGTTTATACTGGGTCCCCAGATCCCTCATAAACCAGGCTGGATCCCTAGACCCCTCACACGCAGGTCCATGCTAGGTAATTGGGAAAGATCCCAGGAGCTGCTGGCAGATGACACGAGCTCAGTCCTCAGCAATGGCAGCAGCAGCTTACAGGTCTGGCAGTGGTGGCAGCCTCTCGGAGGGTCCCAGTGGCACTGGAAGCAATAGCTTGCAACAGCTTGCAGCAGCAGCCTCCCCATGCCCCCCCCCCCGTGGTATCCCAGGGGTGGGAGGCACTGGGATCAGAGCCACTTATCCTTTATACTTAAGTCCATAATTTAAGCACATGCACATTTACATCAAATGCTTGGCAAGATTCTGAACATCGGAGGGACCCTGACCATTTTCCTAACAATAAATCACCCAGTTTCAGGTATTTTGTTATAAGCAACGGAAATAGACTAATACAATGAATATTTAAATTATACAATTTGAGGACTTTTGACATATGTATGCACCATGAAACCATCACCAAAATCAAGACAATAAGGGTTTCCATCACTCCCCACCCCTACAGAGTTCCCTTATGCCCCTTTGTAATCCATCCATCCCCCCACCTTCTTCTCTAAGCAAACTCCGACCTGCTTTCTCTTACTACAGATTGACTTGACTTTCTAGAATTTCATATAAATTGAGTCACTCAGTTTTTCCTTTTTTTCCGTCTTGCTTTCACATAGCATAATTATTTTGAGATTTATCCAGGTTGTTAATATAAAAAAATATTCTTTTTGTTGCTGAATAACATTCAATTGTATAAATGAATATACCTTAATTTAGTTTATCCATTCACCTGTTGAAGGACATGCTTCGCTTATTTCCAACACCTGGCATGGTCTTGTTAATTTTAGCAATTCTAGTAGGTGTGTATTGTGATCTCATGTGGTTTTTGTCTTGGATGACACAGCCCACTTCAAATACTCCTGATTCAAACCTTCCATTCAAATCAGGTTGACTTATTCTGTGCTATAAGCACAATTACCTCATTATTACTTCTGTGTCTTTGTTCAAATATGAGCTGTCAACCCAAAGTACACTCTGCTCCCTATTCATACTCTACTCTCTAATAAAGGGAACTGCAAATGTTTTGCTTAAGGAACTATGTTGGGAAAATATAGGAAAATGGTCAGGGCCCCTCAGATGTTCAGAACCTTGCCAAGCATTTGATGTAAATGTGCATGTACGTCCAGGTGTTCCTTGGTTATTGTCTAACGTAATTGCTCAGGTGAACCCAGGTGTTCTGGGTTATGGACTTAAGTATAAAGGATAAGTGGCTCTGATCCACAGCGCCTCTCACCTCCGGGATGTCCCGGGGTGGGGGGGGCATGGGGAAGCCACTACTGCTGCTAGAGGCTGTTGCTGCCAGGGCCCCCAGGACCCTCCAAGAGGCCGCCACCACCACCACCAGACCTGCAAGCTGCTGGACCTGTAAGCTGCTGCTGCCGTTGCTAAGGACTGAGTTCATGTTATCTGCCAACAGCTCCCAGGATCTTTCCCAATTACCTAGCAAGGACCCAGCTGAGGGGTCTGGTGACCCAGTCTGTACAATAGGTTTGAAGCGTCTGAGCCCTAGCCCTGCCAATACAAATGGAAACTTAGTATAACTAAAATAATAAAACATTTTGGCTTTAGTTATGACTTGCCTTACTTGACAGCTGGCATAGTTGTGTAGCTTTACATTTATAAAGAAAACATTTATTGCTTACAGTTTCCGAGGCTGGGAAGTCCAAAGTCCATCTGGTGGTGGCATAATAAAGGCCATACCAATGAGATATCTGATGTAAATGAGGAGTTTATTAGAAACTGGGGCAAAGATCACCTTTGCTATGAGCTGACTCATAGGAACTTGGCTGCATTGTGTCCTTGCCCTAGGACTTTGTGGAAGTTGGAACTTAATAGTTGTGAACCAGAATACCTGGCAGAATAAATTTCTAAGCAGCAAAGCATTAAGGAAGCCGCATGACTACTTGCAACAGCCTATGCTGAGTTATGGCGGCAAAGCCACGACATAAAGCCAGAATTTAAAAGGGAAGCAGAGTGTAAAGATTTGGAAGATTTGCAGCCTGGCCATGTGGTAGAGAAGCAGAGAGCATTTTCAGAAGAAAAATTCAATGGTACTAAGAAGATTAACACAAAAGAATGGGCTTATCACGAGAAGGGGAAAAGGCCTTGAAGGCATTGCAGAAGCCTTGGGGGCCAACTCTTCCATTTCAGGCCCAAAGGCCCAGGGAGACAGAATAGTCTTGGGGAACAGGCTTGAGGTGCCCCTCACAGGCTCACTGCTCAAAGTCACCTCTGAAAGCTGCTTCTAGCGCCAGCACCCCAGCTGCTTTGGCTGCTCCAGCCATGGCTAAATTGACCCCAGGTGTGGCTGGACCCACAGCTTTGGAAGATACAAGCTGGAAGCCTTGGTGGCATCCATGTGGTGTTAGGTTTGCAGGCTCGCAGAATGCCAGAGCTGTGGAGTCTTGGGAGCCTCCACCTAGATTTCAGAGAACGTATGGAAAAGTCTGGGGGCCCAGAAAGAGATCTGCAGGGGCAGAGTCACCGGAGACAACCTTCACTAGAGCAATGCCGAGTGGAAATGTGGGGTTGGAGTTGCAGCAGAGAAACCCCATCAGCTCCATGTCTAGTGAAGCCATGAGAGCAGGACCACCATGGAGACCACAGACCTGTGAAACTACCAGCATGCAACACCAACCTGGGAAAGCTAAAGCATTACCTGAAACCAGGAAAGCCACAGGAGCAGAGCTGCCAGAGGACTTGGGGACCCAACTCCACACCAGCGTGCAGAGGACATTGAACATAGATTCAGGTTACAAGATTCACCAGCTTTAAGATTTGATTCCTGCCCTGCTGGGTTTTGGACTTGTTTGGCACCTGTTTCTCCTTTCTTTTGGACTATTTCTCCCTTTTGGAATGGGAATATATACCCTATGTTTGTCCCACCATTGTATCTTGGAAGTAGATAACTTGTATTGATTTCAGATAGGACTTCGAACTTTGGACTTTTGAGCTGAAACAAGTTAAGACTTTGGGGATGAAATGAATGCATTTGCATGTGAAAAGGACATGAGTTTTGGGAGGCCAGGGGTGGAATGTGGTGGATTGAATTATGTCCCCCCAAAACTCACGAAAACATGAATTGTGTCCCCCAAGTTTCATGTATTAGAAACTTAGCCCCCACTGTGACTGTTAAGAGGGTGGTAAATCCTATTATGGTAATTGAGAGGTGGAGCCTTGAAGAGGTGATTGGATTGCAGGACCGTGTAGTAGTGAATGGATTAAATATGGTGGTCAGGGGTGTGGTTCTGAGGGCTTAAAAAGAAGAGGAGAGTCTGTCTTGCTCTCTCTGCTCTCTCTGCTTCCACCATCTTGCAATGTGAGACCCCTGGATCACTGTCACCACCACCAGATGGACTTTGGATTTCCCAGCCTCAGAAACCGTAAGCAATAAATTTCATTTTCTTTATAAATCACCCAGTTCTACGTATTTTGTGATAAGCCACAGAAACGTACTAATAACACTCATCAATTACAGTATGTTATATATCCTAGAGCTATAAAAAGTGCACTTTTTAAAAACTATGGTAGGTCTTGTTTGTGGGGTTCACTTTGGTGTATTTATCACAGGAGCTAGCCATAATTTGGGGGATTGGTAGTAAAGGAAGAAACAGAAACTAGGCTAATCTTTCTCTATCGAAGGCCCATATATTTTTTTTATTTGGGCTATTGCACAAATTTACATTTTTGTTATTACATATATGCTTCATATACTACAACTCTAGTAAGAATTTTAGGTAATTAAAGGAAGGGAATGTCATTCCAAGAAGAGTTCATTCAATTCGTTGCCTTGCTTTAGATATCTTTCTTTCCTCTCTTTGTGAAATCTGCTGTGACATTCAGCCTTTTCCCATAAAACTTTTGGCACCACGAGCTCCACTTGGAATCTCTTCCCTTGTCCAGCAACAATGGGTAAGACAAATATCAAAATTATATTCATCCCACATATCAACTAGAGAAAAGGTGAAGGCATAACCTTTGAAATCACAGGAACTGTTTTCTACTCAGCAGTCTTTTTGTTTGGTCAGGTTTTTTTTCACTGTTTATCACAATGGTTCTCAAAGTGTTATCTATCAAAATCACCTGTGAATCTTTGTAAAAATATAGATTCCTGGGCTCTAACCCAGACCTACTGAATTAGAGCTTCTTGGGATGTAGTCTGGACTCTTGATGATTTTTTAAGTTTTATATGTGATTCATCATTTATTTGTTCATTGCAACAAATATGCATTGAGTGTTTGTAATTGAGTGCTAAGCACCTGGTCTAGGTATTAATTTAGAGGAACATAAAGCACATGGTCTCTTGCCCTCATATTATGCGTGTTTAGTATCTATGGAGAGAAATATTTTTAAAAGCATACAAACTTAAAAAGCACAAATTGTAATAATAAAATAGTATGGATATAAGAGGAAAAGTAAAAGATCTGATTAGAAATTATGGGATGGGATAGAGCAAAGTAGTTTAGATTCCAAAGCCTTGACAGAGTCAGGGAAGTCTTCAGTGAGGAAGTGCCATTTAGCAGAGACCTGGAGAAAGTGTGGAAGTTAGAGTGAATATAAAAGTTAAAAAATAAAAATAAAAGAGATCAGTGGTGGCCAGGGTCTCAGGGAAGGACGGAGGAATAAGAGGGATGAATAGGTGCAGCACAGAGGATTTTTAGGGCAGTTAAACTATTCTGTCTAATATTGTAATGGTGAAAACATGACATTATGCACTTGGCAAAACCATAGAACTGTACAACACAAAGAGGGAATCCTAATGTAAATTTTAGTTTATAATAATGAACCAATATTGGTTCACAAATGTAACAAATGTACCACACTAATGGAAGATGTTATTAACAGGAGAAATGGTGTGTTTGGCAGGGGGGTGGGGGAGATGTGAACTGTACTTCCGGCTCAACCTTCCTGTAAACCTAAAATTGCTATAAAAATGAAGTCTATTAAAACAAACAAAAAGTCTATAAAAGGAATATCATAGACGGGAAAGAAGGTATGTCTTCAGGAAACTGAAAGAAGAGAAAGGGCTACAGCTCAACTAGGAGACAGAAGCAAGAAACAGGCGGTGTGTATTAGTCCGTTTCTGTGGTTTATAACAGAGATACCTGCAACTGGGTGATTTGTAAGAAAACCAAATGTATTGCTTACAGTTTCTGAGGCTGGGAAGTCCAAAGTCCAGGGAACACATCCTGTGAAGGTCTGCCTTGGTGGTGGCTTCAGCAACACAGGGTATGACGTTGAAAGAGAGTGGAAGCAGAGAGAGAGAGACTCTGATGTGCTCTCCTTTTAAAGACCCTCAAATTGTGAACCTACTAGTGTGCAAGTCCAGCTGGCGAGAGCTGAAGCATAGCCTCAGACCAGGAAAGCCATAGAAGCGGAGCTGCCTGAGGACTTGGGGACCCAACCCCCACACCAGTGTGCAGAGGACATTGAACATGGAGTCAAGGTACATGATTCTTCAGCTTTAAGATTTGATTCCTGCCCTGCTGGGTTTTTGGACTTGCTTAGTACCTGTTTCTCCATTTTTTCCCCCCTATTTCTTCCTTTTTGAACAGGAATATGTACCCTATGCTTATCCCTCATTGTATCCTGGAAGTAGGTAGCTTATTTTGATTTCACAGATGGGACTTTGAACTTTGGACTCTCGAGTTGAAACAAGTTAAGACTTTGGGGATGGAATGATTGTATTTACTTGTGAGGACATAAACTTTGGGGGACAGGGGCAGAATGATATAGATCGAATTGTGTTCCCCAGATTTATGTATGAGAAGTTTGATCCCCACTGTGACAACAGAAACTTATTCTCTTATAGTTCTGGAGGCCGAAATCAAAAATGGATCTGTAGGGCTGTGCTCCCTCTGGAGGCTGCTGGGGGGAGTGGGTTTCCTTGCTCTTTCTAGTTTTTAGAGTCTTCGTACATCCTTTGGCTCATGGCTTTCTTTCTCTACCTTCTAAGCCAGCTGCATAGCATCTTCGAATATCCTTCTTCTGTCTCCCTTGACCCTCTTGCCTCCTACTTATAAGGACTCTTGAGATTATATTTAGGGTCCACCCAGATAACCCAGGATAATCTGCCCATCTCAAGATTCTCAGTCACATCTGCAAAGCCCTTTTACTATAGAAGGTAACATTCATAGGCACCAGGGAGTAGGGCATGGATATCACTGGGAGGTCATTACTTAGCCTCACACTTTTCTTTATAAATTTTCAAAATTTTATCTGAGCCTGGTGAGTGAGTCCATTACCATTAGGGTCCAGCTTAGCAGCAAGTAAGTACAGTCCAATAAACAGCCTGCAGTAGCTATGCTGGATATGACTAGTGGCGGTTTGAAATATATGTAGAATTTAAATACATGAAAGTGATAGAACAGAAGACAGAAAATGCTGATTCCACTTACTTCCTTTCTATGGGTTTTGCATTGTTGAGGAAATGATCATTGTTAATGAGATGGTAATATGTTAAGGATCATGTTATCTTTAAAGGAACAATAAAAGAATGTGTAACAAATAATCTAATTAAAGGAAATAGAAGGAAATAACATAATTAATAATTATTAAATATTCATAGACCATTCCAAGTTAAAGACAAAGATTGTTATATGGCCACATTTGCCGAATGGTAGGTCAAGGGGCCCTGGAGGCTTCAGTAAGCTCACAAGATTTTCAATTTTTACTGGAAACAGCAATATTTGACATCTCTCAGATTCTGTATAAACAACAAACTACTAGCTCTTAGTTGCTCCCAGCTCCAACGTTAGATCACACTTGGTTCCTCTTGATGACACCGAATTTTGGAAAGCAGCATTTTCAGCCGTTGCTGTGATAAAGAAAAAGTACCACCTGAAAATTAATGTGGGATAGGGAATGAAGTGGCAGTTTTCAATCTGACTCCAAGGTCTGGGAAGTTGAGTAGTACACAACATCCCATTTTTAAGTAATTGTGATTCACATAGACTTATTAAGTTGTTTGAACCTACTTATTTAATACAACTGTTAAGTATTTCTTTTAGGCTAGGAATGCTGTGAAACGATTACTGAGACTCTGATGGCACTTAGAACTGAGTAAGTTTGGGAACTTCTATCATAAATGAATTAGAAATAAAAACTATGATGCATACAGAAGAGACAGTATATGTGTTCAGAGACAGAATAGAAGAATATAAAAGGATGGAAAACATACGATGCAAAAAAATATATATAGCTAGTTTGGCAAATGTGGCATTATGACAATCTTTGTCTTTAAATTATCATTGTGTGTTTACAGTAGTTCTCCTTATCTGTGTTTTCTCTTCCTTGACTTCGGTTACATGTGGTCAACTGTGGTCCAAAAGTTCCAGAAATATGGGCCGGCCCGTGGCTCACTCGGGAGAGTGTGGTGCTGATAACACCAAGGCCACGGGTTCAGATTCCACATAGGAATGGCTGGTTGCTCACTGGGTGAGCGTGGTGCTGACAACACCAAGTCAAGGGTTAAGATCCCCTTACCGGTCATCTTTTTTTAAAAAAAAAAAAGTTCCAGAAATAAACAATTTGTTTTAAATTGCATGCCCTTTTGAGTTGTGTGATGAAATCTCACCTTCCTGCTTTGTTCAGTCCAGGGCATGAAGCAACCCTTTGTCAAGTGGATCCACACCGTCCGTGCTGCTCACACGTCAGTCACTCAGCAGCTGTCTGGGTTATCAGATTGATAACCCAGATGTGTCACGGTCTTGCAGTGCTTGTATTCAAGTAACCCTTTTTACTAAATAACAGCCTCAACGTGCAAGAGTAGTGATGTTGGCAATTGGATATGCCAAAGAGAAGTAGGAAAGTGCTTCCTTTAAATAAAAAAGTAAAAGTTCTCAACTTAATAGGGAAAGAAAAAAATCATATGCTGAAGTTGCTAAGATCTATGATAAGATTTATCAGTGAAATTGTAAACAAGGAAAAATAAATTTGTGCTAGTTTTGCTGTCACACCTCAAACCGCAATAGTTACATGGTAAGTGCTAAGTTAAGATGAAAAAGGCATTAAATTTGTGCATGAAAGACATGAACAGACACCCATTCTGATTGGCAATTGGGTCTGGTACTATCTGTGGTTTCAGGCCTCCACTGTGGGTCTTAGAACATATCCCCCAATAGGAGGGACTACTGTATATGTTTAAAATAATTATTTCTATATGGGGGACTAAGTCTGTCATCTGTTTTTTATTTGTCCCACACACAAAAAAAATAGACAAAGTAGAATTTGAGGCAAGATTCATTACTAGAGATATCTTATTATAATAAAAGGGTTGATCTACCACAAAATAGAGCAATTTTAATTTTTACGAACGTAATAACATAACCTCATAATATATAAAAGATGGACAGAATTAGAAGAGAAAAAGACAAATGTACAATAAAATGGAATAATTTAACACAACTTTTTAAGTATCTGGTAGAATAAGCAGACCTCCAAAAAAATCAGTATATGGAAGATCTGAACAAATATGATTAACAGATTGGACCTCACTGACATATCCACAGCACTGCACCACTACCACAGTAGATACATTTTTTACATGGACACATGCTACAGTTACCGCAGTTGACCATGTGATGAGTCATAAAATGTCTCAATCAATTTGAAAAATTAATAATAAATATACAGCTGAAAAAAGCCCTCAAACATTACTAAATTATGCAAAACATTTCTAAATAAGACATGGGTCAATAAGGAAATCACATAGCAATTATCAAATATTTTGAACTGAAAAAAAAAGAAATATGGCACATCAGAACTTATGGAATGCAACTAAATCTGTGCTTAGAATAAAAATAGTCTAACATGCTTATTTTGGAAACTATATCAAGCTGAAAATTTTTAAACTCTCGGTAATCATCTCAAGAAATTTATTTTTTAAAAAAGAGCAGGAAATAAACATGAAGAAAATAGCAGTAAAGAAAACAAAACTAAGAGCAGAATCAACAGAGCCAAAAGTTGGTTTTTTGACATTAATAAAATTCTCTGGCCTCAGTCTACCCTCCAAAATTTGAAGTAATTAGTAGGCGAGATGGGGAATCACAGAAATAAAAATAAAAGCAAAAAAAAAAAAAGAAGAGATTTCTAAAACTAAGGTAAAATGACATTTTTCCAACAGATATTTTTCTTGATTAGAGTGTGACTCTAAATGGTGTCTTTATTGCTTTAACTTAAATCTACTAGGCCTTAAAGGGAGGTAGCTGAGTTTAGAACAATTTAACTTCAGATATGTATCAGAAAACAAACTTTCATAGTGTGAAGTGTAGCTTCCGTTGCTGAGCTCTGTCCAGCTTCTCCTTGTGCTGAAATGATTGGTTTTGGCAACAGACTTCCAACAGTGGTGACTGCTCCTGAGGGCCAAAGCGACTAGGCTCACACACCTAGATTTGGGTGTACAACTGAGAGGGGAGAGGGATGAAGAAATGCAAGGAGAGTGCATCTTAGTACACGAGAGAAAGATAAATGAGGACGGATATATGAAGCCCAAGCACGGGTGCTTCCTGATCAGCTAAAATTTGAAGCTGTAAGATAGGAGCTTCTTCTCAGTGAAAGACTGTCTATGCATATAGCTTAATTGCCTTTAAAATAGCAGTGGCATTTTAATGGGCAGATGCTGATTTTTATTTTATTTTATTTTTTTAAAAAGAGCTCATTTCTAAGGTACCTACTAAAGGAGTTGATCCTTTTGCTATTATCGGAGTGTTCTCTTACTATTTTGACCACACCTGTGAAGTATATTGGTGAGAAACAGAAAGTGAGTAGAGGTTTCTCTGTTAACTGTGACGTTGCTGTGCTCTGTATCTCCAGGTCAATGCAAGGCCCCTGAAATGTTTTCATTTGCCAAGCCTGTTAACCCATCTGATAAGTCCGAGTTTCCCATTGGGACATCTTTGAAGTATGAATGCCGCCCAGGTTACAGAGGCAAACCATTCTTTATCACCTGCCAAGAAAACTCGATCTGGACAAACACTGAAGACAAGTGTAGACGTAAGTAACTCTGGACTGGAGACTCTTATGTGTCAGTCAAAGATCTGTAAGATCTGATTCAATTTGTTCAAATTCTGGAACTAAGAAATGTATGACAATAAGTTTGCCACAGATACAGTACATGTGAGAGTTATTCTTGTAGGTGATATATTCTTCTTTGAGTTCCTGGAATCTTCATTACAAGTTCATTGCATGAGAAATGACCATCACAAGAAATGACTGAACAAAAATACCAATTCTCTTGGGGTTTGCAATTTTTATGACTAAAATTAAGTAATGGATGGCTCAGGACAGGAAAAAGAAGTATATTGAGTAACTAGGAGATGAGAAATCCCAGGCTTTGAGACCTTTATATCATACTGGTTGAATTAGAGAGTATAACATTTTGGTAATAAATAAAGTTTACATTTTTCTTGGAGGCAAAATGTGGGGATGAGACAGATCAGGAGGGAAAGGTTTTTTGAAAGTGAAAGTTTTAACTGCTACAGAGGTTTCCCTGACATATCCAGTCTGTAAAGACTGGTATAGGTGCCTACTTCTTCAAATTTGCAGACACCAACAGCACTGTTATTATAGTAAGTGGCTGATCCTGAGGCACTCTGGTAAATTTCCTCAAAGTAAATTTCCCAAATCTGTAGAACTATCAAAACTATGTGCTCTTTAGTAAGCTACAGGCAGCTTGGGATCTTATGTACTAAAAAACATCCAGATACTCTACCTGGCTCCAAAATTCTGGGTTTTTTTTCCCCATAGGTAAATCATGTAGTAATCCTGCAGAGCCTATAAATGGCCTGGTGCACGTAGACACAAACGTCCAGTTTGGATCAAGAATTAATTATACCTGTAATAAAGGGTAAGTTGACAGCAACATTTCTTGGTTTGAGAGTGTGAGATCAGCAATACTACCTCCTAGTCAAATCTCACAAAGGGCCTGACTGGTTTTAAAGGCTTAAACTGAGGGGTTTAACTCCTGATCGAAATGAACAGAGGTACGATAAGATTAGGGGAATTAAGATTCTTGCATTCATCAGGTGGGAAGGAAGAAAATGGGAGAGGACATAGTCAAAGCTCACAAACAACCCTAAACCAGGGTAGACAGTGCAGAAGAAAGAGAGGGCCCTGGAGGAGTTTGTGTGAGAGAACAAATCTTAACAGTAACAACACTATTGGTTTACTAGGGCTGCTGTAACAAAGTACTGCAAACTGGGTGGCTTAAAACTACAGAAGTTTACTCTCTCACAATTCTGGAAACTATAAGTTCAAAATCAAGGTGTTGGCAGGACCAGGCTTCCTCCAAATCCTCGAGGGGAGGATCCGTCCTTTTCTCTTCGAGTGTCTAGTTGCAGGACTTCCTTGGTATGCAGCAACATAACTCCAATTTCTGTCTCTGTCTTCACATGGCCATCTTCCCTCTGTGTATGTGTCTTCGCATAGCTTCTCCTCTCTGTGCATGTCTATGTCCAAAGTTCTCACTTTTTATAAGGACAACAGCCACCGGATCAAAGCCCAAGCTTATGACCTCATCTGAACTTGATCAGATCCACAAAGACTCTACTTCCAAATAAAGTCACATTGATAGGGACTGGTGGTTAAGACTTCAGAATACCTTTTGGGGGGAACACAATTCAATCCATAACAGAGCCCTCTTTGAAAATGTCAAGCATAAAGTGCTACAGAGCAGTGGTCCCACTGTTGGTGCTTACCTTCGCTCAGCACACAGTGGAGGGCCTGCCTCAACCTCTCTCCTAATGTGAGCAGCTAAGCCAGTTAGAGAATTGTGCTGCCACATAGACAATCAAATAAAAGTTGGTAAATTGAATGTCAGAAAACTTAAAAACTAAGTGCTTCAAAAGAAACTATCAAGAAAGTGCAACCCAGAGAATAGGAGAAATTATTTGCAAATTATGGATCTTATAAGGATCTCATATCCATAATATATAAAGAGCTGTTACAACTCAACAATAAAAAGATAAATAAATCAATTTAAAAATGGGTGAAGGATTGAATAGACATTTTCTCAAAGAAGATATACAAATGTGACACATGGCAGAGAGTAATGTCACCAAGATGGCAGAATAGATTATCTCAGTGATGCTCCCCTCGCAGCAAGAGATCAATTTACAACCATTAAAACCAATTTACAACCATTAAAAGTAATCTTGTAATCACTGCAACTTGGAGTAAGAGTCAGAGAGACCTGCTGAGTTATGAATGTGTGGAAACCAGCAGCAAGCTGGAGGAGGGACGACCCTGATCATACCCAGCCCCAGCCATTGCCTAGGCCAGCATTGCATAGCACATGGAGCAGCTACCTGGAGATGGCAAAGCTGCAGCAGCACCCTTTGCATGGAGCTACTTGGAGTCTGGAGAGGTAAAGGGTGACATGAAAAAAGAAAAAAGGAAGAGAAGAAAAAGTAAATCATATCAGAGTGCATTATCCAATTTCACACACCAGAAAAAGTTGCTTGTGAGCTTCCCTGGTACTTGCATAGGAGGGAAGGGCTGCAGCCTAGGAGAGAAGGGATTCACCCAGAAGTCAGGGGCTCATGTGGGGCTAATCCCACAGGAAGTGTTTGCAGTCCTAGAGATGGGCAGCTGATCCACCAGGGGTGCATTCGGGAGCAGCAAAGGCATCTGGTCTACCTTCCAATTGATGTGGGTGCCACACAGTGGAGGCCAGTCAGTGTGATAAAACCGCAGGGGGTAAAGTTTGTGAGAAAGACTCAGTTCCAGGCTGGAACGTCCACACAGCCCAGTTGCATGAGATGGAAGTGACTAGAAGACTGATGATTAAAATCCAGCCTGCACAAAGTTTTTCCCAGTCTGAGAAACAAGTTAGGCAGCAATTTAGCTCAGGCACAAAGTTTGAGTTCCAGTCCCTGAAGGAAGTCCCTCCAATATGAGGATTAACCACAGGAGAGCAAATTAGTTCCAAGGCAGTGCTTAAGTGGTGGTAGTTACCATTAATCCATTATAGGACAGGTAAAAAGCACAGACCAGAGACAAAGTTCTGATATTGAGCAGTAAAGGTCTAACATCACCAAAGAGCACCTGTAAAATCTGCAAGAGGTAGCCATCTTCTCAAATTCACAGGAATTAACATAAAGACACACATCAAGAAGAAACAGAGAAATATGATACCACCAAAGGAAACCAACAAAGCACAAGCAATGGACCCAGAAGAACAGTGGATTTATGAAGTGTCTGACAGAGAATTCACAGTATCATCTGCAAGGTGTTCAAGGACTCAGAAGAAAATACAGACAGAAAATTAACTGATATTTGGAAGATAATCCAGGAACAGAACAAGAAACTTGAGAAAGAAATAGAATCAATTAAAAAAATAGAAATTCTAGAAATAAAGAACATCTGAACTGAAAACTTCAATGGAAAACTCCAATAGCAGATTTCAAAAGAGGAAAGAATCAGTGAGCTCAAAGACAGAACACATGAAATTATCCAATCAGAGGAAAGAAAAGAAAAAAGAATAAGAAAAAATGAAACAGAATTTTAGCAATTGTGGGTCTTCTTCAATCAAAATAAACTTTGTGTAATTGGTGTACCTGAAGGAGATGAAAAAGGAAGAGACCTAGAAAACATATTTAAGGAAATAATGACTGAAATTTCCTAAGTATGTAGAAAATGACAACATCCAGGTACAGAAAACTCAGAGGTCACTAATCAAATTCAATTTTTTAAAAAACACTCCAAAGCATAATAAAATTATCAAAAACCCAAAACAAAGAAAGGATACTGAAAGCAGGAAAAGAAAAGAAACACATAACATTCAATGGAACCCCAATACTGTTTTCAACAAATTTCTCAGTAGAAACCCCACAAGCCAGGAGACAGCAAGATGATATATTCAAAGTGCTGAAGGAAAAAGACCATCAACCAAGAATTCTATATCCAGCAAAACTAACCTTCAAATATGAGGGCGAAATGAAGTCTTTCCCAGACAAACAAAAGCTAAGGGAATCCATTAATACTAGAACTGCTTAACAAGAAATGTTCTTCAAGCTGAAAGAAGACAGTGCTATAGTGTAACAAGAAACATTTGAAGGTACAAAACTCACTAGTAAAGTAAGTACACAATCTCACAATACTCCAATGTTGTAAGGGTGGTGAATAAACCACTTACATTCTTACTGTGACGATTAAAGGACAAACCCAACAAGATAATAACAAAGTCAACAACTGTATAAGAGATAGATATAACTTGAAATGACAAAATGTCAAAAAGTGGGAGGGATAATGTCAAAGCATGGAGTTGACTTTGTTTTGTTGTTGTTGTTGTTGTTTTATTGTTTTTCCTTTTTCTTAGTGATCAAAGTTCAGTTAAGATATTATTAGTTTAAAATAATCTGTTATAACTATACATGTTTTTATCTAAGCCTCAAGGCAACCATAATACAAAAGCCTATAATAGACACACTAAAAATAAACAGCAAGAAATCCAAATATACTACTAAAGAAAACCATTAATCACAAAGGAAGACAGTGAGACCAGAAAAAAGGAGAAAAGGATCTACAAAACAACCAGAAAAAGAAAGAATAGTTCCTCATAGAACTAAAAATTGAACTACCTTATGAGCCAGCAATCCCACTACTGGACTTATACCCAAAGGAAATTAAATTAATATATCAGAAAGACACCTGCACTCCTATATTCATCACAACATTATTCACCATAGCCAAGAGACGGAATCAACCTAAATGCCAATCAATAGATGAATGGATTAAAAAATCCAAAAAAACTGTGGTATATATACACAATGGAATGCTATTCAGCTATATATTTTAAGAATGAAATCTTGTCATTTTTATCAACATGGATGGAACTGAAGACCATTGTGTCAAGTGAAGTAAGCGGCACAGACAAATAGTACATGATCTCACTCATATGTGGAATCTAAATAAAAAGAAAGAAAGAAAGAGAAAAGTGGTTCTCACATAGAAATAGAAAGAAGAAAAATTGTTACTAGAGGCTGGGAGGGAAGAGGGAGAAGGGGAGAGCGGAAGTGATGGATTGAAAGATACAAAGCTATGCTCTCTACCCTAAGTAAATCAATGTACCTTATGAGCATATAAGCATGTTTTGAAACAATGCACTGTACCCCACAAATATGAAGAAATACACATTAAAATTAAAAAGAGAAAAATATATAAATGGCTACTAAGCATCTAAAAATATGCTAAACATCACTAGAAAATATAAGAATTCAAATTAAAACCACAATGAGATA
The DNA here is from genome assembly GCF_027409185.1 of Cynocephalus volans. Taxonomy (NCBI): domain Eukaryota; kingdom Metazoa; phylum Chordata; class Mammalia; order Dermoptera; family Cynocephalidae; genus Cynocephalus; species Cynocephalus volans. The sequence continues at coordinate 118,174,495 of NC_084470.1, read as the reverse complement.
CCACCTCACACCCACTAAGATACCTAAAATCTAAAAGACAGAAATAGCAAGTTTTAAGAACATGAAGAATTGGGACACTCATACATTGCTGGCTCACCCATCTGCTGAACTAAGTACCAGGCCAGCCTGCCAAAGAACTGTAGCAGCAAGCCCACCCATGGACCCTACCAGATAGCCTGCCCAGAATCTCTGGACCAGCTGAATGGTGAAGGGCTTTTCTTCACAAATCTAGTCTGTCAAGATGTGTATAGGTTCCTCCTTCTTAAAATGGGCTGACACCAATGTGTGGCCACAAGGATCACAAATAATCAGGGAAACGTGACACCACCAAAGAAAGACAACAGAGTGTCTGTAACTGTGCTTAAAGAAACAGAGCTCTATGAACTGCTTGACAAAGAATTCTAAATTATCATCTTAAAGAAGGTCAGAGAGCTACAAGAGAACACAGCTAGACAACAACTAAACCAGGAACACAATACATAAACAAAATGAGAAGCTCAACAAATAGATAGAAATCTAAAATAGAATAAAACAAATTCTAGAGCTAAAGAATACAATGACTGAACTGGAAAATTTCATAGAGAGCTTCAACAGCGGACTTATCAAACAGAAGAAGGAATTAGTGAGCTCATAGGCAGGTTTTGAGATTACCAAGCCAGAATAACAAAGAGAAAAAAAGAGTGAAGAAAGTATATGGGAATTATTGGACACCATTAAGAAAACTGATATATACATTATGAGAGTCTCAGAAGGAGCATAGAAAGAGAGAGGGGTAGAAAGCTTATTCAAAGACATGGCAACAGAAAACTTCCCAAATCTGGACAGGGAACTTACCATCCAAATACATCAATCCACAAGAACCTCAAATAGACTAAGTATAGAGAGATCTTCACTAAGACTCATTATAATCTAATTTTCATAGTCAAAGACAATTTTGAAAGCAGCAAGACAAAAGCAATCGTCACATTCAAGGGAACCTTCAGAAGACTATCAGTGGTTTTCTCAGCAGAAAACTTGCAGCCTGTAGAGAGGGCGATGATATATTCAAAGTACTGAAAGAGAAAAACTCCCAACCAAGAATACTATAACCAGCAAGACTGTTCTTCAGAAATGAAGAAAAGATAAGAACTTTCCCAGATAAATAAAAACTGTGGGAGTTAATCCCCACTAGGCCTGCATTATAAGAAATGCTAATGGTAGTTCTTCTAGTTGAAATGAAAGAATGCTAATTAACAACATAAAAACATACAAAAGTATAAAACTCACTGTAAAGGTAAGAATATACTTAAATTCTTTGTCTAATATTGTAATGATAGTACGTAAGTCACATTTAACTTCAGTATAAATGTTAAAAGACAAAAGTATTAAAAATAACTATAACTACAGTAATTTGTTAATGCATACACAACATATAAAAGATGTAAATTGTGAAAAAAAAGCATTTTAGTATATAAAAAAATACATCACTAATCATAACCCCCACCCCCAAAGAGATGTAAATTGTGACATCAATAACATGAAATGCAGGGGGAGGAAAAGCTAACATAGAGTTTTGTATGCAGTAAAAGTTAAGTTGTTATCAGGTTAAAATAGACTAATATAAGATGTTTTACATAAGTCTCATGGTAACCACACACACACACAGACACACATAAAAAAATACTGTAGTAGATACACAAAAGATAAAGAGAAAGGAATCAAAGTATACTGTTATAAACAAATAATCTAATCACAAGAGAAGACAGCAAAAGAGAAAAAATGGAACAGAGGAATTACAAAACAATTAACAAAATATCAGTATTAAGCCCTTGCCTATCAGTAATTATTTTAAATATAAATGAATTATATTCTCCAATCAAAAGACATAAAGTGGTTGAATAGATTTAGAAAACAATATTCAACTATATTCTGCCTACAAAAGAATCACTTTAGCTTTAGGAACACACATAGTCTGAAAACAAAGAGATGAAAAATGATATTCCAAGAAAATGTGAACCAAAATAAAACAGGAGTGGCTATACTTATAGCAGACTAAATTTCATTTGTGTAAAAAATTGTCACAAGAGAAAAAGGAAATCATTATATCATGATGAAGTGGCCAATTCATCAAGAGGATATAATAATGTAAACACATATACACCCCACCTCTGAGCACCTAAGTATTTAAAGCAAATATTAGCAGAAGTAAAGGTAGAAATAGACAGCAATAAAATAATAGTAGGTGACATCATACCCCGCTTTCAACAATGGATAGATCATCTAGGCATAAAATCAATAAGAAAACAGCAGTCTTGAACAACACTATAGAGCAAATGGACCTAACAAATACAAGCAGAACATTCCATCTAACAGCAGAAGAATACATATTCTTTACACGTGCACATGGGCAATTCTCTAGGATAACTCATATGTTAGGCCCAAATTCTTCTTAACAAATTCACAAAGATTGAAATCTGATATCACATATCTTTCCCAAACACAATGGTGTGAGACTAGAAATCAATAACAGGGGAAAAATTGGAAATTTCACAACATTGTGGAAATTAAACAGCATACTCCTAGCAACCAATGGGTCAAAGAAGAAATCAAAAGGAAAATCACAAAAATCTTAAGACAAATAAAAATAAAAACACAACATACCAAAATTTATGAGATGCAGCAAAAGCAGTTTGAAGAAGGAAGTTTCTAGCAATACATGCTTACATTAAGAAAGATAAAATGTCTCAAATTAACAACCTAACTTTACATCTAAAGGAACTAGAAAAAGAATAACAAATTAAGTTCAAAGTCAGCAAAAGAAATGAAATAATAAATATCAGAACAGAAATAAATGAAATAGAGACTAGCAAAATGATAGAAAAGATCAATGAAACTAAGAGTTTGTTTTTTTTAAGGTAACCAAAATTAACAAACATTTTGCTAGAATAAGAAAAAAGAGAGCTCAAATAAATAGAATTATAAACAAGAGGAGACATTAAATCTGATATCACAAAAATACAAAAGATCATAACAGACTACTATGAACAATTACACACCAACAAATTGGATAACTTTGAAGAAATGGATAAATTTCTAGAAACATATAACCTACAAAGACTTAATCATGAAAAAATATAAAATCTGAACAGATCTGTAATTAGTAAGGAGATTTAATCAGCAATCAAAAAACTTTCAGTAAAGAAAAGCCCAGAACCTGGTGGCATCACTGGTGAATTCTACCAAAAACTTATAGAAGAATTAAAACAAATCTTTCTCAAATTCTTCCAAAAAACTGAAGAGGAAGATACACTTAAACTCATTTTATAAGACCAGCATTACCCTGACACCAAACCCAGATGAGGACACCAAAAGAAAATTTCAGCCCAGTATTACTGGTGAGCATATATGGAAAGATCCTCTATAAATTACTAGCAAACTGAATTTAACAGCACATCAGTAGGATCATACACCACTATCTAGTAGAATTTATTCCTGGGATGCAAGTAATGTTCATCACGTGCAAATCAATAAAAGTAATACACCACATTAACAGAATAAAGAATAAAAATCATATGAGCATCTTAGTAGGTACAGAAATAGCATTTGACAAAATTCAATGTGTTTTCATGATAAAAACTCTCAACAAATTAGACATTGAGGGAATGTACGTCAACCTAATAGGGGCTGTTATTAGTCCATTTTCATGTTGCTATAATAGAAATACCTGAGACTGGGTAATTTACAAAGAACAGAGGTTTATTTGGCTTACAATTCTGGGACAGCTGCATCTGGCACAGGCCTCAGGCTGCTTCTACTCATGGTGGAAAGTGATGGGCAGCCGGCAGGTATGAGCAGATCACGTGGTGAGAGGAAGCAAGAGAAAGAGAGGAGGTGCCAGGGTCTTTTAAACAACCATCTCTCATGGGAACTAATAGAGCGAGAACTCACTCAATACCACTCCTCCCCCAGGGAGAGCATTAATCCATTTATGAGGGATCCGCCCCCATGACTCAATCAGTTTCCAACACTGCCACATTGGAGATCAGATTGCCACATGAGTCTTGGGGGAACAATAACATCCAAACTCTATCATTCTGCCCCCAGCCTCCCAAAACTCATGTCTCTCTGACATACAAAATACAGTCATTCCATCCCAACAGTTGCCAAAGTCTTAGCTTGTTCCAGCACCAACTTTAAAGTCCAAGGTCTCATATGAGACCACAGGCAAAACTCCTTCCAGCTGTGAATCTGTAAAAATAAAACTTCCAATGGTGGAACCGACATTGGGTACACATTCCCATTCCAAAAAGGAGGAATAGACCAGAAGAAAGAAACAGGCCTCAAACAAGTCTAAAACCCAGCAGGGCAGACATTAAATCTTAAAGCTCCAAAATGTTTTAGTCCGTTTGTGTTGCTAAAACAGAAACACCTGAGACTAGATACTTTATAAAGCAGAGAGGTTTATTTGGCTTATGATTCTGGGACAGCTGCATCTGGCATGGGCCTCAGGCTGCTTCTACTCATGGTGGAAAGTGGCAGGCAGCAGCAGGTACAAGCAGATCACATGGTGAGAGGAAGCAAGAGAGGGGCGGGGGAGGTGCCAGGGTCTTTTATGCAATCAGCTCTCATGGGAACTAAATGAGGAGAACTCATTCAGTACCCCTCCTCACCCAGGGAAAGCATTAATCCATTCATGAGGGATCCACCCCCATGATTCAAACAACTTCTAGCACTGCCACATTGGGGTTCAGATTTCCACATGAGTTTTGGTGGAGACAACACATCCAAACTCTATCAATAACCTGTTTTGACTGCAAGTCCTGCATCCTGAGCACAATGGGGCATCTGGTCCCCCAAAGCCTCAGGCAGCCTCATCCCCACAGCTCTGCTGGGTGCAGCCCACTGGGCTATGCTGGTGCCTGTGGCTTTTCCAGGATGGCTTTGCACATTGCCAGTGTCCCTACAATTCTTGGGTCCTGGTGGCAGCCCCTCTGCCTTGGCTCTACTAGACATTTCCATGGTGGGTGCTCTTTTGTGGGGACTCCATCCCCACTTTCCTGCTCTGCCTTGCTCTAGTAGATGGCCTCTGCAGTGGCTCTGCCCCTGAGGCAGGTCTCTGCCTGAGCCTCCAGGCTTTTGCATACATCTTCTGAAATCTGGGTGGAGGCTGCCATGCTTCCACTGCTCTTATGTTCTGTCAGCCTGAAGACAACACCAAGTGGATGCCACCAAGGTTTCCAGCTTGTCCTGTCCAAAGCTGCCACATGAACAACACTTGGGGCTACCTGAGGCAGGGCTGCTTCAGGCAGAGCTTCTTGGATGCAGGGAACAGGTTTCTGAGGGCAGCAGCATCCCAGATCTATCCTCCAGAACAACTCAGTCCCCCAGGCCTCTGGGCTTGTAATGGGAGGGGTGCCCTTACAGACTTCTGAAAAGCTTTCAGGGCCTTTCTCCCATTGTCTTGGCTATTAGCATCTGGCTGCCTTATCGCCAAGCTAGTGTCTTTAGCCAGGAGTGCATCTGTTGCACCCTTGCATTTTTGTCCTAAAAGTGTTCTCTCATTCTCTATCACATGCCTAGGCTTAAAATTTTCCAAATCTTTATGCTCTTCTTTCCTTTTAAATTCTGGCTTTACATCAAGCCTTTTCTGCCATAACTCAGCCTAGGATGTTGCAAGTAGCCATGCAGCTTCCTTAATGCTTTGCTACTTGGAAATTTCTTCTGCCAAACATTCTGGTTCACAACCCTTAAGTCCCATCTTCTACAAAGTCCTAGGGCATGGACATAATGCAACCAAGTTCCTTGCTATGGGGTAGCAAAGGTGATATTTTGTCCAATTCCCAATAAGTTCTTCATTTCTGTCCGAGATCTCATCATCAGCATGTCCTTTACTTTCCACATTTCTATCAGCATTCTGGTCACAACCATTTAACCAATTCCTAAAATGTTCCAAACTTTCCCTCATCATTTTGTCTTCTGAGTCCTCCAAACTACTCCAACCTTTGCCCATTACTCAGTTCCAAAGCCTCTTCCACATCTTCAGGTATCTATATAGCAACACTCCACTCCTCGGTACCAATTTTCTATTTTAGTCCATTTTTGTATTACTATAACAGAACACCTGAGACTGGGTAATTTATAAAGAGCAGAGGTTTATTTGGCTTATGATTCTTGGACAGCTGCATCTGGTGCAGGCCCCAGAATGCTTCTACTTGTGGCGGAAAGCAGCAGGCAGTAGGCAGGTACAAGCAGATCACATGGCTTTACATCAAGGGGAAGCAAGAGAGACAGAGGGGAGATGCCAGGGTCTTTTAAACAGCCAGCTCTCACAGGAACTAATAGAGTGAGAACTCACTCACTACCCCCAACCTCCAGGGAGAGCATTGATCCATTCATGAGGGATCTGCCCCCATGATTCAAACAGCTCCCAACACTGTCATTTTGGGGATCAGATTTCCACATGAGTTTTTGGGGAACAATAGCTCCAAACTCTACCAGGGCCATATGTGACAAGACCGTGGCTAACATTGTACTTAATGAGGAAAAGATGAAAGTTTTTCCTCTCAGATTACGAACACAGCAATGATGCCCACTTTTATCACTTCTATTCAATATAGTACTGGAAGTTCTAGCCAAAGCAATTAGGCAAGAAAACTAAAAGCCATTCAAATTGGAAAGGAAGAATTAAAATTGTCTTTCTGTAGATGATGTGATTTTATATACGTAAAATCCTAAAGACTTCCCCCCCAAAACTGTTAGAACTAATAAATATATTCTGTAATATAGCAGAATTCAAAATCAACATATACAAATTAGTACCATTTCTATACACTAACAATGAATTAAATCAAGAAAACAATCCCATTTACAATAGCATACACACACCAAAAAAATAAATTTAATCAAAGAGGTAAAAGATCTATACCTTAGAAACTATAAAACATCAATGAAAGAAATTGAAGAAGACACAAATATATGAAAATATATACTGTGGGCCTGGATTAGAAGAATTAATATTATTAAAATATTCATACTACCCAAAGCAATCTATAGATTCAACTGAATCCACATCAAAATCTCAATGACATTTTTTACAGAAATAGAAAAAATAATCCTAAAATTCATATGGAATGACAAGACCCCCAAGTAGTCAAAGAAATCTTGAGAAAAAGAACAAAGCTGGAGCCATCATGCTACCTGATTTCAAAATATACTAAAAAACTGCAATAATTAAAACCACATGGTATTGACATAAAAACAGACATATAAACCAATGGAACAGAATAGAGAGCCCAGAAATAAATTCACACATTTGTAGTCAATTGATCTTCAACTAAGGTGCCAAGAACACTCAATGGGGAAAGAATAGTCTCTTCAATAAAAGGTGTTGACAAAACTGAATACCCACATGTAGAAGAATGAAATTGGACCCTTACCTCATACCATACACAAAAATCAACTCAAATAGCTTAAAAAACTTGAACATAAGGCCTGAAAATGTAAAACTACTAGAAGAAAACCTAGGAGAAAAGTTTCCTGACATTGGTCCGGATAATGATATTTTGGATATGACCCCAAAAGCACAGACAACAAAAGCAAAAACAGACTAATGGCACTTCATCAAACTAAAAAGCTTTTGCATAGCAAAGGAAACAATCAACAGAGTGAAGAGACCACCTAGGGAATGGGAGAAAATATTTGCAAACCACACATATGATAAGGGGTTAATATCCAAAATATATAAGAAACTTAAACAGCTCAATAGCAAGGAAATAAATAACCCAATTTAAAAATGGGGAGGTTTGAATTTAAAAAATCTCAAAAGAAGACATACAAATTACCAACAGACATATAAAAATGCTTAACATCATTAATCATCAGGGAAATGCAAATTAAAACCACAGTGAGACATCACCTCACACCTGTTAGAATGGTTATTATGAAAAAGACCTAAAAACCCCACAAATGCTGGCAAGGATGCGGAGAAAAGGGAACTCTCTTGCATTATTGGTAAGAATGTAAATTCTTACAGAAAATATGGAAAACAGTATGGGACTTCCTTACAAAATTAAAAATAGAACTATCATCTGATACAGCAATACATTTCAGGGTATATATCCAAAGGAAATGTAATCGCTATGTCAAAGATATTTGCACTCCTATGTTCATTGCAGCATTACTCACAATAGCCAAGATATGGAATCAACCTAAGTGTCCACTGATGGGTGAAACATTTAAAAATGTGATATCTACATCTATATCTATATAAAGTATTCCATTGTGTTTATATATTAAATATTAAATCAATGTTTAAAAATCAATTGCATTTTCATGCACAATGGAATAGTATTCAGCCTTTAAAAAGAAGGAAATCCTGTCATTTGTGACAATGTGGATGAACCTGGAGGATATAAGCCAGGCACAGAAAGACAAGCACTGCATGATCTTACTTATGCGTGGAATCTAAGAAACTTGTACTCCTAGAAGTAGGGTAGAACAGGGGTTGCCAGGGGCTGGGGTGGGGGTGGGGAGGCGGGAGAAGGTGAGATATTGTTCAAAGGGTACAAAGTTTCAGTCAGGTTGAGTAAATTATGGTGATCTATTATACAGCATGGTAACTATAGTTAATATATTATATATACTGTACTTGAATATTGCAAAGAGAATAGATTTTAAATGTTCTTATCGCAAAAAAAAAGTATGTGAGGAAGTTGATCTATTAACTAACTTGATTTAATCATTTCTCAATGTATACATATTCCAAAACATCACATTTTGCACTGTAAATACTGTATATACAATTTTTATTTGTCAATTCAAAAAATTTAAAAATAAATAATTTTTTAAAAGACATATACCTAAGAGGAATACAATTATAATATGAAAATTTTTTTAAAAATTTGTATATTGCCTCTACTAAATGCAAAGCAGTAGCTTTGAATACTGGGGTTATTCACTTATATATTTCTTTAATAAAGAATCATAATAGCTTAAAAAATGAAAGGTACATCCATACAATGGAATATTATTCCACCGTAAAAAGGAATGAAGTACTGATGCTTCCTGCAACATGAATGAATCTTGAAAATATCAAGCTAAGTGAAAGAAGCCAGGCACTAAAGTTCACACATTGTGTAATTCCATTTATATGAAATGTTCAAAATAAGCAAATTTATAAAGAGAGAAAGTAGATGGTTGTAAGGGGCTGGGGGGCAGGGGAATAAGCGACTGCTAAAGGGTAATGATTTTCTTGGGGGGACATAAAAAGGTCCTGGAATTAGATAACAGTGATGATTGCACAACTTTGTAAATATACAAACCCACTAAATTATACAATTTACAAGAAGGATTTTATGGTGTTTGAACTATATTTCAATAAAAACTTTTTAAATGTGTCACAAAACAATGCTTACTCTTAGTACATGAAACAAATTCATATTTTTCATTCTATTGTATTCTACTTTTTATACTATTCACAATCTTCTGTGTTGATTCATGACTCACAATGTCGACTTCCCGACGCCTATTGTACTTCCATACAAATTTTGAATGGGAATATATTAAACCCTAGTATCAATTTTCAGAGGATTTATAGCATGTACTTAGTCTTTCAAACCATGAACGATCTATTGATTTTGGTCTTCTTGCATGACTCTCAATAGAAGTAGATAATTTTCTTCATAGAAGTCTGGAATATCTTTTAATATATTCATTTTTAGGTACTCAATATTTTTATGCTATTGTACTGGTATTGTTTTTTAAATTTTATTTTCTGTTTCTGTTATATAGAAATGCAAGTGACTTTTAAATATTGATTTAATATACAGAAATGTGACAAAATTCCTTTATGAATTGTGATATTTTTGCTATAGATTCTTCTGTATTTTCCATGAGTATAGTCATAAATTCAAATAAGGGTGATTTTGTTTATTTCTTTCCAAACCTTATTTCTTTTATTTCTTTTTCTCACCTTGCTATCCTGGCTCGGATCTCCGCTATAATGTTATTGTGACAGTGGGCAATTTGTCTTATTCCCAATCCCAAGGGAAAAACTTTCAATGATTCAACATGAAATATATTTTCTGTAGAATTTTTCTATGTATCTTTTTATTGGGTTCTATTCATAATTTGCTAAAGTTTTTATCATGAGTGTATTTTAAATGTTACTAACAGTATTTTCTACATCTTTAGAGATGATAATATAATTTTTCTCCTTTACTCAGTTAATGTGGTGAATTACATTAATAAAGCAAATATTAAATTTGTGAAAAAAAACAACTCCGTTTAGAAGTATAATAAATATTTTTTTATATACTGCTAAATTTGTTTTATAATATTTTGTTTTAGATATTTTTCTTTTATATCTATGAGTGCAATGAGACTAATAATTTTCCCTTTTTATACTGTTCTTCTCCGGCTTTGGAATAAATTAATCCTTATCGATCAGGCTGTGTTCCTTTTCTTTTATATTCTGGAAGTGTTTGTGTAAGACTGAAATCATTTGTTCCTTGCAAGTTTTGTCGACTACATACATAAAACCATCTTGATTACTATTTTTCTTTCTGAAAAAAAATTTTAATAGCTTATATATTTGATGTTTTTAAAATGATTAAGGCTTTTTCCTTCTTAAACAAATTCAGATAAACATTATCTTTCTAAAAATTCTTCCATCTAAATTTTCAAATTTATTATTATGTAGGTGTTTTTCTGTAACATCTATTGTTAAGATCCTTTTTTCATCTTTGGTATCATATCTTTGAGCCTTGTCTTTTGTTCAGTATTCATCATGTCAGAAATTTGTCAATTGTGGAACCTCTTCAGCTTTTTTAATCTCCTCTATCATATGTTTGTTTTCTGTTGTATTCATTTCTGCTGATTATTTTCATTCATCTGCTTTTTTGAGGTTCTAGTCTCATGTACTTTTTCTAATTTATTTCCTCAATTTTTGGCTTTTCATATTGTTTAGTATAAATATGTAAGGCTATAAATTTTCCTCTAAATTTCTCTCAAATTCATCCAAAAATTTTCATCCACCATGTTTCATTGCTACTTTGTTCTAAATTTTTTAAAATTTCTTGATTTCTTTTAACCCGTATATTGTTTGATTTTTAAAAATTTTTAGACAAATGAAGTTTTTTCCAATTATTTTTTGTTACTATTTTTTAAAGCTAATTGTCTTGTGGTCAGAGAATGTGTTCTCTGTGATACCCATTATTTGAAATGTGATGTGATTTTCTTTATGACACGGTCTTTTGGTTCTAGTTTGATAAAATTTATTGGTAGAAGTATTCACCCATCCATGCATTCACACATTAATACTTGTCAGGCATAAGAAATATGTATCAAGGGAATATACACTCACAAACATATGGATACACATGCTTACACATGATACTTTTTTTTTTTAATTTTATTTTGTCGATATACATTGTGGCTGATTATTGCTCCCCATCACCAAAACCTCCCTCCGTTCTCCCTCCCCCCCTCCCCCCCAACAATGTCCTTTCTGTTTGCTTGTCGTATCAACTTCAAGTAATTGTGGTTGTTATATCTTCTCCCCCCCCAGGGTTTTTTTTTTTTTTTTTGTGTGTGTGTGTGTGTGTGTGTGTGTGTGTGTGTGTGTGTGTGTGCGCGCGCACATGATACTTCTTGAGTGCACTCGAGAAACTTGTAATATCTTTAAAAAAAATGAGGCTTGTATGAAATAACTATAATTTTCCTTAGATTCATATAAAAATGTGCTATAAGTTAATAAAGAAGAGAAATCCCACCCAGTTGAGAAGGCATAAAGAAAAAAATCAAAAAGCACAAAGAAGGATGTGAAATTTGGAAACTGATAGATAGTATTTAACGAGTGGACAACATCCTTCTGCATTCTCCAAGATTGTAATCTCTGGGAATCTTGGGAAGTAGTAGTTGAAGCAGGCGGGTCACCTGTGTATTTAGAATATAACATTCCTTATTCTTTGCCTCTAGATACCGACTCATTGGTCCCTCCTTTGCTGTATGCATCATCTCAGGCAATACTGTCACTTGGGATAAGGAAGCACCTATTTGTGAGGGTGAGTTGAAACATTCCTTCCTATTACTTTTACCAACAGATTCTAATTTTCCTCTGAAATCATAATAATCTTCATCAAATTCTTTTGTTCAGCCTGTCCTTCAGATAGCTGAAGACAGCTGTAATGTCCTTAAAAATTCCTATGGTGGTTCTGGCAACAATTTTCTGAAGTTCTTCCTTATCCTGGGATGTGCCTTTTCTAAATCTAGGGTCTTAAATGCATAAAAGCCTTCAAACTTTATTTTCACTTCAATTAACTTGGAATTACATTGGTTCTACCATTCCAGTGTAATAATTATTCTGCTTGGCAAATTAATAAAGATTTTAAAAATTGGTACCCTTCTAGGCTAGTGAAGCTGTGGAGGAATCAGTACGCTCGTGTACCTGAGCATTCAACAAGCCCTCTTGAAGGCAACATGCACTGTAAGCCTCAAAAGAGGGCATATATTTTGACCCACTTCTTAGAATTTATACTTAGGAAATAAACACTGTTTTTTTCAACAGTGTTGAAAAAACTTTTTCATTGCAGAATTATTTATAATAGTAACAATGTTAAAGTAACCTGAATGTGCTGCATGTTTAAAACCGTGGTTTGGAAATAAGCTACTGAAAGGAAAGAGCTATATTAAAAATGACTGTAAAGAATTTCATAAGAGGGCCGAGCCGTGGCGCACTCGGGAGAGTGCGGCACTGGGAGTGCAGCGACGCTCCCGCCGAGGGTTCGGATCCTATATAGGAATGGCCAGTGCACTCACTGGCTGAGTGCCGGTCACGAAGAAGACAAAAAAAAAAAAAAAAGAATTTCATAAGAGGGGCCGGCCTGTGGCTCACTCGGGAGAGTGTGGTGCTGATAACACCAAGGCCACGGGTTCGGATCCTATATAGGCATGGCCGGTTGGCTCACTGGCTGAGCGTGGTGCTGACAACACCAAGCCAAGGGTTAAGATCCCCCAAACACTGGAATGTTATTAAGCCTGAAAAAATAGCATAAATACTTGATGACATATAAAGATGTATATTTCATGTGAAAAAAGAATCAAATGGCAGAACATGTATGGCAAGGTCTCATTTTATTGCAAGATAATACACCTACATCTGTATCTATATTTTTATCTCCATCTCTAATTCTGTAAACTTTTCTATATCCAAACCCTAGTAAATGGCTTTAAGTCCCCTTGAGGAAAGTTAGGTGATGGCTTACAGTATACATTTTTGGCTGTGTAGTAGGGTACTTCCGCAACAGGATCCAGTTTCCCATTCATAACTCTCTTTTGTAGTGATTCAAGTCAGACTTTTGTTTGCCAGACCTAGATCTCTTCTGTTTATACAAATCGATAACACTTTAGTCAGCTATCCATCTACTTCAGTTCTAGAGACTCCATGAGCAATTAGCCAATGGCAAAGATCTCTGCAGTCAAATCATTCTGATCTCTGTTTCAACTCTGCTATCCACATGACAACCCAGGTTGTTTCTGGCAATTGTGTGCTGCCACTTAGACTCTGCCACCCTGAGGTCCTTTCATCCCCACTGAAATCAGAAAACTCAGTTCAAAGGCAACAGTTTTCACTGCATTCCTCGCTGCAGTGGATTGAGTTATGCTCTCCTCAAAACTCACTGAAGCTTGAATTGAGTCCCCCCAAGTTTTATGTATTAGAATCTTGGCCCCCACTGTGACTGTTAAGAGGGTGGGAAATCCTATGATGGTAATTGAAACGTGGAGCCTTGAAGAGGTGATTAGATTGTAGGACCGTGCAGTAGTGACTGGATTAATGATGGTGGTCAGGGGTGTGGCTCTGAGGGCTTTAAAAGAAGAGGAAAGTCTGTCTTTCTCTCTCTCTGCTCTCTCTGCTTCCACCATCTTGCAATGTGAGACCCCTGAGTCACTGTCACCATCATCAGATGGACTTTGGACTTCCCAGCCTCAGAAACTGTAAGCAATAAATGCTTTTCTTTATAAATCACCCAGTTTCAGGTATTTTGTTATAAGCAACAGAAACGGACTAATACACTGGCCTACACTGAATTAGCCACCGCAGCATTCTTCAAGGATGCCGAAACTCCTCGCTTCACTGTATTTCACAAGGCTCTGGGTAAAAGGTCTATATCTGGATCCCTCTGCCTCTCCACGGTCCCTTGTCAATTCTAATCAAGGATGACCTTCAGCATGGAATGGCTGTTGTTTAACTTCTGCCTCTCAAATAGCATGACAATTTCTCATGATCTAACCCTAATCCAGAACCACACAGGGAAAGTAAATTTGGAAAATTTAGTTCCAATTTAGTCTGGTTGACACTGTACAAAACCACCAGATAATTACAATGTGTAATCTCTCTTCTTCCCTCCCACCCTCCCTCCCACTTTTCCTTCCTTCCTTCCTTCCTTCCTTTTTCTTTAACACAATGGCTAGAATCATGAGTATAACATTGAATATTGGTTGCGATAGAAGCCATTCTTGTCTTGTTCTCCATCTCAAAATGAAAGATTAAAACATTTCACCACTGATCTGATGTTTACTGTAGGCTTTTTGTAGATATCCATTTTCAGATTCTTATATTCTTTATTACTAAAAATTTTTGTCATTGAATCGTGTTGAAGTTTATTAAGCACTTAGGCTACACACTCTTATACTGAAGTGATCATATCTGTTTCTCTTTTATTTGGTTAATGTAATAAATTGTTTTGATTAATTTTTGAAAGGTAAACTGATTTGGAATTTCAATTTTACATTCTTGGAATAAATCAACTTGATTATAAAATTTAATCATTTTAAAATCTTGTTAAATATGCTTTTCTAATATATTTTAGATGTTCTTAGTGAGATATAACTTATGTATCATAAAAGTCAACTTTTTAGAGTATACAATTTAGTGGTTTTTAGTATATTCACAAAGTAGTGTATATGATCTGAATGTTTGTGTCCCCGCTTCCCCCCAAAAATTCACATGTTGAAATTCTCACCTCCAAAGTGATGGTATTAGGAAATGAGGCCTTTGGGGGATGATTAGGTCATGAGGGTTCTGCCCTCCTGGATGGGACTGGTTTTCTTATAAAAGAGGCCTGCATGAGCTATTTTGCCCCTTCTGCCATGTGAGGTGACGCTGAATCTGCTGGAGGCTTGATCTTGAACTTCCCAACCTCAAAAACTGTGAAAAGTAAACAATAAATTTCTGTTGTTTATAAGCTACCCAGTTTATGGTATTTTGTTATAGCACCTCAAACAGACTAAGACACTGCGCAACTAGCATCACTAACTAATCCTAGAACGCTTTCATCACCCCATTCCTAATATATTTTGGGGAGATTAGACTACAATTTTCTTTTTCATAATGTTCTTATGAGGTTTTGATATCAAATTTCTGACAGTCTCATAAAGCCAGCTGGTAGTGTTCCACATATCTGCTTTCCTGTAATGGTTTGTGTAAGATTGGTATAATTTCTTATTTAAATGTTTGAAAAAATTTACCAGTAAAGCCATATGGCCTGAGTTTACTTTATTGGAATGTCTTTTGTCTCAACCATTTTTTGTACCATGTAGACATTTTACTGAAGTATAACATATATATAGTAAAGTGCACAAATCTTGATCATGCAGTTCAATAAATTTTTTACAAAGTGAAAACACCTATTGTAAACAGCATTCAGATTAAGATATAGAACATTTCTACACCCTAGACACCTCCTTCAGACACTTTCCTAGTTATTATCTCCCTAAAGTAACCATTATTCTGATTTCTGTCACCAAATATTTGTTTTGCCTTTTCTTGAATTTTATATTAAAAGAATCAAAAAAAAAAAAAATGAAAAGTATGTATCCTTTTGTGTCTAGCTTCTGGTCAGTATTATATTTGGAAGATTTATTCATGTTGGATGTAGGATTAGTTGGATCTTTTTAATTATTGTATTGTATTTCATTGTAAGAATTTAACACAATTTGTGAATTTAGCTGTTGAAATACATACATGCATACATGCATGAAATAGATACATAGATGTATAGATACAGATATCATACGTATTTTATATATATCTATATATTGTGTATTTGTGTATGTCTATATATACCTGTAAATATTGTATATTTGTATATATCTATATACGTATAGATATTTACATATCTTAGGTGTTTCATGAATGTATGTATACCATTTTATTGATTATATTTTTATAAGTGGAATTTTTGGGTATGAACATATTCAGTTTTAGTAGATAGTGAATTCCTAGATTTTGTAAAGTGGTACACAAATTTAGACTTCCACCAGATGTATGTAAGAAGTCCAGCTACTCCATATCCTTGCCAACTTGGTATTTATCAGTTATTTAAATTTTAGCTATTCCGATGGCTCACTGTGATTTTAATTTACGTTTTCCTAATAATTTATGATGCTGAGTACCTTCTTGTATGCTTGTGAAGTGCCTGTTTAAAACTTTTCCCATTATTTACTAGGTTGTCCATGTTTTTATTGTTTTGTAGAAGTTCCTAACATATTTTCATATTTTCTAATAAGTGTAACACAAATAGTTTTTTCAGCCCATGATTTGTCTTTGTGTTTTCTTCATCATGTCTTTTAATGATGGAAGTTCTACATCTTAATAATGTGCAGTTTATGAGTCTTTTTCTTCCTAGTCACTGCTGCTTCTGTTCCATTTAAGAAATCTTTGCCTGTTATGAAGATATTTTCCCGTGCTATATTCTAGAAACTATTGTTTTATTTTTATCTTTAAGCCTGTGATTTATCTCAAATTTATTTTTATGCATGGTGTGGAGTATGGTCAAAGTTTGGCGGTTTTGTTTGTTTTTCTTAATGAACACTCAATTGACCTAATACCATTTATTAAAAAGACCATTCCTTGCATAGTGCAATGCAATAGTGTCTTGGCCGTAAGGCAGATGACCTTATATGTGGGTCTCATTCCAGACACGTTTATTTACTGGTCCACTGGTTTATTTACCACACAGTTTTAATTACTATTGCATATTAAGGCTTGATATCTGTTGGCATATATCTTCTAACTATGTGCTTCTTCAAGATTTACTTGGTAATTTTTGGCCCTTTCTGTATAAAATTTAGAATCAATTTCCACAATAAGCATCTTAATTGAATTTGTATTGAGTTTCTACTGACTCATTAGATCAATTTATGGACAATTAACAAATTTATATTTTTGAGTTTTACTTGCATGAACATGATATATCCCTCTATTTTTAAGATATTGTAAATTTTCTCTCAGTAATATTTGCTAACTTACAATATAGAAGTCTTATACATCTTTCATTAGATTTATTTCTAAATAACATTTAAAAATTTTTATTATCTAATTTTCTAGTTTTTAGACATGCACTTCTTTGATCTTGGATCCACCAACCTTGCTAAATTCACTTATAAATTCAATAGTTTATCTGCATATTTTTGGAATTTATTGCACCATTATGTCATCTTTGAATCTGATGAACTTTTAAAATATTTTCCTTTCTTGTGTCTTTTCTTAACTTCTCTTGCTTTATTGCATTGGCTAGAATCTCAAGTACAATGTTTTTTTTTTTTTTTTTTTTTTTTGTCGTTTTTTCGTGACCGGCACTCAGCCAGTGAGTGCACCGGTCAGTCCTATATAGGATCCGAACCCGCGGCGGGAGCGTCACCGCGCTGCCAGCGCAGCACTCTACCAAGTGCGCCACGGGCTCGGCCCTCAAGTACAATGTTAAATAGAAGAGATAATATTAGGCTTTTAATAGTCATCATAAAGCATGATGGTTACTGTAGGATTTTTGTAAGATTTCATTTATCAGATTAAGGAAATTCCTCTTTATTTCTAATTTGCTAAAAGATTTATCATGTATGTGTGTTCTAATATATCACTCTGCATATATTGAGAAAATTATATATGTTTCTCCTTCAGTCTGTGGATGTAGCATATTACAGTGATTGATCTTTATATATTTATGATTGTTATGTCTTCTTGCTGGATAGATACCATTATCATTATACAGTTCTCTTCTTTGTCTCTTTTTATGGTTTTTGTTTAAAGTCTATTTTGTCTAATATAAAAAGAGCAACTTCAGATCATTTTTGTTGTTGTTGTTTTTAAAATAGTTTTATTGAGGTGTAATAAATAAACAATAAGCATCACATATTTAAAGAGCAAAACTTGACAGGTTTTGACATTTATACCTTAGTGAAATCATCACTATAATCAAGATAGTTACCATATGCATCACTTCTGAAAGTTTCCTCATGACCTTTTTTAATTCTTCTCCTCCATTCCCAAGCAATCACTGATTTTATCACTGTAAATTAGTTAGTCAGTCTGTGTGTTTTGAGTGGGGAGTTTAATCCATTTACATTTAGAGTTGTTATTGAAAGGTATTGTCTTACTCATGGCATTTTACTGATTTTCATTTGGATATTTTAAATATATTTTGTTCATTTCTTCCCCTTTTATTGTTTCTTTGATGTTTATTGGGTTTTTGAGGTGGAAAGATTTAGTTTCTTTCTCATTTGCATTTTTGTTCTGTCAGTGGGTTTTGTTCTTTCTTGTGTATTCATGGTAGTGGTTATCATTTTTTGAATTCCAGATGCAGGACTCCCTTGAGGATTTCTTGCAGGGCTGGATGTGTAGTGGTGAACTCCTGTAGTTTTTGTTTGTCTGGAAAATACACTATTACTCCTTCATTTCTGAAGGATAGCCTTGCTAGATATAGTATTCTTGGCTGGCAGTTTTTTTATTTTAGTATTTTGAATATGTCATCCTGTTTTCTTCTGGCCTGTAGAGTTTGTTGAGAAGTCTGCTATTAGTCTGACAGGGACTTGATGCATTTCTCTTGATGATTTTAGGGTTCTCTCTTTGTCTTTGAGCTTTGCCAGTTTGGCTGTAATATGTCTCAAGATCTTTTTGGATCGAATCTGGTGATCTTTGAGCCTCCTGGATCTTAAGGACTGTGTTTCTCCCTATACCTGTGAAATTTTCTATTATTATTTCATTGAATAATTTTTCAATGCCTTTTCCTTTCTCCTCCTCTTCTGGAACACCCATGATTCTAATGTTTGTGTGCTTAAGGTTGTCTGCTAGCTCTCTTAGATTTTCCTTATTTTAAAAAACTCTTTTTTCCTTTTTTTTTTGCCTCCCTGGGTTATTTCAAAATCAGAATCAGAAATTTGTTTTTCTGCTTGTTCTAGCTTGCTGCTAAAGCTCTCAGTTGTGTTTTTTATTTTGTTGAGTGAATCTTTCAGTTCCATGAGTTCTGCTACATTCTTTTTTAAGGTATTAATCTCTTTGTAAATTTCCTGTTCATATGATGGATATTTTTTCTCATTTCATTATGTTGTCTAACTGAGTCTTCTCAAATCTCGGTGAGTTTCCTTAAGATTGTTAAGGAAATTCCTTTTCAGTCATTTCACAGTTTTCCTGCTCTACAGGATCTGGTATTTAAGAATTACTGTATTTGTTTGGTGGTGTCATACATTCTTGGATTTTTGTATTTCTTGTATCTCTATGTTGAAGTCTGGTCATCTGGTAGAGCAGTTGCTTCTTCTATTACTTTGGAGTGGGCTTTGAGGAGAGAGACTTCCTCTTCTTTTTGTGGTCTCTGCTGATGACCCTCCTTATGTCAATAAGTGACTGGTAGGCTGCCTGCATGGTGACTGTGGCTGCTACTCTGACAGTGAGCTGTTTTTGTGGCTGCTGTGGCTGTGGCAGTGGTTGTGGTTGTGGTGGGCCACCTGTGTAGAAGTGTTGTTTTCAGAATGCTCCTGCTTTCTGCCAGGTGGGAGGGCATTGCTGTCAGTTCCTGCCTAGGACCCTGCATGTGCTCCAGCCTTCTGTCTGATCTTTTTTAAAAAAGGCAAACCAACACTGAATTCATAGAATAAACCCATCCCAGTCATGATGTTTTACATATGGTTATGCTTTGTGTAGTGTGTGTGTGCGTACGTGTTTATGTATGTGTGATTGATAATATTTTTTATTCCAGCATTGTAAGGTTGGTTTTAATATTTTGAAATCAGTCAGTGTAAGGCCCACTTTGATCATTGTACCACCCTTTTTAAATATTGCTGGATTCAATTTCCTAATATATTGTCAAGAAAACTTGCATTTGTGTTCTCAAGATATATTGGATTATAGTTTGCTTTTCTTTTAATGTTCTTGTCAGGTTTGTGCATCAAGATTATGCTGGCCTCATAAAATGTGTTGGAAATTATTTATTATTTTCTATTCTCTGTAATAATTTGTGTGACATTAATATTGTTTTCCTTATGTGCTTGGAAGCATGCTGGACCTGAGGGATTTTTTGTTGTTATTAGATTTTTAATTACTGATTTAATTTCTTTAATAGCTATAAAACTATTCAGATTTTTATATCTTATTGAATTAGTTTGAGAAAGTTGATTTTTTTCAAGGAATTTACTTATTTCATTTAAATTTTCTAAGTTAGCATAATGTTGTTCATTATATCCTCTATTATCTTCTGGATATCTGTGGGTTCTGTAATGTCTGTAGTTTTGTAGGTCTCCATTTTAATGTCCATGCCTCTCCTAGCTTCTGGTGGCTGCTGGCAATCCTTGTCATTCTTGCCTCCATCTTCACATTGCCCTCTCCTCTGTGTGTTTCCTCTTCTCTTGTCTTTTATAAAGACACTGGACATTGAATTTAGAACCCACTTTAGTAATCCAGGATAATCTCATCTCAAGATCTTTAGCTAATTATATCTACAAAGACCCTTTTTCCAAATAAGGTCACATTCACAGGTTCCAAAGGTTAACACACAGATATCTTCTGATGGGGGAGGTTGCCATTCAACCCACTACGATCCCCAACTGCGACTGTGAATTTGTCTTTCCTTTTAGTTCTAGCAATTTTCACTTTATATATTTTAAACCTATATTATTACATACACAAAAATTTTGGTTTATCATATGTTCCTGCTGAATTAACTGTTTTATAACAATGAAATGTCATTTTGTACCTCTTATAATACTTTTTGCCTTAAAATCTACTTTGTATGATATTAAATATTTACACAAGCTTTCTTGTTTGATCTTTGTTTTACATTACACATATTTAAAGTTTTTTTACTTTTAGCCATTCTTTGTCCTATGTTTAAAGCTTTTCTCTTTTTTCAACTATTACTATTATTATTTAAAATATTTTAACATTTACTTGTACATATTTATAGGGTACAGTGTGTTGTTCAATACATGCTTATACTGCACAGTGATTCACTTAGGGTAGAAAGCATAGTTTTGTACTGATTATTCCATCCTTTTTCCTCTTCCCCTTTCTTACTCCCCCAGCTTCTGGTTACCATTGTTCTACTTTCTACTTTGCTGAGAAGCACTTTTTTGTTTTTGTTTTTCAGATTCCACATACGAGTGAGATTATACAGTATTTGTCTTTTTGCGCCTGACTTACTTCACTTAACATGATGGTTTCCAGTTCCGTACATGTTGCTGCAAATGATGAGATATTTATTTTTATAGCTGAGTAGTATTCCATTGTGTATATATACCACAGTTTTTTGATCCATTAATACATTGATGGCCATTTAAGTTGGTTCCATCTCTTGGCTATTGTGAATAGTGCTGCAATAAACATGGGAGTGCAGGTGTGTTTTTGATATATTGATTTCATTTTTGTTGGGTATATATGGGTATTAGCTGGCTCATAAGGTAGATTTTAGTTCTCTGAGGAACCTCCATACTATTTTCCACAATGGCTGTACCAATTTACACTACCACCAGCAATGTAGGAGAGTTCCTTTTTCTCTGCATCCTCACCAGCATTCGTTATTTTGTGTCTTTTGATAATAGCCATTCTAACTGGAGTGACATGATATCCATTGCAGTTTTAATGTGCATTTCCCTGATGATTAGTGATGATGTTGAGCATTTTTCCATGTGCCTGTTGGACATGTGTATGTCTTTTGAGAAATGTCTGTTTGAGTCCTTTGCCCATTTTTTAATTGGATTATTTGTGTTTTTGCTGTTGAGTTAAGTTCCTTATATATTTGTATATTAGCCACTTGTCTAATGTGTAGGTGGAAAACACTTTCTCCCACTGTGTAATTTGTCTCTTTGCTTTGTTGATAGTGTCCCTTGGTATGCAGAAGTTTTTAGTTTGAAATTTTTGTTTGAAAAATACATTTATGTATTTTTGCTTTAATTGCCTGTGACTTTGTAGTCTTGCTCAAAGAAGCGCTGTCATACTTTTGGCTCTTAAATTTAGGTCTTTCATCCATTTTGAATTGATTTTTGTGTATGGTGAGAGATAGGGGTCTAATTTAAGTCTTCTGCATGTGGATATCCAGTTTTCCTAGCACCATTTGTTGAAAAGGCTGTCCTTTCTCCATTATATATTTTTGGCACCTAGTCAAAAATCAATTGGCTGTTAATGTGTGAGTTTATTTCAGGGCTCTCTATTCTATTCCTTTGGTCAATTAGTCTGTTTTTACACCAGTACCATGCTGTTTTGGTTACTATTGCTTTATAGTATATTTTGAAGTCAGGAAGTGTGATGTCTCCAACTTTGTGATTTTTCACTAAAGATTGTTTGAGCTATACAGGGTCTTTTAGAGTTCTGTAAAAATTTTAAGATCATTTTTTCTGTTTATGTGAATAATGTCATTGGTATTTTTATAGGGATTGCACTGAATGTGTAGATTGCTTTTGATGATATTAATTCTTTCAACCCATGAACATGAGATATCTTTCCATTTATTTATGTCCTCTTCAATTTTTTTTCATCAATGTTTTATAGTTTTCATTATAGAGGGCTTTTACCTCCTTGGTTAAATTTATTCCTAGGTATTTCATTTCTTTGGTAGCTATTGTGAATGAGATTACTTTCTTGATTTTCTCTTTGGCTATTTCACTACCAGCATATAGAAAGGCTATAAATTTTTGTGTGTTGATTTTTGTGTGCTTCTATAGTGAATTCATTTATTAGTTCTAGTAATTTTTTGGTAGAGTCTTTAGGGATTTCTATGTATAGGATCATGTCATCTACAAATAGGAATAGTTTGACTTCTTCTTTTCCAATTTGAATGTCCTTAATTGCTTTCTCTTGCCTTATTGTGCTGGCTAGAACTTCCAGTACTCTGTTGAATAAGAGTGGGAATAGTGGACATCCTGGTCTTGTTCCAGTTATTAGAGGAAAAGCCTCTTATTTTTGTCCTATCAGTATGATATTAGCTGTGGGTTTGTCATATATGGCCTTGATCGTGTTTAGATATGTTCCTCCTAAACCTAAATTGTTGAGTGTTTTTGTCATGAAGGAGTGTTGGATTTTTATCACATCAACAGAATTAAGAAAAAAAAATCATTTCAATAGACAACAGAAAAAGCACTTGATAAAATCCCACACCCCTTCCTCTTGATTACACTTCTCTCTTATAAACATTATACAGTCAAGTTTTGTTGTTTTATTCAGTCTGGAAATCTTTGTTTTAAATTGCAGTGTTTAGAATATTTAAATTCAATATGGTTACTGATATAGTTGCGTTTATGTCTAACACCTGGTATTTGCTTTCTATTTGTTCTATGTGTTTGTTCCTTTATTTCTCATTTCTCACATTTTTGATGAATAAAGAATTTTTATTTTTTTATTTTTTAAATTAATTAATAAATTAATTTATTATTATTTTTTTAAATTTTATTTTGTCGATATATATTGTGGCTGATTATTGTTGCCCATCACCAAAACCTCCCTCCCTCCTTCCTCCACCCCTCCCCACCACCAATGTCCCCTCTGTTTGCTTGTTGTATCAACTTCAAGAAATTGTGGTTGTTATATCTTCTTCCCCCCCCCCAGGTTTTGTGTGTGTGTGTGTGTGAATTTATATATTAATTTTTAGCTCCCATCAATAAGTGAGAACATGTGGTATTTCTCTTTCTGTGCCTGACTTGTTTCACTTAATATAATTCTCTCAAGTTCCACCCATGTTGTTGCAAATGGGAGTATTTCATTCGTTTTTATAGCTGAGTAGTACTCCATCGTGTAGATGTACCACATTTTCCGTATCCACTCATCTGATGATGGACATTTGGGCTGGTTCCAACTCTTGGCTATTGTAAAGAGTGCTGCGATGAACATTGGGGAACAGGTATACCTTCGACTTGATGATTTCCATTCCTCTGGGTATATTCCCAGCCGTGGGATAGCTGGGTCGTATGGTAGATCTATCTGCAGTTGTTTGAGGAACCTCCATACCATTTTCCATAGAGGCTGCACCATTTTGCAGTCCCACCAACAATGTATGAGAGTTCCTTTTTCTCCGCAACCTCGCCAGCATTTATCGTTCAGAGTCTTTTGGATTTTAGCCATCCTAACTGGGGTGAGATGGTATCTCAGTGTGGTTTTGATTTGCATTTCCCGGATGCTGAGTGATGTTGAGCATTTTTTCATATGTCTGTTGGCCATTTGTATATCTTCCTTAGAGAAATGCCTACTTAGCTCTTTTGCCCATTTTTTAATTGGGTTGCTTGTTTTCTTCTTGTAAAGTTGCTTGAGTTCCTTATATATTCTGGATATTAATCCTTTGTCAGATATATATTTTTCAAATATTTTCTCCCACTCTGTGGATTGTCTTTTAACTCTGTTAATTGTTTCTTTTGCTGTGCAGAAGCTTTTTAGTTTGATATAATCCCATTTGTTTATTTTTCCTTTGGTTGCCCATGCTTTGGGGGTCGTATTCATGAAGTCTGTATCCAGTCCTATTTCCTGAAGTGTTTCTCCTATGTTTCCTTTAAGAAGTTTTATTATTTCAGGGTGTATATTTAAATCCTTAATCCATTTTGAGTTGATTTTAGTATATAGTGAGAGGTATGGGTCTAGTTTCATTCTCCTGCATATGGATATCCAGTTATCCCAGCACCATTTGCTGAAGAGGCAGTCCCTTCCCCAGTGAATAGGCTTGGTGTCTTTGTCAAAGATCAGATGGCAGTAAGTGTGTGGGTTGATTTCTGGATTCTCTATTCTATTCCATTGATCAGTGTGTCTGTTTTTATGCCAGTACCATACTGTTTTGGTTATCATAGCTTTGTAGTGTAGCTTAAAGTCAGGTAGTGTTATGCCTCCAGCTTTATTTTTTTGCTCAGCATTGCTTTGGCTATGCGTGGTCTTTTATTATTCCATAAAATGTCTGGATAGTTCTTTCCATTTCTGAGAAAAAAGTCATTGGAATTTTGATGGGGATTGCATTGAATTTGTATATCACTTTGGGTAGTATGGACATTTTCACTATGTTGATTCTTCCAATCCAAGAGCATGGGATATCTTTCCATCTTCTTGTATCCTCTCTAATTTCTCTCAGCAGTGGTTTGTAGTTCTCATTATAGAGATTTTTCACCTTCTTGGTTAACTCAATTCCTAAGTATTTTATTTTTTTGGTGGCTATTGTAAATGGGCAGGCTTTCTTGATTTCTCCTTCTGCATGTTCACTATTGGAGAAAAGAAATGCTACTGATTTTTGTGTGTTGATTTTGCATCCTGCTACTGTGCTGAAATCATTTATCAATTCCAAGAGTTTCTTTGTAGAGGTTTTAGGCTGTTCGATATATAGGATCATGTCATCTGCAAACAGGGACAGTTTGACTTCATCTTTTCCAATCTGGATGCCCTTTATTTCTTTCTCTTCTCTGATTGCTCTGGCTAGTACTTCGAACACTATGTTGAATAGGAGTGGTGAGAGTGGGCATCCTTGTCTAGTTCCTGTTCTTAAAGGAAAAGCTTTCAGCTTTTCCCCATTCAGGATGATATTGGCAGTGGGTTTGTCATATATGGCTTTAATTAAGTTGAGATACTTTCCCTCTATACCTAACTTATAGAGGGTCTTTGTCAAGAATGAGTGCTGAACTTTATCAAATGCTTTTTCAGCATCTATAGAGATGGTCATATGGTCCTTTTGTTTGACTTTATTAATATGGTGTATCACATTTATTGATTTGCGTATGTTGAACCAACCTCGCATCCCTGGGATGAATCCCACTTGATCGTGGTGAATAATTTCACGTACGTGTTGCTATATTCTGTTTGCTAGTATTTTAGTGAGGATTTTTGCATCTATATTCATCAAGGATATTGGCCTGTACTTTTCTTTCTTGGTTATATCTTTACCTGGTTTTGGTATCAGGATGATGTTTGCTTCATAGAATGAGTTTGGGAGATTTGCGTCCGTTTCAATCTTTTGGAATACTTTGTAGAGAATCGGTGTCAATTCCTCTTTGAATGTTTGGTAAAATTCTGCTGTGAATCCATCTGGTCCTGGGCTTTTCTATGTTGGGAGCCTTCTCATAACAGCTTCAATCTCCTTTATTGTTATTGGTCTGTTCAAATTTTCTACGTCTTCATGGTTCAGTTTTGGGAACTTGTGTGTGTCCAGACATTTATCCATTTCCTCCAGATTTTCAAATTTGTTGGCGTATAGTTGTCTATAGTAGTCTCGAGTGATTCCTTGTATTTCAAATGAATCTGTTGTAATATCACCTTTTTCATTTCTAATTTTTGTTATTTGACTCTTCTCTCTACTTTTTTTTGTTAGCCATGCTAATGGTTTGTCAATTTTATTTATCTTTTCAAAAAACCAACTTTTTGATTCATTGATCTTTTGTATTGATTTTTGGGTTTCAATTTCATTCAGTTCTGCTCTGATCTTAATGATTTCTTTCTGTCTGCTAACTTTAGATTTGGATTGTTCTTGTTTTTCTAGTTCTTTAAGGTGAAGTGTTAGGTTGTTCACTTGCCATCTTTCCATTCTTCTGAAGTGAGCATTTAATACAATAAATTTCCCCCTTAATACTGCTTTTGCAGTATCCCACAGGTTTTGGTATGATGTATCATTATTTTCATTAGTTTCAATAAATTTTTTGATTTCCTGTTTAATTTCTTCTTGGACCCATATGTCATTAAGTAGAATGCTGTTTAATATCCATGTGTTTGTATAGTTTCCAGAGTTTCGTTTGTTATTAATTTCTAGTTTTAATCCATTGTGGTCTGAGAAAATACATTGGATAATTGCAATTTTTTTGAATTTATTGAGACTTGATTTGTGACCTAATATGTGATCTATCCTGGAGAATGATCCATGTGCTGATGAGAAGAATGAATATTCTGAGGTTGTTGGATGGAATGTTTTGTAGATATCTGCCAATTCCAGTTGGTCTAGAGTATTGTTTAGATCTTGTGTTTCTCTACTCATTCTTTGCCTAGATGATCTAATATTGACAGTGGGGTGTTCAGGTCCCCTGCTATTATGGTATTAGTGTCTATTTCCTTCCTTAGGTCTAATAGAGTTTGTTTTATAAATCTGGCTGCTCCAACATTGGGTGCATACATATTTATGATTGTTATGTCTTCTTGATGGATCAGTCCTTTTATCATTAAGTAGTGTCCCTCATTGTCTCTTTTTATGGTTTTTAGTTTAAAGTCTATTTTGTCAGATATAAGAATAGCTACTCCAGCTGGTTTTCCTTTTTGTTTGCATGGTAAATCTTTTTCCATCCATTCACTCTTAGTCTATGTGAATCTTTATGGGTGAGGTGGGTCTCTTGTAGGCAGCATATAGTTGGGTCCTCCTTTTTGATCCAGTCAGCCAGTCTGTGTCTTTTGATTGGGGAATTTAAGCCTTTTACATTAAGAGTTGTTATTGAAAAGTTTTGATTTATTCCTAGCATTTTATTGGTTGTTTGGTTGTCTTAGGTGTCTTTTGTTCCTTGCTTTCTGATTTACTGTTTGTTTTCTGTGTTTTTTGTTTCCTTAGGTTGTAGATAGCATTTTTGTTTGTTTGTTTTCTCTTCATGAATGCCATCTTTATTATACTAGTGGGTTTTGATTTTTCTTGGGTTTTTATGGCACTGGTAGCTATTTTTCAGGAACCAAACCCAGTACTCCCTTGATGATTTCTTGTAAGGGTGGTCATGTGGTAGTGAACTCCTGCAGTTTTTGTTTGTCTGAGAAATATACTATTTGCCCTTCATTTTGGAAGGATAGCCTTGCAGGGTAGAGTATTCTTGGCTGGCGATCTTTGTCTTTTAGTATTTTGAATATATCATCCCATTCCTTTCTAGCTTTTAGGATTTGTGATGAAAAGTCTGATGTTAGCCTGATTGGGGCTCCCTTATAGGTGATTTGACGCTTCTCTCTTGCAGCTTTTAAGATTCTCTCTTTGTCTCTGAGTTTTGCCAATTTGACTATGACATGTCTTGGAGAAGGCCTTTTTGGGTTGAATACGTTTGGAGATCGTTGAGCTTCCTGGATCTGAAGATCTGTGATTTTTCCTATACCTGGGAAGTTTTCTGCCACTATTTTGTTGAATATGTTTTCAATGCAATCTCCTTTTTCCTCCCCTTCTGGAATACCCATGACTGGGATATTTGAGCGCTTAAGGTTGCCTGATATCTCTCTCAGATTTTCGTCAATGTTTTTCATTCTTTTTTCTTTCTTTTTGTCTGCTTGTGTTATTTCAAACAGCCCATCTTCAAGTTCAGAGGTTCTCTCTTCAACTTCGACAAGCCTGCTGGTTAAACTCTCCATTGTGTTTTTTATTTCGCTGAATAACTTCTTCAGTTCAGCAAGTTCTGCTACATTTTTTTTCAGGACATTGATTTCCTTGTACATTTCCTCTTTCCGGTCCTGTATACTTTTCCTCATTTCATCATGATGTCTAGCTGAGTTTTCCTGTATCTCATTCAGTTTCCTTAGAATTATCACTCGAAATTCCTTGTCAGTCATTTCTAGGGCTTCTTGTTCTATAGGTTCTATAGTTTGAGATTTATTAACTTTTGTTGGTGTACTTTCTTGATTTTTTGTATTTCTGGTATCTTTTCTTTGATGTTTATTCATTGTGGCAGGGGGTTTCACAGTCCACCGGTTTGAGACTGTTGACTAACTAAGATGTTGCTGTGGTTGCCAATTTGGTATGGCTACCTCCGTGACTGCTCAGTTGGCCTCTAGTGCCTTGTGTGTGTGGTTGCCCTGGGTCTTGGACCTCTCTGGGGAGCCACCTCTCTTGTCAGCTTGGACTCTGCCAGGCTGCTGGATCACGGGGTGGTACCGCAGGGTGTGTGGTCTCTGCTGAGCTTCCACTTCCCATGCAGGACTTCTCTCTGTTCCGTGCACTGTGGCCTCGGCTGCTGGATCACGCAGTGGCAGCCCCACAGGGTGTGTGGTTTCTGTCAAGTCTCTGCCTCCCTAGCCGGACATCTCCCCACTCTGTGCACACTGGGCTGGGCTGGGACGTGTCTTCTGCAACCTTCGTCTATCAGATGGGCCTTCAAGACCCTGCTTGGCACCGCCTTGCCCAGGAAGTCTACCAGGTTTCTGCTAGGCGCAGATAACCAGTCGCTCTGGGTGCCTTTGTCGCACTGTGTAGATCTTTCTCGGGACTTATCACCTTCCTCCTGGTATCCCAGTTATTTGTGTACTTGTCTTATCTCCCACACCAGAGTGTGAGCTCCTCGGGGGAGGAGCCCTCAGCACACGTTCAACTTTGTATCCCCCCTGCTCTGACCGAGTCTGTTGCCTGCCCGCAGTCAGCTCTCTGGCAGGTTCAAGCAAACTTGGGAACTCTCCAGCCACACTATTCCTAACCAGAAATTGGTTAGGCATTTTTCCGAACTGGTGGCCACAGAGATGGTATCTGCCTTCCAGTAACAGGACGTTTACCAGGGGCCGGAGCCCAGGGTGCGGTGAAGTGACAGTTGGCCCAGCCCGTACTTCCTTGCCCTCCCGATGCTGGCCGGGGACACCCCACGCCACCAGCCCCGCCAGAGAACCATGGAGGGAGTGGGAGGGGAGGCCAGCCCGCAGGCCCCGGGAAGCCCCACACCAGGGCAAGCAAGTGGGAAGGCTCAGTGAGAAGCCGAGCTGGGCAAAGAGGACAGGCTTGGCTGAGCCGGGCCAGAGCTGCCACCACCTGAGAAAATGGAGGCTGCCCCGGGGGCAGCCAGTGGCCCAGTGGGGCAGGCGGAAGCCGGGTGGGTGTCCGCCCCCCCGAGCAGGGCCAGGCCAGGGGTCACTCACAGGGCTGTGCCGGGTCGTGCGGCTCCCTCTCTGCCTCTGCTTTGTTGCTGGCCCCGTTCTTAGCTGCTGCCGCCTCGGGCTGCTCAGTCGGTCCCGCGGCGCGGCTCGGGAGCTCCCAGGTATCTTCTTTTATGCTGGCCTGAAACCTCAACTCCTGAATAGGGCAGCTGGCCGCCTTCAGCACGGCCCCGGCCTCCGGGATCCTGGCTGCATCAACAGCAGCCCCGGTGCTGTGTTCCCTGTTTAGAGACTCGCTTTTGCAGCTAAGAAACAGTTCTTTTCCTACTCCACACTTCAAAGCTGTTGCCTGTAAACGAGGCAGCCTCTCCTGCCAAGGGCAAAGTGGCGGTCAGCCCCCATGACCGGCCACCAGCAGCAGTCCTCCTTTAAGAGACGGTAAGAGGAAGGTCCACAAGTTTCCCGGCTGCTTAAGGCCCAGTGGCTGCCTTTTCCACCTCAGCTACTCCTTGCCAACCGCTGCAGCCACCGCCATCTTAGGATCCCTTAAAGAATTTTTATAATTACCTTTTTCTCCTCAATAGCTTTTTAGTTCTCCTTTATTTTCTTATTCTTTTAATGATTACCCTAGAGATGATAATATACATCCTTGATTTATTGTGATATAACTTAAATTGTACTTTACAACTTCCTGATCAATGCAAGACCCCAAAAAGTTTAATTCCACTTGTACCCTCCCACCCTTTTCCTATTGTTGTCTTACATTTACATGTATTTTATATCTCACAAGACATTACTGTTACCTTTATATAAACAGTATTTATCTATATTGACCCTGTAGTGAATTCTTATAATTTTATGTTGCTCTGCCATTCACTTTTTATTATT
This sequence comes from Cynocephalus volans, assembly GCF_027409185.1. Taxonomy (NCBI): domain Eukaryota; kingdom Metazoa; phylum Chordata; class Mammalia; order Dermoptera; family Cynocephalidae; genus Cynocephalus; species Cynocephalus volans. The sequence continues at coordinate 118,143,600 of NC_084470.1, read as the reverse complement.
TAATAATGTAAAAGTGTATTATGATGAACTTTTGAAAACAAAAATGTTCCTAACTATCTGATTTAGAAAATTCAAAACCATCAGAAGAGAAGAGAAGCCAAAAAGAAAGGAAAAAAAAACTTAGATCTTAATGAGAAATGAATTTTAAGTTTGATTTTAATCTCCCATAACAAAGTATGTGAAAGAAAATGAATGATAGTTACATATTTAATGAGTTATGCAATACATATAAAAATTTTTGTACCCTAAAAGAATTACGGAAAATTAATGTTTGGTAAAATATTTGCATCAATGGTGCTTTGCAGACTGCTTAATAGTCCTTTTTTTTTTTTAATTCTCTAAAAAGATCAATAAAATTTGTAAAACTTTATCAAGACTGACCAAGAAAAAAAAAAAAGAGAAGACAGAAATTACTGAAATCAGAAATAAAGGGCACGGTAGAGCAGTTGCTTCTTCTACCATGCTGGAGTGGCCTTTGAGGAGAGAGACATACTCTTCTTTTTGCAGTCTCCACTGGTGACTCTCCTTGCATCACTGCAGTTGGGTATCTGGTGGGCCGCCTGCACAGTAGCTTTGGCCACTGCTGTGGCGTCTCGAGCTGCCCCTGTGGCAGCCGTGGTTGTGGCAGTGGCTGTGGTGGGCCTCCCTCGAGGAAGTGGTGTTTCCAACATGCTCCTTGCCTATTTCTTGACAAGAGATGTTGCCCTTGGCTCCTGCCTAAGGACCCTGGGCATGCTGTGTTTCTTGCCTGCTTCTGGCAGAGAAGGATGGCCCTCTGCGCCTGCCTTAGGACCCCAGTCATGCTGTCATTCATTTTGAATATGTTAAACTTTCTCATACCAGAAGCGGGGCTCTGTCACCCTTGACACAGTTTTTAAATTCTGTACCTCCTAGTTCCTCAGTGGGGTGGATCAAGATATATGCATTATACAACTGTTTCTTGGTGACCACTTCCATATGGGACATGTAGATACAAGCTACTTGACTGGCCCCTCTGATCCCTGTGCACAGCGTGGACTTTGCAGACATGCTGGAGTGACCACTGGGAACTTGTGCCTGCTTTCTTTAAGCCCACCAGTTAGAACTCCACATGAGAAACTTTCTTGGGTTATACCCTAGACTCCAATAAAAGCTTTGTTCCATGGGTCCCTCCCTCTCTCTCTCTTTCTTCTTGCTGACCAAGCTTTTTGTGGTCTTTGGGTATGCTGTGTGCCCCCAGTGCCTGTAAGTAATAAAATCTTTATTTCCATTTTGTGTTTCTCCTAATCATTGAAGAAGTGCTCTCCGTCTTCAAGATCCTAAATTAAAATATACCCACATATGAACTCTTTCTGGGGCTGGTCCTCCTTATTCCAGTTCTATTGATTCTATATGAAACAATTTTCTTCCTGCCTAAAGAACTCTCTTTATCATTTTTGTATTGTAGGTCTTCTGGCAATAAATTATTTAAACATTTCTCTAATTGTGGTTCCTTTGAAGGTTATTTGTCTATGTTTCTTGGCTGCTTTGAAAGTTAATTGGACTTGATTTTGTGCAATATTGCTTTGACAAGCATGGGTAGGAATTTCTTTGTGTTTGTATTGCTTGGGTTTATACAGCTTCTTGAATCTGAATTAATGAAGTCTTTCATCAGTGTTGGAAATTTCTTAGTCATTAGTTCTTCGTATGTTGTTTATGCTCTTTTATCTCTATTCTCACATTGTGGGACTCCACTTAAACATGTCCTAGGCTTTATCCCTCCATCCTATAATTCTCTTATTTTTGTCTGTATTTTTGATCCTGTTTATACTTTGTTTTGGATATTTTCCTTATGCTTTGTTCTTTATGTCTCTTTCTGTTTCATTCTGGGTATTTTCTTCTGTCCTAGCTTCCAGTTCACTGATTTTTCTTCAACTGTGTCTAACCTGCTGTTAACCCTATCCAAATTCTTAAGTTTAGTATTTGTATTTTCCAATTCTAGAATTATTTGGTTCCTTTCCAAATTTGCTGTCATTTTTAATAGTCTATAGTTCCTACCAAAAGTTTCAGTTTTGTCTATTATATCTTTGAATGGGTAAACATAGTTACTTTAAAGCTATTGGTGAAAGTTTCCATATCCTTGTTCTAATGGGTCAGTTTCTATTATCAGTGATTATGCTGATTCTTTTTCTTGTGATTTTATCTTTTCAAGTAACCGGTTATCTTTGATTGTGTAGCAGAAGTTATATTTGAAGTCATGTCTATAGAAGTAATTTCAAGGTCTTAGATGACCTAACTTCTTCCAGAGAGGATTTTTTCTGTAGCTTCTGCCAGGCACATGGGGACACTAGCAATATGGGACCACTTTAGTTCAATCTCAGAACCTACGATTTTTCTTAGCCACTTACAGTACTTGATGAGCAGCTCTAGTCTTTGAGATACCAGGTTTACTTTCAATTGACTCTGATTCCCTACACCTAGTTCTTTGTGGTATCAGTACACATCAGAGGTAATACCAGAGATCACATTTTGGGCAGTCCCTAGACTCCAATTTTGTCCCTTAACTTCACGAGACTCTCAGTTGACCCCTCCTGATCTAGCCCCCTATTTCCAAGGTGAAAGCAGCCCAAATGTGCAGTCTTACTTGGGTTATCATCTTTTCCAAGATCTTGGCCCAGAAATGCTTCACTAATTTGTTAGCTCTCTGATGCCTTCAAAGATTTTTTGTTTGTTTTTAATTTACAGTATTGCTAGCCTTTCTTGGGGGGAGGAGAGAGATTGGGCAATGTTTGATTTGAATTATCGCGATTACCACTAGGAGAGGCAGAAGCCCCTTAAGAATTTCCATTTTTAATTTCAAGTGTTTTGGGGGTTTGATTGAGGTTATTTAGTTCTAATTTATAGCAATACAATATACCGTGTACTACTTCTTCATTTTCAAATGTATTTAAGGGCTTTTGTGGACTAATGTGTGATCACTTTAACATAGATATCCTGCTATACTATCAAAGTTAGGCTTGAAAAAATGAGTTGGTAAGGTTTCTGTCTTTTACTTATCGTGAAAAATTTAAATTACATTTGGAAGTATATGTTACTTGAAAGTTTGATAGAACTTATCTGTGAATATTTTTTTCAATTTTTACAAGTTTCTTGGTCAGATCTAACTTTCTACATCTTCTTGAATGAATATTGGTAATTTATATTTCCATTTATATCATTTAGATTTTCAAAATGTTTAACATAAAGTAGTTTATAGTTTCATAAATATTCTCATATATATGCAAAAATACTTAAATTCTAGTTTCTACTGCTGTTTGTGTTTTTTCTCTTCCCTTATACTTTTTCATTTAACAAAAGTTTTTATATTTTATTTTTTTAAAAAGCTTTACTCAGTTAATAAAAAAAATGGAAATTAAGAAAGCAAGTGGAAGAGAGTAGGGGAAAACTGTGTAAACTATATAATATTGTGATCCAAGAGCTATTTAAAATGAAAAAAATTGGGGATTGTATTAATAAATGCATGTGTTTACAGGAAATATAAGTAGCAAAGGCAGAACACATACTATTATGCTCATCTAAGTTACAAATTTGTAAAACGTATCTACATGTTAGCAAAGATCAAAAGCAAATATTAAATGTGAAAGTAGCTACAGTTAAGTGACTCATTAGATTTTTCTCACTTGTTATTTAAATTCGCTGTTACTTAATCTCCTCACGCTTTTCCCAGATATTCTTTGTGGGCCACCCCCAGCCATCGCCAATGGAGATTTCTTTAGCACCGACAGAGAATATTTTCAGTATGGATTGGTGGTAACCTACCGCTGCCATCTTGGAGACAGAGGGAAAAGGGTGTTTGACCTCGTGGGCGAGCCCTCGATATACTGCACCAGCCATGACGATCAAGTGGGCATCTGGAGTGGCCCTCCCCCTCAGTGCATTCTACCTAATAAGTGCACGCCTCCAGAGGTGGAAAACGCAGTAATGGTATCTGGCAACAGAAGATTATTTTCCTTAAATGAAATCGTGGAGTTGAGGTGTCAGCCTGGCTTTGTCATGAAAGGACCCCGCAGTGTGCAGTGCCAGGCCCTAAACAAATGGGAGCCAGAGTTACCAAGCTGCTCCAGGGGTGAGTGGACTTGAGGCATGGAAGGGCCTGCACGTGACACGAGTTGTTGGAGGATCAGGAGATCAGTGTTGGTTCTGGGGAGGGACATGTGGTGATCGGGTTGGGTGAATAAATTATCTTTGGAGGGAACATGAAATTAAGATGTGTGTGTTTGTGTACATGTGCGTGTGTTCAAATTGAGAAGCAAATCTAAATCTGAGCAAGAAATGTGAAGTTTCCCTGGGATTCTCATAAACAGATTTTCAATGACCCTTAAGTATAATAATGGCTAATGAGTGAGGTAATGAGTGATTCTTCTGGGCAGGCACTGTGACACAAGCTATGTGTGCGCTTAATCCTTAAAACAAAGCCGGGAGGTGGTTACTATTCTTTCCATGTTTTACAGATATAATGAGTCTTAGATAACTTTCCAAGAGAAAGCAGCTACTAATTTGCAGACTGAATACTGGAACCTGAGTCTGCCTGACTCCAGAACCTTGGTTCTGCCAGTCAGTATCCAGTTAGTAAACCACAAACCACTACAGATACTTCAAAGAGTGAGGGATTCCAGGCAGGTAATAGGTTACAAAGATGTCGGAAGGGCAGGAAAACAAAAAGAGGAAGGCAGTGTTATGGAAGCTCAGGGCACTGGCTGCAGAAATGGCCAGCCCTGCTACTGAGCAGCCGCTCCTTGAATTCTGCTAATGTTGCAAGGGCCATCACTGCCAAGATGTAGCTGACGTTGCTGGAGCCTGAGTCATTGGCATTGCTAGTATTGAAGTTTCTGCTGCTAACTGAAAGCCATCAATAGTGCCACTGCTTGTGCCACCTTTAGAAGTAGAATGCCTTTTATCATCTTCCCGCCTTTTAATGTGGTACATATGCCTTCAATTGGCAGAGCCTAATCAAGGCCAGATGGCAAGGAAGATGAGCAATTATAGTTTTCAGGCTTCCAACCGTGGTAGTCAAAGGAGAGTGTGGAAGTCAAAGGCTGGAGCTCGACAGAAATTAACCAGCCACGGCACTTTACTATCACATCACAGTGCATTTATTAACACTGTGGTGATAAACCCTGAAATGTGATATTATAGCATCAGAGTACTTATAGAGTCCTTAAGTCATTTATTTTAGTTCAATCTCCCATTTTATACTTGAGAAAACCTAAGTCCAGAGAGGAGAACTGACCTGCTTAAAGCCAAACTGAAATAATTTTTTTGTTTTACACCAGTGTTATATAATTTAATTAAGACCCAAATGCATCTGATTCCCTGAGGTCAAACCAACTGTAGAAGGAGACAGTTACAATATGCTGTAATACGTACTCTCATTATGATAACTGGGTTTTTTAGAGTGCTTTGTTCAATGGTTACTTATTTTCTCACTGGAATGAAGTGAGCGCTTGCTGTGTAGAGCACAGGGACGAGACTTGTAGTTCTCCCCAGACTGTGTCAGAGGCCCCTGAGAGAGGACTTGAAAGAAGATAAGAACAGATGTATGGACCCCGTTGCACCAGACTGTGACAGGCATTAGAAATGAGACTTGGGCGTGGGAACTCCTTATTGCCTAAGCTGTGGAACTGTAAATTGGTGATGCCTTTAGAAAAAGGAAGTAAGAAGATGTAAAAACCCATCAATCTTAACTTTTGTTCTGGGTGAACAGTAATTGGGAGCATTCTAGAAGGAACTATCTGTTTCGTAATCTCAGATGTGTTACTTTAGATGAAAACAATGAACTGAGGCTACCTCAGTTCTAGACACAGTTCTGGAGTGTATCAATTCTGTGACTTTTGGCAAAACATTCTCCCTCCCATGTATTTATTTTGTCATCAATAAAATAAGATCGTTAAGTCTACTTTTTTATTTTTACATGTAGACTTATGAGTATGATTCCCTTGGCCAGTTTACCATTGAGGAAAAGTTATTTCTATACAATTAACAGTACTTTGGTTCTCTTTCCCCAGTATGTCAGCCACCTCCAGAAATCCTGCATGGTGGGCATACTCTAAGCAACAAGGGCAACTTTTCCCCTGGGCAGGAAGTGCTCTACAGCTGTGAGCCCGGCTATGACCTCAGAGGGGCTGCTTCTCTGCGCTGTACACCCCAGGGAGACTGGAGCCCTGCAGCCCCCAGATGTGCAGGTGCCTAGACTCTCATCTGACTTGACATTTTTAGCTTGTGTCTTTATTCTGCACATGCCATTGTTATTTCTGTTTGTTTTTCTTTTTCTCCAGTAAAATTATGTGATGACTTTCTGGACCAACTCCCTAATGGCCGTGTGCTGTTTCCACTTACTCTCCAGCTTGGGGCAAAGGTGTCCTTTGTTTGTGATAAAGGGTGGGTATGAGTTTGCCTGAACTTCTGGGCATTGAAGTTAACCTTAGGAATTTGTCCAAAAAGAGAGGTTTGCTGTGGCTTTAAAAAAAAAAGAAAAGGAAGAAATATTCAGGGAGATTAACTATTAGTAGTGTATGTAGGAAGTAAGAATAAGGAACGTGTAGAACTAATAACATGAGACATGAAGGAGGAACTGGGACATATATCAAATGGCAGGTTCAAAGGCCAATACAACTACTGGTTATAAATATATACAAGTGATACATTAAATGTAAAAATCATATTTTCCAAGCAAAAAGGAATAAGAATAACTTGGAGAGTCCAAGAAAAAATATTTTTCTTTATATGTATATTTTTAATTGAAATATAATTAATTGTACATATCTGTAGGGTACAGTGTTGAATATCAATACCTATGTGCAATAAGTGATGCTCAAATCAGGATAATTAGTATTTTCAGCAAAGCTCATTACAAATAACTAAGATCACCTAAGAATTGTTTCAGGAGAATTTTTAAACCATCACTGGTGAAATGTGTAATAGGAGTGAAAACGTAAGAATAAGCATTTTAAAAATCCAATCATATATCACCTGGTTAGTAATTTCAGAGTATGGGCTCTGAAATGGGATCATGATGGTAAGGTTATCAAGTTGTTTATGGGGATCTGCTGGTCTTCAGAGTGTGCACGTGTCTACATGGTAACTATCATGCGTGGGCAACAGAGCACCTGACCTCAAAATGCTCCCAAGAATCCTTGGCAGGCTCCAAACACCAGCACCCAGTATGATTCAGAAGGGCACCAGAGTCCAACATACATGGAGAATTTTGGATGATTTCATACAAAAATTATTCCTTTTTTCCCTAGAATATTCAGACTTACCTTTCATCAGCCTAGTATGCTGTTGTGAGCCTTCTTCACGACTATCACTCTTACAGATGCCCGTTATTCTCCGCTTTTCCATTCCAAACTGGGAGCTGTTTTAGTTGCTATTCCAGTGTCAGAGTTAGGAGGATGTTGCATCAGAAGCTTGAGTTTCCAGTAATGACAATGAGCAGATGTATCAGATTTATCATGGAATGATCAGAGACTCTGAGTCTGGGTCGAGGGTCAGGGAGATGGCAGGTAGGCCATGACTGGATTCTTCAATTCAAGCCAGGACTCTTATGTCACCACGTTATTGTGCGCTGCCATTCTACACTGCTCTGTTACTGGAGGCTGTGGTTTTTCCAGAATGACTTAGCCTCTGCACCTCTGCCACCTGCTGGTTTCAGATCCTCAAAATCTAAGATTTTTGGCTGGGTCTCAGATTGCAAACCGAATGGCATTTTGGCTGAAACACCTCACCTATTCACTACCCTTTTCTTCTTTAGTTTTCGATTAAAAGGCAGCTCTACTAGTCACTGTGTCTTGGTTGGAATGGAAAGCCTTTGGAATAGCAGCGTTCCTGTGTGTGAACGTGAGTAGAGAGAATGACACTACAGACCAATCTCTGCCCTTAATTTGATTAGTATTTTAATCCATGGCCTCCCTTGCTGTGGTTCTTCTATTTTCTAGTCTGAATTATTGACAGAAAATTGCTCATTTTAATAATATTTTATTGTGAGTCAATGTGTGCATCCTCTGTTTTCAGAACCATCTGACGAGTCTCTGTCATTTTGAATTCTGTGTTTCATTGTGATAAATACTCTGGTAGTTTGCCTGTAAGTCAGGAGAGATTAGATAACGTGAAGCTTTGACAAATTTCTTTCTTTCTTCCATCCCTTCCCTTCCCTTTTCTTTTTTCCTTCCTTCCTTCATCATTTTGTTCCCCATCACGCTGCATTACTCTACAGTTTTCGTATTTATCTGCTAATATGCAGATATTAAACATGCTTTCCTTCAGTCAATTATTAATTGAGCACATGCTACATGCCTGGTGTACATCCAGGCACTAGAGTTATAGCAATGAATATTAGCAATGAATGAGCTGATTCCCTCTCCCCATGTTGTTTATACGTAGGTGGGAGATGGAAAAGGAAAAATAAACAAATTAAGTGCTATGGTGATAATAGATTACAGCAATTCAGAAATGAGAGGAAAGTGGGGAGCAATGTTAGACAGGGTGAGCAGTTTGACGCCTTAAATTCTTAAAACATGTACCTAAATAAATTATGCTAAGAGATTTATAAATACTAAGTTTATTTCAAAATGAGTCTTGTATGTGCAGAGTCACTGCTGATTTCTCCTAAGCTACCCATTTATATTTTCCCCAATGAAAGATAAGACTCTGCCTCATTTCTTAATACTAAAAATTGGAAACTATGTTTTTTAAAACAACCAAATTTTATTATAATGTTTAAGTTGCTAGAAATCTACTTGGACATCCTATGGTGCTTTTTATAGTAGAATTTTATAAGAACATAACTTCCAGGTAGATCCCTGCTATCCAAGAAACCTAGCGTTCCTCAGAGGAACATAACGAATGGCTGTCCTTCTGTCATGCATGAGAGCTGCTATTGATTGGACCACTCAGCCTTTCTCTTATTTTTCACTACTCTTACTAGTTGAAGTACCTTCTTCCAAATTCCAAGCCTAATTAGAAATGCCAGTTAGAAGTGCAGAGGAGACTAAATGAATAGTCAGATACCAGAAAGAAGTGACAATCTGAAGACTGACAGAAAGTAGAGAGAGAAAAGAAGTCATAAACAGACCTAGATATTTTAAAAAGCAAAGCAGTCTGAATCCATTTAGACTTTTTCACAATGACCTGTGTATGTTTCCATTCAGGGTGACAGTGCTACTGTAGTAATTGAGATTGATGAGCAACACCAATAAGTCATCAAGGAAAGGTTTTACCTATTTAAGGTGATTGATGAGTAGCCATGAAATTCATTTTAGAACTATTTCCCAAGGATGTAAGCTCCTTAGAGGACAAAGATCTGGCTCCTCAACATACTCCCAGGGCCCTGATGAGTGGTTGACACAGAGTAAAGGCTCAATTGAGTATATGTAGAATAAATGAATGAGTTACCCTCCAAACTGGTTCTTTTTCTTCTTTAACAGTTTGGTACTTAATTCAAGCTGTAAAGTTTCTATTATCTGGAAAACTTAACTATCTGGAAGACTCAAGATAGGAAAATTTGTTTTGCACTGTGCTTTTGCAATAGACTTTGATTGAGATTGCATTGCATTTAATCCACCTCATCAAAAGCCTAAGGTATACTGTCATCTCCTTAGCCATTTTTTAGGTAGCACCAATCAGAGCATCCTATGATTGCAGAATGCCTCTGGTGAAAACTCCTGCATGAAAACTTAGAGCTCTTGCTTTCTTTCCAGAAATCTTTTGTCCGAGTCCTCCAGCTATCCCTAATGGGAGACACACAGGAAAACCTCTGGAAGTCTTTCCCTTTGGAAAAGCAGTACATTATTCATGTGACCCCCACCCAGATGGAAGGTTGACCTTCCACCTCATCGGAGAGAGCACCCTTCACTGCACAAGTGACCATCAAGGGATAGGGATTTGGAGCAGCCCTGCTCCCCGCTGTGGACTTCTGGGTTAGTAAGCATGTCTCCACATCCCAAATGGGTCACAATATCTAAACCAGACCCTCCATATTTCTGTAATTACAGTATGGTATTCATTTGTGCACTTGACACAATTAAATGCCATACCAATAATAAATGGTTCTCAGATAGGTCAATACATAAGATTCTGATGACCTTTGCAGCTGGAGGGGCTGGTGAAATGGGAGGGATATGGTGGGTGGTAGGAAGATCCTTAATTAGAATTAGAAGGAAAATATGTTTGAATCATAGGAATTGAAAACAAATACCCATGAATCTAAGCTAGAATAAGTTATGCCATCTTCACGGGTTTTGGAAGGAAGCAGAGGCCAGCAGAGAGCTAAGCCAGGCAAAATCGATTTCAATTACATATTTGGCCTGAGACTCCTGTGTATTCTCTTTGAAAATTGGGCTGCGCTGTAGGCAAAGCACAAACATTCCTTAGTCTCCCTGGAGTAGGTAGGTTCTAAATTAAAATCAGGCATATTTGTTCCTTAGCCCCGCACTAATTTTAGCCCTTGAAGTCTTCCCATTTTGGAAGAAAGAAAAATCAAAAGGAAAAATGCAAAATAATGAGATAGCATATTTCTAAGATCTGAAGATTGACTGAGACATCCCACCCCTCTAAGACAGGCACCTTCAGTAAGTGAAGACAGGAAGGAGGAAGTAAATCACAGAAGGGACTTTAGTCCTGGCGTAACACACTGACAACTGGGGGACTCTCAGGGAGAAGAGCAATCCTAAAAGCGAAGGGACCAACTGTTAGTCACTCAGAAGCCATTTTGGCCCTCATCTCCTCGTCCAACACTATGGCTTTGACTTGGAATGCACCTTTGAGCCTGTTTACAAAGGCAAATACCTAGTCCAGATATACTGAATCAACAGAGAGGCCACCTTCTAAGTTCTATGATAGTTTTTCAGCAGACCCTATTCTGAGACTGCAGTCCTAGTTCTATCAGCTAGATTTGAGACTGGAGGCCTGACAGACCAACATCATGTGTGATTTAGCCTGAGGTGGTAGGTTTTAGTCACGATGTGAACTCTTGAACTAGAAGCTAATATTCAAGCTCTGCGATAAAAAAGGAAACAGGCAATGTAAATAGATAAATATCCTGTGACGACAACTTAAAAATAAGACAAATTTTTGTATTGGGGAAAAGTATTTAATGATGGGCAAGATATGAGAAACCAGCTTATAAATCCTACTGAAAACTCTCGTTATAGAATTAGCTCTAGTATGACTTTTATTCTTTGAAGAGACAATCGGAAGGGAGATGGAGAAGCTAAGAGAGAAAGCGTTGCCAAAGCCAAGTGTAAATGATTCCTATTTTTCCAAGCAAATATAGTTTTCTGACATCATATGATTTGAATCCAGAATTTTTACTCCTGGATCCTAGAGCTAATGGGCCATAATGGGTAATTAAGCTTAAGCTAAAATATGATTCAAAATATACTTTGCATAGTGTTTTCTTATAATGAGGACTAGTTTTTTTTATTGTTTTTGTTTTAAGGGGATGCTATTTGTTTCCTTTTTAAAACTGGATGGCTTAGGAGTCAGACCAAGAAAATTGGTGGCTACTTCCCAGTGCCAAGAAGCTTCTTGGGTTCCCCACCCATGCTTGTGAGCCCCCCATTGGAGTTTTGATGCATTGACATATAAGCAAAACAAGACAGGAAAGGTGGAACCTAGGAGAGGCACTCTTTCTGGCAAGCTGGAAATGTGAAAAATTAAATTAGAGCTATCTTTGCATTAAATTATATGAGCAGAAAGACTGGACAGCAGAGTAGCCTTCTAGATACTGTATTTTCTGGTGAGCGTGTGCTACTGGAACTTTCCTTCCCAGCATTACAAGGAAATTATTTTTCCATAACTAAAAGTTTATTTTGTTCTGGCATCAAATCTACCAAGGGAAAGAGAAAGAGAAAAGGCATTGGGTTATCTTTTTGTTAACTCTGATGTTTCTGATTTCTTGGTCTCTAGGTCACTGTAAGGCCCCAGATCATTTTCAGTTTGCTAAGTTGAAAACCCAAACCAATGAATCTCATTTTCCCATTGGAACATCTTTAAAATATGGATGCCACCCTGAGTATTATGGGAGGCCATTCTCTATCACGTGTCTAGAAAACCTAGTCTGGTCGCATCCCAAAGATGTCTGTAAACGTGAGTAACCTTGCATTGAAGCTTTTGCATGTCCATCAAATTATCTGTAGGATCTTATTTAACTTTTCAAAATTTTGGATATGAGAACACTTTTTTCAAAAGTGTTCAGAGAGGTGAGTATAAGAGTTGGTCTTATAGGTCATCCCTGATTGTTGGCTGAAATGTTCATTTAATGAGAATGTTTCAAGGAATATTTCTAGAGAAAATCTCCATTCGTTATGAGAATGTAAATAATGAATGACTCTAAACCAGGAAAAAAAAATTGTGTAAGAAGTTGTAAATTCTGTTTGAATAAGTAGGTGGGAAGAAATTTTATGAGAACCGTAAACTATACTGGTAGTACATAAAGCCATAAATAACCTTTGTATTTTGATAAGGGATACAAGGCGGAGATTAGACAGATCTAGAGGAGAGGTCTTTTTGAAGTGGCACTCAGTAGGTGGCTGATCCCAAGGCACTCTGGTGAGTTTCCAAAATCTGCGGAACCATCAGAACTGCATATGCCGTTCAGTACACTACAGGCAGGTTGGGACCTTCCATACTAAAAAACAGTTCAGGATGCTCTACCTGACTCTGAAATTCTGTTTCTTTCCCATAGGTAAATCATGTAGTAATCCTGCAGATCCTGTGAATGGCCTGGTGCATGTAGACACAAACATCCAGTTAGGATCCAGAATTAACTATTCCTGTAATAAAGGGTGAGTTGGCAGCAACGTTCCTTGGTTTGAGAGTTCCAGAACAGCAAACGACCTTCTAGTCACTTTTCATAAATGACAACTAGCCTATTACCGCCTGGTCTTAAAAGGCACAAACTGAGGTGTGTTACTCCTGATTGAAATGAACAAATGTCTGATAAGATTAGGGGAAAAGTCTGTATTCTTGTTGGAAGCAAGGCAGTGCATACAAGAAAAGTATGGCATTCATCAGATGGGAAGGAAGAAAATGGGGGAGGGTGTAGTCAAAGCATACAAATAGCCCTAAGCCAGGGTAGACATTGTAGAAGAAAAGAAGGCCATAGAGAAGTTGTGTGAGAGAGCAAATCTTGATGGTAATGGCACTATTAGTTTGCTAGGGCTGCTGTAACAAAGTACTGCAAACTGGGTGGCTTAAAACCACAGAAATTTATTTTCTCACAGTTCTGGAAACTAGAAGTCCAAAATCAAGGTGCTGGCAGGACCAGGTACCCTTCAAAGCCTCACGGGGAGGATCCTTCCTTGTCTCTTCCAGTGTCTGGTAGCCAGAGGCTTTCTTTGGCATATGGCAGCATAACTCCAGTTTCTGTCTGTCTTCACATGTCTGTCTTCCCTCTGTGTTTGTGTCTTCATGTGGCTTCTCCTCTCTGTGCCTGTCTACATCCAAAGTTCTCTGTTTTTGTAAGTAATGTCGGATGAGGGCCCACCCTAATAACCTCATCTTAACTTGATCACTTCTGCAAAGACCCTATTTCCAAATAAGTTCATGTTCACAGGGACTGGGGGTTGGGACTTCAACATGTCTATTCAACCCATAATAGAGCCCCCTTTGAAAATGTCAAGCATGAAGTGCTCATGGAGCAGTGGTGCTAAAGTTGTTGCTTACCCTTGCTCAGCACGCATTGGAGGCCCTGCCTTAACCTCACTCTTATTGTGAGCAGCTAAGCCAGTTAGAGAATATGGGCGAAATTTGTGCTGCCATAACTAACACTGAAAAGAAACTTGTGGCCCCTAGCACATTTGTCACCTACACCTCATAAACCATAGTACCTAGAATCTGACAAGGTGAAATTAGAGTAAATACAAACTCTTCTCTCTTCCTCTGAGCAGTGTTAAGTACACTTTGTAAATTCTCTGACTGTACCTCTTCATCTTGCATACTGAGTAAGGGTGAACCTCTGTATGGTATCAAACAAAAAACCATTAAACTTATGATAAGTAACAGGAAATGAATGTAAAAGAAACCAGTCTGAAAAATCAAGAGAAACTTTCTCCTGCAAAACAGTTCCTGCCAAAAAATGTGAAACTTTCAGAAAAATCTCCTGTTCATATTTTTACCAAGATTCAGCGGCACACAGCTTCTGGGAAACTAGCCAGGAAATCAGCAAAGTTTGCACATGAATAAAAAGCACAATTGTCAGACTAAAAAAAATTAATGAATTTGTGACAAACACACTGAATATTGCAGAAAATTAAAACAAAGAGTAAGAAGAAGACTTAATCAAATTCTCCCAGAATTCAGTGGAAAAGAATAAAGAGAAAGAGAAAAGAGAAGACATGTAAGACAGTACTAGGATTCAAAATACATGTAACAAAAATTCCAGAAAAGTAAACAAATAAGCCCATACTTAACCATCACTAGAGAAACAACTTTTGTATTTTAGGGATGGGGTGGGAAGGTGGGGAACATCAAAAATCCAGAAATAAAAATGTCAAAATATAATACCTGCCAAACAAATTTATTTATATCGCCACTACACTGATCCTACATAACACTAAATTGCAGAAGGTAATATTTCTAATGAGCCAAGCTGGTATTCACATCTACGGGCTCCAGATACATTAAAGGATAAGCAAAGACTCCAAATTATGCCATTTAAGTATGCTTTCCAGGGAAAAGAAGATAAACCTAGGCAATTCATAACTAAATTTTTTAAAAGGAGAAAGATAAACTTTAAAAGAATTGTCAATGAAGTAGAAAACTGGTTTTAAAAAAACACTAAACACCAAAAAAACACAAAAAAACAGCCAATTATTTTTAACAGTCATAAAACAATACAATGTCAGAACTAATTCTTAAAAAGTGGAGCTTTTTAAGGTAATAATAATTTAATAATAACCTCTAAAGTCATAGACTGCATCGATAAAACTAGAAACTGGGAGAAAACAAGAAAAAGTAGGCTAGAAGTATTACATAAAAGATAAGTGGACTGTACATATTTTGACACTAAAATTAAGAAAATAGGTTTAAAAATACCTCAAAAAAAGTTCATGGAAAGATTTGTATTATCTTCTAAATCTATTTTTCCATTTTTCCCATGCACTTTTGAAGTTCCCTTGTATGTGCTTTGCACATACATGTGCACACATATAAAATGAAGTTACTAATAGGAAAAAATAGGAGTTAACTTTCAAATTATTAGAACAACTAAGAGAGCCAAACTTATTTAGTCCAAAGAGTAAATGAGAGGGAGGAATGAGGTTCAGCCAGGAATGGACTTGCCTCTTCTGTCGCCATCAGCCCCTCGTGTTTGGGTCAGATCCGTTTTATTCATTGCTTCATTCTCGTCACTGGACGTTGTGTAATGAATGAAAGATGTAGTTGAAATGTATCATTTGGTTTAATCTCCCTGTTGAAAGACCAAGGCTTCTAAACAAGATCAAAAGCATCACATCTGGTGGGTTCTACAAGCAACGTGCCTCAACTAAAGTGACATATCAGGAAAATGCAAACAAACAAAAAATGGCAATCATAATAATATGAGAAAAGAGCAATTTAATAAGAAAATTATTAAACAGGTCCATAAAAGGATTGTTTTATTCTGGTGCCTGGTACAATCCACAGTGAAGCTAAGAAACTAAGAGGCAGAGTGGGCCATGAAGAGTTAGAGAAGAAGTATTTCTTTCAATGGGAAGATTATAGGCATGAGCATTAAGAAAAGCTGGGTACAGTAGGTACAGTTAGGCTCGTCCTTAGACTTCTCCCAGATCGTAATCTTTCAGCTTTGGCACATATGCGTGCTGTGAAGAAGTCGGTCGGTGTGTACAGCATAGTTATGCTTCACTTTTTTGCCTTTAGATACCGGCTCATTGGTCGCTCATCTGCTCAGTGTGTCATCTCAGGCAGTGCTGTACACTGGGACACAGAGCCGCCCACTTGTGAACGTGAGTTGAAACCTCTCTCCCTGTTCATCCACCAGTTAATCCTACAGTTGCCCCCTAGAGTCACAAAGAATAAATCTCATTCTTCTCAGAAATGCTATCCTTCTGATACTTGAAGAATACACGGGTACCTTCAAAAAGTTCATGGAAAGGTTTGTATTATCTTTTTGTTCTATTTTTCCACAAACTTTTTGAAGTCCCCTCATGCTGTCATATCCTTAAAACTGCTCAATGTGCCAAACTTCTAGATGCCCTTGGTTTTTCCCTATCTTGGCATATGATTTATTTTACACTATAGTTTCCAGCTCATTTTAAACAGTCCCCAACTTCCTCTTTTGTTGAATGCTTCCCAGGTTGAAGATCATTCTCTGCGATCTTCAAATACAAAGTTGTGTTTGAAATACAAATACAAAAACAAATACGAAGTTGCAGTGAATAGCCTTGCTTCCTGTCTGCCAGCTCTTTATGTCACATCACATATTCAAGCAGTGCAGCCCTCTTGCTATGCAAATGTTATCTGCATTATTGTTTGTGATAGTGAAAATGTCAGAATCATCTAAATGTTGAACATATTTCAAAAAACGTTTTGGAAATAATCTACTGAAAGGAACTAGGCATATGTTCTTTAAAATAAAAGAAAGAAAGAAAATAAGAAAGAAGTTTAAAATGTGCTAGAATGCATTAGGCTGTAGAGAATACTCTTCCAAATGGAATTGGATAGTACATCTTTATACTGGAATATTGTTCAGCCAACAAAGATATTTTAGGTATTTTTTATATATTACACACTTTAGATACATTTAGAAAAATACATTGTGGGGGGGGGATGTGTGAAAGATAATATATTGAACAGTTAAGAGCGGTTCCTTCTAGATAATGGCCTTAAAGATGATTTCATTCATCTACATTTTATGAAGTTTCTACAATAATATGTATCTTTTAAAATATTTTCTTAAAGGTTTAAAGAAATAAATCAGTACCTGCTTTAAGATATACCTGCCAAAAATAATAGAATTTTTTTGTGTGTTCTGGAATCCCTTAAGATGCCTAGGAATGAACTGCTACTTGAAGATTAGAATAAATTTGGGTGTAAAATTAGCTATGCCTCATACCTTTTTAGGAGTAGCATTTGTAATATATTTTTCCATTCTTCTATTTTGGTGGGTTATTCAAACTTTCTACCTTTTCTTGAGTCAACACTGGCAAAATACATCTTTCTCCCTAATATTCTCATTTTCAAATTAGCATACAGTAGGACACAATATTCAATTCCTGTTATTACT
Source organism: Cynocephalus volans (assembly GCF_027409185.1). Lineage (NCBI taxonomy): Eukaryota > Metazoa > Chordata > Mammalia > Dermoptera > Cynocephalidae > Cynocephalus > Cynocephalus volans. The sequence continues at coordinate 118,126,361 of NC_084470.1, read as the reverse complement.
TCTGAATCTGCAATTATTATGTTTATATGTAATATTGTATATGTGTGCTTTCTCTTTTTTATTCGTTCTGCTAGAGCTTTTTGCTTTTACTTTTTTGATATAGACACTATACTGTATACTTTACCATATTAATAACCAATAGAAAAAACCAAATAGAGAACTAAATTAACAACAGTGAAATAACATAGATAGGTTCTCATTTAAAATGAGAAATAAATATGTAGACTATGATAATAGGGTCTTCAAAAAAGTTCATGGAAGGATTCGTTTTATCTTTTAATTCAATTTTCCCATGAACTTTTTGAAGTGGCCTGATATGTGGACACATTTATTGAAATGATGTTAACTGAGAGGAGCAAAACCCATAATATTGTGTTACCTATTCTGCAATTGCATAAAGACATGTCTTTACATTAACAAAGATTAGATGAGAGCAATACTGTGACTATTTACTTTTTGGTAATTTGGGTTTTTCTTTTAAATTGGTTATCAACACTTATGATTAAATATAACTTTAAGAAATCAAGGTTTTGTTTAGCTTGCTCACTCTTTTCCCAGGTATTCTTTGTGGGCCACCCCCAGCCATCACCAATGGAGATTTCTTTAGCACCGACAGAGAATATTTTCAGTATGGATTGGTGGTGACCTACCGCTGCAATCTTGGAGACAGAGGGAAAAAGGTGTTTGACCTCGTGGGCGAGCCCTCGATATACTGCACCAGCCATGACGATCAAGTGGGCATCTGGAGTGGCCCTCCCCCTCAGTGCATTCTACCTAATAAGTGCACGCCTCCAGAGGTGGGAAACGCAGTAATGGTATCTGGCAACAGAAGATTATTTTCCTTAAATGAAATCGTGGAGTTGAGGTGTCAGCCTGGCTTTGTCATGAAAGGACCCCGCAGTGTGCAGTGCCAGGCCCTAAACAAATGGGAGCCAGAGTTACCAAGCTGCTCCAGGGGTGAGTGGACTTGAGGCATGGAAGGGCCTGCACGTGACACGAGTTGTTGGAGGATCAGGACATCAGTGTTGGTTCTGGGGAGGGATGTGTGGTGAGCAGTGTGGATTGTGGGTTAGTAAGTTTGGTGGGGAGGAAGCATGAAATTAAGGTGTGTGTGAGTGTATGTGTGTGTGTGTGTGTGTGTGCATTTGTGTGTATGTGTCTTCATTTTGAGAAGCAAGAGCTTAATTAGCCAAAAAAGAAATATTTGGAGTATCATCTTCAGCAATTCTCAGGGTAAAGTGCCAGCTGCGATATCTCTCAATTATATCTAAGAATAATGTGAGCTTTCTCTATGGCCAGCTGCATGATAAACACTTTATATGCATTTTCTCATTACTCTTTGCAACAACACTTTGAAGTAGTGCTATTCTTATATTCGTTTGATAATGAAGTTAGCTTCATCTTTCAGAGTTGAAATAAGTTGTCCATGTCAGACGGTAGGAAGTGCACACCTAGGATTAAAAAGGCAAACGTGTCCAATCCCAGAGCCTGCATGCTCTGTTTCTTGTCATTCTTCTATCTGCGTCTATTGGCAATAGAAAGAGACTGGCTTATGAAGACAAGTGTAGCATCAGCACAGTGACAGAGACCTTAGAGTCTGTCTATAATGGTCCACTTTGTACATTTTAGCAGTAGAGTGAAAGTAACTTGCTCATATCCAAACAGATTTTTTATTCATCTTTGATGAGTTATAAATGAGATTGGTGGTACAATGGGTTCTGATGCCCTAAGCATGCACCAAAAGGTCTACAATTGAAGGTAGACATCGAGTCAAATACTCTCTTAGTTATGTGCCCTCTCATTACAAGGACTGGCTTATTTAGGGGCTTTTGTTCTTGGTGGCTCATCTTGTCTTCTTACGCTGCAGTAGCTGGCAGTGGTCTCGTAGGTTTTGTGGCTGATACACAGGGACAGAGAAGGAGCCTACAATTCTTCCACCAACTCACGTCAGCCTTGGGCAACCACTAAGAGAGCAGCTAGGAGGACAAAAGACACAGAGATATTAAGATGCTTATATGACCGTACTTCAGTCACAGAAGTGCAATCAGGGAGATAAGGGGACATCCATTAAATAGGCTTGGGCCCAGACAACCTTCTCATTTCCTGAGCAATGGGGCTGAAAATTGGGATTGCCTTCCTAGGAAATATGTAGGGAGAGAATCCACCAATATTAATAGCTCCGTACTGGACAGCCAGAGATAGGAGAAGGAACCTTGTGCCTTGAAAACTTATGAGTGAATTTGAGACCTTGTGCGAGGGAGAATTGGGTTCTCTTTTTCTACCTCCTACTAGCTATGAGGCATTGACTACATCTCTTTTCTATTTGTCACTTCCACATCAGTAAAATAAGGAATGTGGAGTATCATTTGACTTCCTTTGTTACACCTGAACACCTTTAAGTATGATTCCCTAACTCCCTAGAAGCCTTAGAGGTTAGCAAGATATTTCCCTATAACTAACAGGTACTTTGGATCCGTCCTTTCCACAGTGTGTCAGCCACCTCCAGAAATCCTGCATGGTCAGCATACCCCAAGCAACAAGGATGACTTCTCCCCTGGCCAGGAAGTGCTCTACAGCTGTGAGCCTGGCTATGACCTCAGAGGGGCTGCTTCTCTGCGCTGTACACCCCAGGGAGACTGGAGCCCTGCAGCCCCCAGATGTGCAGGTGCCCAGACTCTCTCTCTTATCTAGTTTCCAGATCAATCTCTTTGCCCCTCACTGGCAGTCTTACTTCTGCTTTGTGTTTTTGTTCTCCTAGTAAAATCCTGTGATGACTTCCTGGACCAACTCCCTAATGGCCGTGTGCTGTCTCCACTGAATCTCCAGCTTGGGGCAAAAGTGTCCTTCATTTGTGATGAAGGGTGAGTGTGACCACAAATAGAGACCAGGGACTCAGTGCTGGATGCTGACACCTGAGTAATGAGGGTTTATCCAAAAAGGGAGACTGGCTTAGTGGAAAAGAAGTACTAGAAGAGACTAATATCTGAAAAAATAATTGGAAAGTATGGTAAGTACCAGATGGAACCATGAACAGATGTTTGAAAAGTGGCAAATATACTGAACAGTAGAAATACAACAACAGATCTTAAAAATATAGATGGAACATTAAGTGTATGGATAAATAGTAATTATAGAGATGAAGAGGTAAATATTTTAGGGGGGTTGTTAAGAAAAGTTTGATATATAAGAGAAAGTTGTTGTAGGGAAAGTGAAGGAAAATGGTCAGGGCCCTTAGATGTTCAGAATCTTGCCGAGCATATGCTGTAAATATGCACATGTGCCCAGGAGTCCTGGGTTATGGACTTAAGTAAAAAGGACCAATGGCTCTAATCCACGGGGCCCCCCGCCCCCAGGATGTCCCCGGGGTTGCCATGGGGAGGCCACTACTGCTGCTGGAGGCTGTTGCTTCAAGCTGTTGCTGCCAGTGCCCCCAGGATGCCCTGAGAGGCCACCGCTGCTGCTGCTTCTGCGGAAGACTGTGCTCGTGTCATCTGCCAATGGCTCCTGGGATCTTTCCCAATTACCTAGCATAGACCTGTGTGTGAGGGGTCTGGTGACCCAGTCCATACAATGGGTTTGAAAGGTCTGAGCCCTAGCCCTGAAAATACAAATGGAAACTTAGTGTAACTAAAATAATGAAACATTTTGGCTTTAGTTATTGTCAAGCTATGGCTGGGGCTCACAGACCCCTCAAGCCCAATGTATAGACTGGGTCACAAACCCTTCATATGTGGGTCCATGAGCTAGGTAATAGGAAAAGATCCTGGAAGCCATGGGTAAAAAATTAATAGGCTTTATTCAGAGCTAGGAGCAGCCACCCTAGTGATTTCCCGGGCATCCTGAGAAGCACCTTGTATCAGAGCCGTTAGTCCTTTATACTTTGGTCCATAACCCAGGACACCTGGGTACCCATATGCAATTACATTAGATAATAACCAAGGAACACCTGGGCACACAAGGCTATTTACAGCAAATTCTCAGCAAGATTCTGAACATCTGAGGGGCCCTGATCATTTTTCTATGTTTTCCCTACAGTTATGATTTGTCTAACCAGAAAATTAGCATAGCTATTTGCTATAACCCGACAATTGGTGTCGTCGCACAGCTTTATACTTGTATATAAGATAAATAACATGCAAAGATTGTTTCACAAGATTTTAAACAAATCAATAGTGGAACTGGAATGGGAATAAAAGAGTAAGTAGAAGTATTTTTTAATCCAAGTATATCTCACAGTATTAAGCTGTGTTGGAGGGAGCATGAATACAGATGTTCATGTTTTAAATAGTATCATTAGTCTTTATGCGAATGTAAATTGTCTTAGCATTATGTTCCACTGGCAGGTTAAAAAAAACAAAAACAAAAACAAAAAAAAAAACTTGACCACAGAGCAGCTGTTCTCAATTTATTCCAAGGACTCCTTGACATACCAGCTACCCAATATAAAGACCTGGAGGCAACTCAGGAGGCCATTGTTCTGACAATAAATTGGATATTTCAGGATGATTTCTTCCAAAGACTGCTCATCTCCTCATCTTTCCCTCATTTTCCTAGATAATTTGGCCTTACCCTTCAATAATCCGGGGATGCCATAAGTATCGTTCAGGAACATTCCAGCTGTAGTCTCCAGAAGAACAGTCTTCTGATGTCTTTTCTAATGATTTACCAACCTAAACCAGGAGCTGTTTCCCCCCTGATCTGCTGTCTTAGAGAGAGAAAAGCTACATTTTGCATTAAAGGACAAAGTTCCTGCTAATAGCAAAAAGGTGGCTCTCAGCAGTCAGGGAAAGATGACCTCCTGAAGCTCTGGAACCAGACCGAGGAAACTCCTGTCTGTGTGTTTCGTTCTGCAGTGCAGGCTGGAGGTGTGGTTTCTGCCTGGTTACTAAGCTCTACCCGTTGTTATGGCTTTGCCCCGCAGTGGAAGCTGCACTTTTTCTAAAAAGACCTGGTTTCTCAGCCTCTATCACTGAGAAACCAAGTGAGTAGAAGTGTTCCACCTGTGCTTTAACTTAGGTATGAAATTGCTAAATATCTTAGGAATTCTCAGGGAGGAAGCTGAGACCTGTGAAGGAAGGGAAGAGAGAACTGATGGGTTCACCCAGTTACTGCTACTTTTGTTCTTTAGGTTCCACTTAAAGGGCAGTCCCATTAGTCACTGTGTCCTGGTTGGAACGAGAAGCCTTTGGAGTAACAGTGTTCCTGTGTGTGAACGTGAGTAGAAGGAATACTTGTTCAATCTGGATCTTTCTCTGTTTAGGGTTTTTTGTTTGTTTGTTTGTTTTTGCTTTTTCTTAATGTGGTTTCCCCATGCAATTACCTAATGTCTGCTCCTCTGTTTATGTTCATTTTTGATAGAAATAGGTTATTGGAATAATTACAAGGAATGTTCTGAGGAAAAATAAAACTGAACATCCTGTGTTTTGGGTACCATCCTATATAAATATTTACAAGCATACTATGTGCCATAAATGGTGAGAAATGCTTCCTTGACTGAAAGAAATTTAGGGCATTATGCTTAGCCAAATTTTTCTTGCTTTCTGTTTTTTTGTTTTCCTGTCAGAAGTAATAGTCATGCTTTAAACTTCTATCCTTTCCTCTGTCATATACTCATTCTTTCAACAAAAATGTTTTGCACTCCTATTATGTGCCAACCAGTCTTCTGGGAACTTGGGATACATCTGTAAACAAGACAGACTAAGTTCCTGCTCCCATGTTTGTTTAGATTTTTGTGCAGAGACAAAGACTAAAAAAGCAGAGACATAAATAGAAATGTTCAAAAAATATTAAGTGTTATTAAGAAAAAAATAAATAACCCCCAAGGTAATACAATAAAATAGTTATGTTAAGGGAGATAAGAAAACCCAGGAGGAGAATAAAGTTTCCATTTTAAATAAGGTTCAAGGAAGTCCTCTCGAGAAAGCAACATGTGAGCATTGATGGGAATTAGTTGGCTACCAAAGTGCAGAGGTAGAAGAAGAAATGTCCCTATGGATGGAGCAGAAAGAGCTAAGGTTCAAGGCAGAAATCTTCCTGGTATTTTCTGTGAAAAGCCTGTTCCTGACATTTTCTGGGAAGCTAATATGTTTTGTATGGAGTGAGAAAATCTAGGAGTGGTAGGAGGTGACCGAAGAGAAATAAGAAATTAGGTTTTCGCTCTGAGCAAGGTGAGACGCCATTGGAGTGTTATGAGCAGAAAAGTAACATGATCTAACTTATTTGTAATGCTATCACTCTGACTAGGAAGATCTAGGTTGGAAAGAGATATGTCGTAGCTCGAGATTCCCCAGAAAATAGTGCCAGAGGCAAAGCTGAAGCGATACTGCTCTGTTGTGGGGTGCGGTCATAGGGCAGCAAGAGTGGAAGGGAATAAAAAGGGAGGCGGGGAGGAAAGGAAAGCAAATAAATAAAAGATGTGTGCTCGTGAGATGCCCATAAGTTTCACAAGAAAATCAGCTGCTTGTTTGGACGTATAGGCCATTTTAGAGAGGCCCTGTGGAACCAGAACTGTCCATCAGGAAGAAGAAGAGCAAAGCAGTTTATCTGCTGGACGTTCCTGTCTCCTGTGCATGCCATGGCTGTTAACCCCCTGGTTTCCAGGTTGGAATAGCTAGTCCCTCTGGGCAGACTCTGGGGACACAAGAGACCATCATCTCCATGGTGCTTCATCTAAGCCAAGAAGTGATAGAGAGTGCATGGATCCAGTCATGTCTGGCTTGGATGTGGGAGCTGCTTTGACTCCCGCTGTAGTGGGTACAACAGAGGTTGTGCGGGAGCCCATCTCTCACCCTTGGGGAGGATGGGACGGGCAGTGTTGTTAGGAAATGAACTCACAGAGGTATTAGTCTGTGCTCTCAAGCGAGAAAGCAGCTGATTACCCAAAGGGCAGATGTGGCTGAGCAAACCTGGGGATGTAGCTAAGAATTCAAATTGGGAGGCTATTGTGACAGACTAATTAGAGATGCTGGCCCAGGATAGCAGCTGGGGGAGGTAAAGAGAAGTTGTCAAATTCTGGATATATTTTAAAGGTAGAGATGATAAGACTTGCTGATGGCTTCGATAGAGGGTGTGAGAGAAACAGAAGAGTTATAGAGGATTTCAAGGTTTTTAGCCAGAACAATTGCAGGGGTATAATTTCCCTTAACTGAAATGGAGGAAACTATGTGAAGAGCAAGTCTGGGAATGGGAGGAAATCAAAAGTTGAGCTTGGGACATAAGATTAGTCTTCCTAGGAGATATCCAAGTGGGTGTCTTGGAGAGACCTGGGCTGGTTATACACATTTAGAAGCCATCAGTGTGTCTATGATGCTTAAAATCAGGACTAACAGAGGTCACCGAGGGGGTGAGTGTGGCTAGAGAACACACACACAGGCTGCACCTGGGCTTCCAGGATTAAGAAGTTGAAAAGATGGGAAGGAATCAGCAAAGGGGATTACGGCAAGGCAGCCGCTGTAGTGACAGGAAACGCAGAAGGATGTGGTGTCCCGGAAGCCAAGTGGAGAAATTCTTTTAAGGAGACGAGACTAATCAACTGTGTCAGATTCTACAGAGATAAATAAAATGAGGACAGAACACTGACCACTGGGGTTAGCGACTGGGAGATAATGAGTGGCCTGACAAGTGGTTTCAGTAGAGGGGAGGGGGAGGGGATGCCCGATTGAAAAGAGTTCAAGGAAAAATAAAGGAGAGGAATCGTATCAGAACATAGACAACACCTCAGAAGAGTTTTCGTGTCAAGAGAGTGGAGGACAGAACGATAGCTGGAGAGTGACACGGGACCAAGGGGGTTGTTTTTTATTTTTAAGATAATGGAAAAATAGTGTGTTAAATACAGAAGCACTACGACTATATCCAACCTGCCCCTTTATTTCTTCGCTACATCAAACAGGATGTTACTTTGTCTTCTGATCACAGCTATTGAAAAATACGTGTTTACAATAGAATTTTGCTTGAATGAATACTTTGCTTTAAAATTGGATGTCTTGTAATGATTTATATGATGAAATGATAATTTTATCTTTTATATTTGGAAGTCGGATATTTGCCCATCAGAACTTTTCTGGAACACTTAGGAATCATGAAAGACACAAAGGAAGAACACGCTCATGAGCCTGAAGACACCTGAAATCACTCACTGGCGTGTAGACACTGGCTGAGCTATTTTAGCCTCTGATTAGTTTATCTATAATTCTTTCAAGCTGCAATATCCTCTTCCCAAATCCAAATCAAATTAGAATGGGGAAGGAGTGTCTCCAAATAGAGACACTCAAAGAAAAAAATGTGTGTTTCTTCAATGAAAAAACAAACAAAACCCTGTAAAAACCAATGTCTCAAAATGCATCCTAGTTTTGAACATTTGGAAACACGTGCAGCAGTGCGGAGTACGGTAGTCCCCACTTACCACGGTTTTACTTTCTGTGGTTTTAGTTACCCATAAAATATTATTTTAGTTATCTCAAAAATATTAAATGGAAAATTCTAGAAATAAATAATTCGTAAGTTTTAAATTGTGTGCCATTCTGAACAGTGTGATGAAATCTCAAGCCATGTTGCTGTGTCCCACACTGTAGCTGCTCTCTGCCCGCTAGTCACTGGGTGGCTGTCTCAGTTATCAGATCCCCTATGGGGTATTGCAGTGTCTGTATGCAAGTAAGATTTTGAGACTCACAGCCTGGCACCATTAAGAAAAATTAGCCACTAGTACACAAATATGAAATGTGAAAATATATTTTAGAAAAATGGCTCTAGGATGAAGATCCTTGATGTCAAAGATCGTGCTTATCTTGTGCTTAAAACAATGCTTGTTGAATTAATGGATGATTTCCCTTTAATGTGGCTCAGAATGTATTTATTTGTTTTAAAGGAATATGCTCTTAATTATCATTTAGAAATCTATCTGAAGAATTCAGAATGCTTATATTTCTTTTGGACTCTTGAAATAAACATTGATTTAGACATCATTTCATTTAGCTCCACCTCGGCAGAGGCCTAATACATAAATTTTGCAGTTTTTACTCTCCTTAAGAAATAAAATATTGATTGACAACACAGTCACACCATGCCATAATTATAGAAATACCTCAGATTAAAATTTAAAACTTTTAATGAAACTTACAGATTTTGTCTTCTTTCTAGAAATCTTTTGTCCAAATCCTCCAGCGATCCATAATGGCAGACACACAGGAACTCCTGGGGAAGATATTCCCTATGGAAAAGAAATATCTTACACCTGTGACCATGACCCAGACACAGGAATGACCTTCGACCTCATTGGGGAGAGCACCATCCGCTGCACCAGTGACAGTCAAGGGAACGGGATTTGGAGCGACCCTGCCCCCCGCTGTGAACCTTCTGTTCTTAGAGGTCAGTACCCACTTCCACGTATCCTACATGGTTCCAGTATATCTAGACCCAGTCCTCCATGTTTCTATAAAAAGAGTTGGGTGCTTGTTTGTGAGTTGAACTTTGTCACTAGTGGAAGTGTCAAAATCACATGCCACAGCTGAAACAAGGGTTCGAGCAGCGCAGAGGTGTGTTTGAACAGGCGAGATGTGAAGAGTTCGTCTTGCTGGTGGAGTGGTGAGGGGAGGGTGAGGGAAGGAAGGCAGTAGAGAAAAGTATGTAACTCAGGAAGAAAAATGCATTCGTTGTAAATGACATGAAAACAACTGCCTCTGAACAGTAACCAAGTATCAGTACAACTGGTGCACACTCTCCACAAGTTCATGAGAACTGCATGGGCGTGTCGAGGAGAAAACTGGCAAATGGATGTGATTGAGCTAAGGCCCTAGCGAGTCTTCTGCTGAATGCACTAAATAACCAAAAAGACTCTCTTTGCCTTTGTAGCTTAAGGTACACCCACTTGTCAGCTTGCCCCTGGTTCGCATCCTAATCTTTGGGATACTATCTCCATTATCTGTTGTCTCTGATAACTGTCAAAAAGTAATGGTTTTCTACGTCTTTTCTATAAAACACACATTTTTTTTTTTTTTTTTGTCGTTTTTTCGTGACCGGCACTCAGCCAGTGAGTGCACTGGTCAGTCCTATATAGGATCCGAACCCGCGGCGGTAGCGTCGCCGCGCTCCCAGCGCAGCACTCTACCAAGTGCGCCACGGGCTCGGCCCAAACACACATTTTATATACATTGTTTAATGTAATGCTTAAAGCAAATATACGAGTATGAGGTAGCAACTATTCTTGTCCCCATTTTTTATTGAAAAAACTGAGTCTTAGAGATGTTAAATATCTTTTCCAAGGTCAAAAAGCTAGTGATAGGCAGAACTAGGCCTGGAATTCAAGAGGCTTTCTGACTCCAGAGCCTAATAATACCATGTAGTGACATGTGCGATGAACAGTAACATATGAAAAGAATGATCGTATCCCTGTCACTAGAAGAGGTCAGCGGGCAAATGAGCCAGGAGGACCAAATGATGCATCAGATAAAAAAGGCCAGGAATCAATCATTCCATTCCAACTCTTCCATGTTAACACTGCAAAGATTGAAGTTTGGAAAGGGGAAACACCTTGCTCAAATCCTAATGATTCTATACCCCTCTCTCTATATATAAATATTTTTTATGTGTCTTCAATTATGTGTGGTTCAGACTGAGGCTCAAATGCATTCTGATGCCCTAATCATCCACCAGTTGAGCTGTGTATGGAGGCAGTCAAAATTTGGGTCAAAATCTTCTCTAAGCAGTATGTTCTCTCATTAAAAAGTGTGTAGGTTTTTTGCTTCCTTGGGAATGTTGTTCTTGATGGCTTCTCTTGACTTCTGAGGCTGAAATGGGAAGAATCAGCAGGAAGAAACAGGGCTGGTCCACAGGCAGGGAAAGGAAGCTCACACTTCAGCCCTGTGCTGCCTAGAGACGAGCTGGGAGGGAAAATGAAGGGGCTTCGGGACTGATGACACAGGAGGCTGGGTGGAGGCATCCGGAAGAAGAGACCTGGGCAAACGTATCCTTTGTTGTTGTCTTAAAGATGATGCCTGACAGACCACTGCATTAGGCCGTTTCTGCTGCTTATAACAAAATACACGGAACTGGGTATTTTATAAAGAAAAAGAAGTTTATTGCTTACAGTTTCTGAGGCCAGGAAGTTCAGACTCCAGGGAGAACATCTGGTGAGGGTCTTGGTAGTAGTGACAGTGACCCAGGGGTCTCACATGGCAGAAAACAGTGGAGCAGAGAGAGAGACTAACCTCTCACATGCTCTTCTTTTAAAGACCTCAAAATCATGGCCCTGACCACCATTTTTAACCCATTCACTATGGCATGGTCCTACAATCTAATCACATCCTCAAGGCTCCACCTTTCAGTGATTGTAATAGGATTTCCCACCCACAGAAGTCACAGTGGGAATTATGTTTTGGGGGACACTCAACCCTAGGCAGCCACCGTTCCAAGAAGTGTAAGGGTAGACAAGCCACCAGCACTCACAGCTGTACTGAATGGCCTGTACGTGAAAGGAAGAGGAATGATCTGCCCTGTAGTCTTTGGAATGTGTTTCACAAGGGAAAACACTGACAAGGTGTTGGAACGACCTTGGTTCTGGTCACGGCTGTGCTTGGTATCCTTTGTATCCTTGTCAGTAAGATGTGGGTACTGAACTGCCAGGTCTTCTCACAGCTGTACTCTGTCATGGTGGCTTTTAAGTCATGTGCTATTTCCATACTGGCAGGTATAGGATATACCACGAGATATTCTCCCATAACTAACAAGTACTTTGAATCTGTCCCTTCCATAGTGTGTCAGCCACCTCCAGAAATTGCACATGGTGAACGTATCCCAAGGGACAAAGTGGACTTCTCTCCCGGGCAGGAAGTGCTCTACAGCTGTGAGCCTGGCTATGACCTCAGAGGGGCTGCTTCTCTGCACTGTACACCCCAGGGAGACTGGAGTCCTGCAGCCCCCAGATGTGCAGGTGCCTAGACTTTCATCTGGTTTCCACATCGGTCTCTTTGCCCCTCACGTGGCAATCAGTCTTACTCCTGTTTTATTTTTTTCTGTTTTTATTTTTTCTCCTAGTGAAATCCTGTGATGACTTCCTGGACCAACTCCCTAATGGCCGTGTGCTGTCTCCACTGAATCTCCAGCTTGGGGCAAAGGTGTCCTTCATTTGTGATGAAGGGTGAGTGTGATCATGAATACAGACCAGGGACTCAGTGATGGATAGTGACTCCCTTAAATTCAGTGTTTAATCCAAGAAAAACTACCCAGAGAGATTAACTTCTAGGAGGGAAGTTTTCAAATAAGGGTGGGGAATCAGTGGCACCAGTATCATGAGATAAAGAGAAAATGGCACTTATTACTCAGTGTCAGGTACAAACATAAATACAGTCACTAATCAGGAATTTGCAGTTGAAGCTTGAAGGGAATGGGTAAAGAGTTATTTGGAGTTAGGAAAAGCTAATTTTGTGTTGGGGTTGCTAGAAAAAAAAAAGTGTGATAAGACAAAAGAAACATAAAACCCATCAATACTAGAATTTGTAATAGTACATGAATAAATATGTTTAAATCCAATCATAAATCTTCATGTCATTGACACTTTGACAGTGCAATCAAAACGGCCAATGTTATTGTTCCAGGTAGCAGTATTAGTTATTTACTAACTCTACTCCTCTCGGCTATATGCACTATCAGTCTGTGTGAGGGAACAAGATTGGACAATCAAACAGTTATGTTTAATAATTTCCAAAATATCTTTGGCATTTACAATGTCCACCACCCAGATTTTTGATTTTAGAATGATTTCCGATTTCAGCAGATTTCAGAAGGACGGCAAGAGCCAGTAGTAAACTGGACATTTCGGGGTGACAGAGACTGCTCCTCTCACCCTTCTTTTTTTCCTAGAATATTTGGTTTAATATGCTTCTTTGAGCTTCCTCCTGGCTCAGTACAGTTGCAGTGGCAAGAACAATGCCTATTCCCTTTCTAGATGTTCTCTGCTTTGCTTGCCCAGTTGGAGAGTGGGTCTTCCTCAGGACCCACTAATAAGTGACATATGTCAGAGGGCCGTCAATGAGGTGACCTCTGAAGGTATGGGTTTAGTGCGCATACAGAAGTCTGATTCTGAGTTCAGTGTCTTCCGTAGGTGATGCTGGGCAATGACATCAGGATGAAGATTAAGCACATCAGTTGTAATTGCTTTGCCTGTCACAGGGAACTGTGATTCTTTAGGATAATTTGGCCTCTGAGTTTCTGACAGCTACTGAATTCAGATCCCTAATGGACTAAGACTTTTAGCTGGGCCTGACCCTAAGAACCAAATGCTATTTAGGCTGAAGTGAGGAAGCTGAGTATTTGCATCTATCAGTGCAGAAGCAAAGGGGGGGGATGGAATTGCTGTCTGCTACCGCTTTTCTCCCTTCAGGTTCCAGTTAAAAGGCAGCTCTGCTAGCTACTGTGTCTTGGCTGGAAAGAAAAGCCTTTGGAATAGCAGCATTCCCAAGTGTGAACGTGAGTAGAAAGAACCGTGCAGCCTGAATAGCTCTCCTTATTTTTTTTCCCGTGTGCTTTTCCTCATAGAATCACCTGTTCTCTGGATCTTTCTTTAATCAAACTACTGATAAAAATACTTCTTTGCTGGGAGAATTTCCAGAAAGGCCTTTTAGGTTTTATATATCATGTGTTTATGTCACTAATCTGTAAATCACTAGTTTAATGAGAGTGTTGGCTTCTGTGGGGAATGTGTGGGGAAAACCAGACAACATAAAGGTGCACCAAATTTTATTTATTCGTTTACTTTTTAGTTTTGTCAACAAGGAGCAATATCTTAAATTTTTATGTTCTTTTATCCAATCACATACCTAAACCGATTTTTCAGCTTCTTATATAGTCCATAGTATTTACTGATGGAGGGCTTCCCACATGCCAGGACCTTCCATGTGTGGAAAGAATAATGAATAGGAAAGACTCACCTCTGCTTCCATGGGGTTCATTTTCCAGTTGGGAAGCAGATCATGAACAGGAATATAAGTAAATAAATGTTAAGAAAATATAAAATGCTATGTTAAGTAGTAATGTTATGGGATTAAACAGAGTTATATGATAGATTAAAATGGTGCCAGGAGTTGGGGTCAATATTTGACATGATGTGCTGCCCCAAATTTCCAAACCACCCACTTAAGTAAAACATGCCAAAGATTCATAAACTGACAAATAGATAGCAGTATGTGTTTTATATACCAAGACATTACTGATTTATCCTACTCTGTCTACTAAAGCAAGGCAAGACTTTTTTTCTTTTTAATCCCTTTCCCCTGATGATAAGAAAAGTGATTATTTTAATTTGGATTTTGTTAAAATACCTTACTAGAAATCTATTTGGATATCTTATGGTTGTATCATGTTGAAACTTCATAAGAGCACTCGATACATTAGGAACTCAGCTATCCAACAAACTTAACCTTCCAGAGATACATAAAGCGGAAAATAAATATCTACGTGAACTTTGGATGAACACAAACGGACAGATAAGATTCGGTTATGGGATGTCAGTCATTCTTTGCTGTACTAAGGCCCTTACTTTGTTTATGTAAACAATTCTGATAAACTTGGCTATCTATTCCTAAATTCACATCAGATTAGAAATATCAAATTAGTTTTAGAGAGGGAACTGCTACAAACAAATACACTAACAGCAGGAAGAAAAGAGAGCTGACAGTTTGGAAAAAAGAAAAAAAAGGAAAAAGGCTCTCTGGAATCATCTAATCTGGATATAAAAAGCACTGTAGTTATCAATGTATTCTGCGAGATAGATACAAATATCTTTTCTGTAGATATTTGGTGTTGGTACTGGTGATAATGGACTTGAGTTACCAAGAAACAATTAGTTGTGCTAAACATGATAGTACATTGTTAATGAACTTCACAAAGACTTCCCTGGAACTTAAGGTCTCTGAGGGCCAAAACCTTGTCTGACTTTGTAGCTCATTGTCAACACAGGACTCTTACTATGCCTGATGTGAAGGAGGCCATCAAATGGTTGTTAACAAAACAACCACAACAAAACTAATTACTTTCCAAATTCATTAAACACTTAGCTACCCGGATGGTCCAGGAGCACTACCTTTCGGGCTTTTGTGATAAAGTATAATTTAGGTCTCACCTCAGTTAATTCCTTCTCAGCAAAGCCTTACAGATTGAAATTCCATCCACGTTAGTGATGGTCTTTCCAAAAGAAAAATACTTATCCATAACGCAGTCACAGGGTACCCTTGTTGTATAGTCATCTTGACTGAAACTCTAATAGAACTTAAAGTTCCTGTCTTCTTTGTAGAAATCTTTTGTCCAAATCCTCCAGCGATCCATAATGGCAGACACACAGGAACTCCTGGGGGAGATATTCCCTATGGAAAAGAAATATCTTACACCTGTGACCACGATCCAGACACAGGAATGACCTTCGACCTCATTGGGGAAAGCACCATCCGCTGCACCAGTGACAGTCAAGGGAACGGGATTTGGAGTGGCCCTGCCCCCCGCTGTGAACTTTCTGTTCTTGTAGGTCAGTACCCACTTCCACATATCCTACGTGGGTTCAGAATATCTAGGAGAGAACCTGCATATTTCTATAGCGAGGCTCATTTTTTGCTTGTGAACATGGCTTTATTATGAATGTCAGAGACAGAACTGCCTCCCTGGTGAAGGACAGATGGGCTCTAGGTGTGTCACGCTTTGTCCCAATTGGTAGTTTTCTGATGGCCCTTCCTGTGGAGTGCAGAGTGTGGGGTGGTCAGGGGAGGAGGGGATGGAAAGTTGAGAGAATCAGTAAGGTCCATATTTCATAGAGAATATTTTCAAGGCAGCGAAAACAAATGCCAAAAAAAAAAAAAAATTACTCTCATGCCATCTCTACTGCTACTTATCTTTATACCAGATAGGTGGGTATGCTGAGCAGAAACGTGTCGATGGCATAATTTACTGCAAAATTTGATAATGCTACAGAAGTAATGAAAGAAACTCAAATGTAGGTATTTATTCTTTCATCGCTTGCAAGTGTTTTGTTCAAGCTGCTCATGAGTCTTGCTGGCCCTTCACTTCATCATAAACAAACAAAAGTCAGGATGCCCTGGCAAAGCACAGTCTGCATCATGCCCTTAACCTCTGTAGCTCATTCCTTTCACATATTAGTCTGGCTTGAGATGACAGTACTGACAACTGTAGGTCTATTTGTGGCTGTGAATGCTCCATCCCCTAGGGAGGACAGAATAGCTTGTAGATCCCTGTGGCACTCCCACCTCATACAGTTGGCAGGTTTGTGATTCAGTGCTGAGAGGTCTAGGTTTAAAGAATCCGACTTCCACTGGTCAGCTAACAGTGACAGGCGTGTTACCGGCCTGCTTCTTCATAGCCAGTGATATTATTGAATGTGTTGATTGATGCGTTCATACTCCTGTGTTTAACTGAATGTCTTTTCTTGCGTGTGTGTGTGTGTGTGTGTGTGTGTGTGTGTGTGTGTGTGTGTGTGTGTGTGTGAACTGTTTGTTAGCATGCCCACCTCCACCCAAGATCCAGAACAGTCACCACGTTGGAGAACATGCATCTCTGTATCTTCCTGGGATGACGGTCAGCTATTCTTGTGACTCTGGCTACCTGTTGGTGGGAAAGGCCTTCATTTTCTGCACGGAACAGGGAACCTGGAGCCAATTTGATCATTATTGCAAAGGTGTCTCATTTCTTGGTATTTTTTATTCTTGCTGAGTCGTGATTGACACGTAAGGCTCATAAGGCTGAGCGATCATTGAGATGATGGTGACTTAATAAGGCTGAGAGGACACTGAAGTGAGTATCAATAGAGGAGGAGAACGGCAGGACTGAAGGTAGGAAGGAAGGCTGCCCAAGGGCCCTCAGCTCTCCTGAGTAAGTAGGAAGAATGGATGGAACGTCCACTAACACAACAGACATCAAATACCAGTTTTGAATGCTTTCTGGCTTTTAACTAGTACCTCCAAATGGCCTCAGAGGGTCATAAGTTATCCTTACAAATACCCTTAGAAGGTGAATAGGGACTAGAAGCCTACATTGCTGTAAGAAAAACTGAAGCCTGATGCGAGGCGGTGTATTGTCCGCCACACGCGAGCAAAGTGGCTGAGAGTCATTAATTCCTGGAATTACTGGGTTTGGAGCCTCATGAAAACCTGCCAGGCCAAAGGTGAAGTATTTCCTTTATCTGTTCCACAGAGCAAATCCCCACAAATTACTTCCTTTATTGGAGTCTATACTCACAAAAATGACACTTGATTTTAAAATCTTTCCTGACAGTATTCTAAAATGCTACAAAATGAGGAATTAAAAATAGTGTTCCACAACTAGGCAGGAATCTGTGGTCTTTATAAAAGTTATTCGTGTTAGGGTCCAAAAGAATCTGATGAGGTGGAATTATGATTCTTGCTGCCTTTCAGAGGAGGACAAGGTTTGGACTGCAGCTCAGCCCCAGCTTTTAAACACTGCACTGTATTCTGTCTTCTTTTAAATGTGGTTCTTTTGACTTTACAAAAATGTGAGTTAAATAATTCTACTTTTTGTTTGTTTCTTTCCTATTCTTTCCTTTGAGAAATACTAGACTAAGGTCAGGGATAAGGTAGGAGGGACTTCAGACATGCCTGTGTTTCAAATGTTAAGGAGTAACTAGTCTTTAACCATGACCTGCCCCGCTTGCAGGAACATAGGCCCTCCCTATCCTCAAAGCCTCAGAAATCCTCTAGTCCTCCTAGCCCTCTTGTTTTAGAGAAAGAGAAAATGAGGCCCACCACAGAGATTGTGACTCTCTTGTGCTTATTTGCAAGAATGGATTACACAAAATACAGAGACTTTGAGCAAAATCCATAGAACCTTTCTTTTTATTTTACAGTAAACACCAGGTATAATAAAGAGTAAAGTCTTAGTAATCAAACCATAGAAAAGCTGCAGTAAAAAAAATAAATAAAAGAATATTTATCAAACAAGAAAGATGCCAGCTTTTTTAACTGAAATATGATAGACACCTGAAGTACATTTCTCCTTGCTTTAGTTACATAAAGAAGTATGAAGATTCAGGAAATATTTCAAAGATTAATTGTATAAGGTGAGACTCTAGGAAGGTTCTTCTCCTGAAAATAAAAAAACTAATATTCCGTTCTCTTGGCAGCTACTTTGTTTTCATTTATATAATATTCATTTTGACTCAACTGTCCTCTTCAAGCATGCTTTTATAGCAGTGGTTCTCCACCCTTAGCACTAGCAAAATCAACCAGGAACCTTATTAAAAAGACAGATTCTTAACTGGAGTTCATGGACTCTAATTCTGACTTTGATTCTATTTTGAGGTGTGGTCAGAAGTCTATTTTTAACAAATCCACCAGAACATTCTGATGTAGGAAGACCACAGACTCCACTTTAAGTAATGCCTATTTACCTTGTGGGTTCTTATAAAGGGAAAAAAGATTTTAGGCTAATTTTGAATCTATTATAATTGAAAAGCAGGCTTTGCTTGAAGTTAAGATGGTATTACTGGCTGGGCAGAAAAAGCAAAATGAATGATGAGTTCAATGAGATAAAGTAAATTAATTAGAAAAATGATACTTTAAATTCAGAATTATGTTGTACTAACTTCTTTGTTTTATGTATAGAAATTGGCCAGAAACATGCATTTAATCAAGAGCAAAAATACCAGTATTTGTTTTATACCTAGAGAGAGTTAACATGATACTCCTGTTTCCTTATGGTGTGACCCAAGTGGATTCAGGGATAGAACATGTTGCAGAATTGTTAATAATCAAAAGTGGATGTGCAGCACATTCCATATTCCCTTACTTTACATGAGAGATAAAAGCCAGAGAATTTTAAATTATAAGTTGTTGAGGTAAAGTCAATAATTCTCAATTGAACATATGCCCCATCTTTGCCAAAGGCAAGTAGGTTTGGGGTCTTAGATCTTTCTATTATGGCTGTTTCAACTAACGCAATTCACAATAAAATATCAATTTCCTTCTGATTTTTCTAATTTCAGAGGTAAAATGTAGCCTTCCACAGTTTATGAATGGAATCCGGAAGGAGTTGGAAATGAGAAAAATATATCGCTATGGAGATAACGTAACTTTGGAGTGTGAAGATGGGTATGCTCTAGAAGGCAGTTTCTGGAGCCAGTGCCAGGCAGATGACAGATGGGACCCTCCACTGGCCATATGTACATCTCGTAAGTGCAAGAGCAAGGCATTTAAGCCCTTCCCAGTCATAGTTACTGTTCATTCATTTGTTCATACTGGCATCAAGTGTGGTATGAGGTTTATGGCATATGCTAGGAGCTAAGGAGAACCATATGAGCCCCGACTTTGTCCCCAAAGCCCACAGCAGTGAAAGTTAGGCCAGCCTTTCTCTCCTGACACTTCTCACCCCATACATCTCCCTTCAAGGCCCGTTCAGCATCTTTTTTGTCTATATCACTCTGTAGTTGCCTGTATCACATAGTAATGATTTATTTGTAGCCTGTGGCCCTTAAAAGCCAGGCGCACATCAGGAGAGTAGTCCTTCAAGGAATATTTTCAGCATGAGTCAGGGAGCGCCTTCCAAGCTGCAGAGAGCAGCCAGCCATCTCCCTCACTGTTGTAGGCTACAGGATTTTAAGCTAGTACTGTTGGATACAGCAGATTTAGAAATCACAGAGCTCTGTAGGAGAGTAGCTCTCTGCTGGTGACGGGACAGTGGTACGAAATAGAAAATCCTGAAGCTTGGACTTGTACACATCAAGGAGCAGATGACAAAAATTAATAATGAATAACCTTTCTTAATCCAAGCTAGTTCTAGCTTTTCTCCTCCCCCCAGCTCTTATGACTCTTATTTAGAAGGTATGGTTATATACCAGGATTGTTCAAGATCCGTTTTTCAGCGTTAACCCTTAAATGTGTTAACTAATCTAACTCACAATAATATTTCTAAATTATAAACTTGATGCTCCCTAAATATCAAATTATATTCACTTTGGCAAAAAACCTCACTGGCTAACTGACTGAACATCTTTAGAGTATTCTGAAGATCAGGCTGGGAACTTACAGTTCATTCAGATGGTGGGGGAACTAGTCATACCAGACATTGAAACAAAATATAAAGCCATAATATGTAAATCACTTTGCACCAGCACAAGAATAGTATAAGTAGAATAAAACTGGTATTGAGAAAACGAGGGTTATTACAAATAAAAATAAAAGTGTCTTGCAGATATAATAACAGAGACATAATAAATCTATGGGAAAGGGAAAGTTATCAAATAACATAGCACTGGAAAAATTTAGAACCTTTCTTTTCCTCCTAAAACAAATACCAGGTACAATAAAGAGTTTCAAAATTTTAAAAATCAAACCGTAGAAAAGCTAAAGTAAAAAAAAATATATATATATATATGTAAAACAACTAGCAGACCAACTTTTTGATCTTAAATATGTTAGAAAACATCATAAAAGGTATTGAGTTTTTGGATCTGTTAACCAATTTGTCTTAGAACATATGTACTTTAAAAAGTAAATAAGGAGGCAGTAAATAGATAGGAAATATGTGGAAAATATAACGAAGTGTTAATTGCGTTATCATATAAGTAGCAGTAGTGATGGTTGTGGTAATAGTAATAGTTGTAAAAGTTAACATATATTGATCACTTAGTACCACTGTTCAAAGATTAGATAGAGAGATAGATACTAATTTAATACACACAACGACCTATGAGGAGGGTAGTATTCTTATTCAGTTTAACAGATGTGAAAACTGAGACACAGAGGATTTAGGTAACTCGCCCAAGACCATGAACTGGGGTAGTTTGGGTACAACCAGGCAATCTACCTATCTGTAGAGACCATGTATTTTAACAATAAATAAATGGACATAGGCCGTAAGTATATAATTCAGCAAGAGAGAAAATTCTAGTATTAGTCATAGTGAAAGGGAAAGCTTAGACGAAGATCCCAAACACCAGACAATAAGCAGTTCTTAAGTTTGATGAAGGAGATATATGCAAAGAATAAGAATAGATCCAGTAACTGTAAACCAGCATGTTCTCATAACTTATCTCATAACTCAGACCTTGGTATAGACTCCTCACGAATTGGGCTGGGCCACATGTGAACTCCTTTTGTACCTCTGGACTAAGACCCAGGCTAAACACAGGCCCCTTTGCACTCTGGTCCCTAGTCTCTGTATCCTATCTCGTATCCAGTCTTGGTCTTTGAAATCCCATGACTTCGTAGTAAGAACAGGCATAGAAATATGAGATCATGGAAAATAAAGAAAAAAAAAAAAACAAGAGGATTTTTTCCTAAGGCTTAGGATAGATTGCTAAAGATACCAGTCCTAGGCCTTCCTAAAAAGGAGGCTGGGGAAGTCAATTGGGGAGGTGGTCCAGGCTTGGAATAATACACCATAGGGAGTTTTGAGACAGAATAGCAATCCAAACAGGAAAAGGAATCTCTGAGTACTAGCAGCAGGGAATAAAGAATTTCTTGGATTCTCAGATCCACCACATCCCCTATCGATGGCCCAATTATATCAGAGGCCTGACTCATATCAACATCTTCCTCAGAGTAAGGGGTGACCTTGAGCTTCCTATTAAGGCCAGAATTAATACATATAACCCATATTTAACTGTGCTGTCTCAAGACTGACATAAGCATGGTGTTGCATACAACACAAATAAGTTCAACTGCCTAAAAGATGTAAAAACTAAGAGAAGTTTTTACTGAAAATCTCTCAGAGAGGCTTAGAGAAGAATTATACTATGTGAACTTGTAAAAATTTCCTAAAATCCACTTTACCTTTTTCTGTTCCCCAGGGTCCCATTTATTAGAGCAACTGCTTTCCTGGAACCTAGCTTCTCTCTCTTCTATCCAGACTGTCTCTCAAATGTGCCAGCACAAATTGGCTTATCTGTCTCCTATTACTCCCCTGACTTTCTGGTTTTTATTTCACAAAAGTCTCCATATCATTTCTAAGGTAAATGAGGTTTCTTCAGTTCTATACAGTTCTACACAACAAAGCCCTGGAAGAAGAGCAGGAAAATGCAGAAACTATCTTAGCATGCAGGATTTAGATAAAGGGTGTAAATATATATATATTTTTTATCTTGGCACAAAAATGTATGGAAACTGTCTAAGCTTACTAGAACTGAAGAAATGCAAAAGGAAAGAACAAGGTATCCCCTCCCCATTAAATTAACACCAACAAAAAGATTTTAATGTGGACACTCAATAAAAAGAAAGGATGCAACGAAACTGATATCCTTGTATGTTGAAGGGTACCATCGTAAATTGGCAAAAACCCTTTTGAAAAACAATTATGCAGTGTAGAGAATAATACAACTATTCATGCCAGTTAGCCCTCCTAGGAATCCATTCTAATGATATAAGGTAAATTATAAAAATATTTTATGCATTTTTAATAAAGGTTTTATGACAAAGAAACTAGAAACAACATAAATGTACAATGCAAATCATTGAATACACTATGGTGCATCCACTATAATAGATTATATTAGTTTGCCTCTGTTTTAATTTGCATTTCTATTATATATTATGTAAAAACTTAGAGGCATGGGAAAATGTACCAGAAGTGAATGTACAAAATGTTTAGGGGTATTAGGATTTATAGGTGATTTTTTGTTGTTGTTCTGTTTCATACATTTTCTGCTGTAATTAAATTACTTTTGTGACAAAAATTTTAATTTAAACAGAAAAAAGTCTTCTCTGACTGCACAAGGTAAAATGAGATTGTTTGAGTGAAACCAATGGCTTTTTATATTAGAATAAAAATTAGACTGAGTGCTCACTTTGGTGGCACATAACTAAAATTGGGATGATACAGAGAAGATTAGCATGGCCCCTGTGTAAGGATGACATGCAAATTCATGTGAACATGTGAAGTGTTCCATATTTTTTTAAAAATTACATTGAGTACTGAAGAAAAGTCAGGATGAATTATCAGTGGCTGAGAGCTCCTGTTCAATTGTATGTGTGCCAGTTTGATGTTTTTGTGGCTTTTGTCTTCCTTTTAGGATCACATGATGCTCTCATAGTTGGTAAGTTTTATGAAGGGTTTGCTGAGGAATTCTAGCATTCTTAACAGTAAGTATCCACTTATAATGCATGAAATGTAAAAAGAGGGATCAATATATCTTATAAATTCAATTAGTAAGAAATAATAAGTTTAGGCAAACTTATGGTGAAATTGGCATCCTTGTATGCATATAGAGTATTCTTCATCAAAGGTTCTATACTATCTTTAAACCATTATGAATTAATAACTATTCTTCAGTGTCAAAATTCTTTATTTTAACGTGACTGGAGAATGCAACTTCCTGTTTGGTTTGTAATCTGGGAATATGCTTCCAGATGGTAGCTGTGCTCACTTGCACAAATTGAAAGCCACAGGACCAGTTTCCTGAGAATAGTTTTGCAACAGAGTTTGCTTCCAAGGGAATTTCTGTTGCAGAGGAGAGACTGTGTCTTATGTCTTACACAAGAAACATGGACAGGGCGGTGGAGAGCTGAAGCCCGGCAGTCCCATTGCTGGTGCTCAGCTACCTGTTGAAAGACTGTTGTTGTACTAAAGGTTACAAAACTTCTCTGCTCACCCCTCAACTATAATTCTGTGGTAGTAAGACATACTCTAAATTAAACCCGGAGTAAAACCGATTTTATATCTACAAGTAAAAGAAAAGAAAACCTTGGCAACCCCTAGTGGGACTACATATTAAGATAGTGTTTAAAACCTACGGGTTATATTTTCCATGCATTTAATTACCATGTTTTACTGCCTAGGTATTTCCCTTGGTATGATCTTTATTTTAGCCATCCTTGTTCTCTGTTGGATAATTCTAAAGTGCAAAAATGGGTAAGTACAGCTATATTCTCCTAGAAAATGTAAATGCTACTTGCCTCCTCTTGAAAGACAAAAGGAAGTAAAAGAAAACCTCCAAAAAAAAAAAATACTACAACGTAAACAGATTTGGTAATTCTTATAAAGAAGGCCCTTGACACATATTATAAACAGAGAAGTATTTACCCTGGAGGAAATATGTATGATACTAAGAACCCTTTTTCAAAAAAGCTTGGCATTTTACGAAGGAATTAAGTTTTACACAAAGAGAAAATAGGCAGAAGGAATTGATAAAAAGGTACTTATGAGGCTGTTGATATCCTAGTTTTGCTGAGACATTGCAGACACTGACCTCTAAACACAGATCCTGTCACACTACTAAAAATTAGACTGTGTGTCCCACTGGCACACCTACCATAGGCTACTGGTACAGAAGAATTGGAACTTTGCATCAGGTATTTAAAAAAAAAAGTTTTATAAATACCATTTACTTTTTAAACTTTCAAAAAACCTTGCAAAGATTAAGATCTAAATAAACATTTTCGACAGGGAAGAGAACATACACAGCTTTTGTACTGGTTGATTCAATTATGACAAAGTCAGTGATGTAAGAATCAATGAGATCAGTGTTAGGAGACTGGAGTGAATTCTACACCCATGAGAAACAAACTTTATAACTTTAAGTGAACAGTTTTTTATAGCAAACATTCTAAACACAGTTTCCTACAATAAGCTTTACAGAAATTAAAGTTTTGATATTTCACAGGGATGCCAATATAGTTTTTTAAAAAGAAGATTGTCACAATAGACCTTCTTGCAAATAACCTAGTCAAGAAGTCAATTTCATTCTAAAATAAAGAATTAGTAGAGATTTAAATTAAGTTAAATCTTTATCCTTCCTAACTAATGTTCTCTATATTTTGTGGCTTGACATGTAAATATTCTTTGCCCTTTTTCATTACAGAAAGAAAAGGTAAGTAGCTTAATGCTAAGTGAATACATTTTTCCCCTTAAGCTTTCTCATTAAGTACTGCTATCATTTGTGAGTTAATTTTTAAAAAATTTTTAAGTAAGACTGAATTGAAGACATTGGGGCTTCTAATTTTCTATATCTGTACCAGTCTCTAGTTTATACCATCCAGGGAAAATGATTATCCCTTCCTCTTGGAAATATTCAAGATGATTTCCCACCTCCCTCTCAATTACTTCATTCCTCATCCCCTATGGCCTATTCCTTGTTAATCAACTGAAGTGTCAAATTTCCAAGCCCAACTATTGATTTGTTTCATCCACATAATTTAAGATCATTTCCTCATATTAATCGTCCTCAGACATAAACGAGACTCAATAACCATTTCATAAAATTATTTCTTTAGAAATGATTGTCATTTCTAATCTGAACAACCTCAGAACATATACCATTTTTTCATGAGATGTTTTTCATCTCTTAAAACCTGCCTCCTGTTGTTTCTACATTATCTAAAAATGTAATGGCCAGAGCACAATCATTTTCTCTCTGACCAGTGGCAAACCAGGATATGGTAGGAAGAAAAATCATGGTCCCTTTAGCCTTAGAGGTCAGGGGGATAAACCTCTCAAACATCTAAGTAACCTACAATAAAACCTATTGTATGTGTATAGTCCTGCGAAATTTTCAAAACATTTTCTGAAGTTTTATTTTCGGCCTGTTTCACTTCTTGACATAGTGAGTGCATTCCTGTAACAAAATGCCATTTGTGTTCATGTTAGAAATAATGCATAGCTAAAATTAGGGAGTGGAAGTATTAAACTTAAATATTTGCAATGCAAAAGTCCCAACCTTGGAAGCAGCTGGGTGGATCAGTCATTCAGTCACACTTCTGTGAGTGGGTGAAGCCCATAAGCAAAACAGGTATGCCTGTTTGGGGAGGATTGATGGTTCTTTATCAAGAGCTCAAGCTTTCCTCACCGAAGACAAGGGTTCTCACCATGAAAAAGAAGGAAGTCATATGAGAAGCACAGAATATAAGAGTGGAAAGGACATTAGGGGTCATCTAGCCAGAAAAGCAGTTTATCTCAGAGCTAAAAGAAAGAGATTCAACAGTGTAGAACGAGATGGCCTGCTTTGGGAGAGACTTGGATCAAACCGGGCTGGGCAGGTTGCAGGCTAAAGCCTACCTCTGATACAGGAGACAATTCAGAAACTGCATAAGCAGTCTCAAGATTTCCTAAGAAGCTAAAATGAGACAAAAATAGAGTACACACATACGTACACACACACACACACACACACACAAACACACACACACAGAAATGATCTCACCTTCTTTCAAACACTCCTCAAAGAGGCCTACTTTACCTATCCTATCAAAGAATGCATCCCCATCCCTGCATTGCTAATCTATCTTACCCTGCTCTACTTTCTTCATAGTCTTATCCCCTTTTATTATAATTAAATTAATTAAGGTTCTTGTTTATTTTCTTTCTCCCTCCATTAGAATGTAATCTCCATGAGGTCACAGATTTTTGTCTTATTTTCACCAACAGATACATAACAAATATGAACTGTTCCTGGCTCAAAGAGGTGCTCAGTAAATATTTACCACCTGAGTGAGTGTGCTGAACACCACTGAGTGTTTCCACAAAAGGATGCATTCTGCTATAACTCCCTACCAAGTTAAACAGTACATCTTTAACTTGGCCTAAAATTAATGCAGGTTTCAAGGATGCTCATTGTTCTAACATACCAACTGTCCTAGTCTGTTTGGGTTGCTGTAGTAAAAA
The DNA here is from genome assembly GCF_027409185.1 of Cynocephalus volans. Classification (NCBI taxonomy): domain Eukaryota; kingdom Metazoa; phylum Chordata; class Mammalia; order Dermoptera; family Cynocephalidae; genus Cynocephalus; species Cynocephalus volans. The sequence goes on along the minus strand of NC_084470.1, from coordinate 118,099,760 downwards.
TGCCATAGACTGGGTGACTTATACAACAGGCATTTATTTCTCACAGTTCTGGAGGCTAGGAAGTCCAAGATCAGGTTGCTTGCAAATTAGCTTTCCGGTGAGGGCCTGCTTCTTGATTAATAGATGGCAGTCTTCTCACTGTGTCCTCACATGGCGGAAAAGGGATGAGGTAGTTCTCTGGGGTCTCTTTTATAAGGGCATTAATCCCATTCACAAGAGCTCTGCCCTCATGACCTAATTACTTCTGAAAGTCCTCACCTCCTAATACCATTACCTTGGGGGGTTAGGATTTTAACATAAATTCTGTGGGATACAAATATTCAGTCTCTTCCATTGTACTAACACTGAATATGGTAAGCAAACCTATTTTAAACTTATATCACATTATCGATGGTTACATATACCTTCTCAGTCCTCAGCTTTCCCAGATTCAGAATATCTAGTTGCTCTGTGCATCCCTGCATGCCTCCCACCCTGCCCCTGAACCTTAGCCTTTCCCACCCTCTGTAACGTACTCTCTTCTTAGTCTCTACTGTACACCTCACCATCCCCCTTTCCAGATTATGAGCTCCTTGTGAGCAGGGACTACTTATATCCACTCAAAATAATTTTTATTTAATGCTTTTTTATTTCCATTTGTACTGTAGTCAAGATTAATAAGAGTAGCAACAGTTTACATTTGTGTTTACAAAATGCTTTCCCAATATTATCTTCTTTGGTCCTCAAAGCAACTCTATGAGGTAGGTGGGCCCAATAATATTGTTCTCCCAAAGCAGAGAAGACTCTTAGATGCAGAGAAATTCAGTGGCTTGTTTAAAATCATACCAGTAGAAAGTAGTTAGGAATTAGGGCTTTAGTCCAGATTATTTGACTCAAAATCTTGAATTCTTTATGCTATTCCTTTGATGATGTTAGCTGCCCATTTTTCAGTCTGATTCTCTACTACTAAAATTCAGTATCCAGAACTGTGTATAGTACAAAGCTGGAATATTTCCCTTTTTTCTTTATATTTTCTTTTCTTCCCATATATTACTGGATTTGTTTTAGCTACTCAGGCATATTGAATCACCGTTTCTCTAGAAAACAGGATGCAACTTTTTTTTTTTTTTTGACTCTATATTCTGAGTTGTTAGCCTATAAGAAAATTAAGATATTTCTTTAAGGGCATCTTTACATATTTAGATTTAGAGAAAACCTTCCTGTCCATTCACACAGACTTGTAAGTTCTTCCTGTGATTTAACCTCACTGGCTTGACATTTCAATAGTGAACAAATGCTATTATCTGCACATTTTGATATTTCACTGTATTTACTGTCACAATAATTTGTGATAAATGTTAAACAACATAAATCATGCACTGATCACTGAGGAATAGTAAACTGTTTAGACTTCTCCATTCAGAGCCCATTTATCCTTGCTTCTTCCTACTGCCTCTAACCCATTCCTATTTCTATACAAAATACCCTTCTTGTCCATAGTCAGATAAAACTTTAAAGTCTTCATTGGTTTGATGCTTGGAGTGACAAAACTACTAAGGCTATCCTCCATAAAGGCTCCTGCATTTTCCAATATTCACGTTAACCACTGGTAATCAACCAGATAGCCATTCATTCAATATATGCTCACTGAGGTCATATTCTCTCACACCCCATGGACCACTGTCACCTTTTACTCAACTAACCACTTAATCACCACTCCTTGGAAGCCCATACCACCTGGATATCCAGCCGCTACTCCTCCTCGTGCATGCATCTCAAGTTTGCCCGTCCCCATGCTATGAACCCCCTGCCACTGACTCACAGTCTTCTTCTTTGTCTCAAGTGCTGCATCACTCTAATTTCCATACGGCACAAAGAGTAACTGAGTGATGAGGGGTCACGAGGGTGGTAAAGTGAGTGAACTCTTTGTGCTTCCATTCTTAAGTCCCTAATGCAGTCTCATATGTAAAATCTAAAAGTACTGGTATTATCATTTCTGGTATAAGAAATATAAGTACTGTATATTCATTTATGTAAAATGAAATGCTTATTAACCCCCCCCCAAAAGGCAGTGTAGCATACCAGGTGAGAGCATGAGCTTTGCAATCAGTGAGACCTGTGTTCGCAGTCACTCACTAGCTATGAGACCCTGAGCAAGACACTTATCTTCTCTAACCCTCATTTTCCTTGCCTGGGAAATGGAGATAGCAATGGTTCCTACTTTACTTAACATAGTGCCTCACTTATGATGAATGTCGGAAAATCTTAGCTATTATTATTTCCACGATTGTTATTATTGATATTAAAAAGTGATTAAATGCTTTTTTTTACTGTCAGTTCAAAATCTTGAGGTAAATAGTATTTACTAATCAAAATTATTTTAGAAATATTGAAATGTGTTGTTTTAAGGTATGGACACCTGTCTATAAACAATTTAGAGTCTTCTGACACAATACATAGTATGATTTTTGTACTGTTTCCTAATCCAAGTTTTTACTTAGTATTGAAAGACGAGATTTGCTGATTTTTTTCTTTTAGCCATCTTGCAAAGCGATCAGGAACTTGAGGGAAATTATACCTTAAATGTTAAAATGAAAGTTACTAATTTCTTTCAAAACAGAAACTTGCGTGATTAACCTAGATTTCCTATTTTTTTCTCCTCTGCCCATTAGCAAGAATACAGACAAAAAATCTCAAGAAGAGATTATCCATTTACATACTCAAAAAGCCAGCTGTGTTCATTGTCAAACTCTGCAAACAAATCAGGAAAATACCAGGTACCTATTACACGTACTGAATTCAAAATGTTTTCAATAACTCAAATATTGAAAATGGGAACAGGATTTGAATATGAAGTTGTACTAGGTAGGTAGGTCATTGATACCAAAGTAGTGAGAAAGTACTTTGGGGGCTGGAAACTCCTTTTTTTTTTTTCTTGGATTATTATTTCAACAATTTTGGGTGTTGATTCTCAGTGCCGTGCACAGGCACTATTGTTTCAAAGCATTACTATATTTGTGTATATTTATGCTATGAAACTTTGAGAAGTAGTATGGTTTTCTTTTGCTTGTGGAATCCAAGCTTTTGATGCCTGGGTGTACTCTAAGTCCTTCAGTTTCCCTTAAATATTTAGGGTCTCTTAAGGGGTCCCGTGGAGACTTTCATTTTACATTTTTTCCCTGATTTCGGTCTTTCACTGAATTCTGTACCTCACTCGGCCTCCTGTGACTGATCTCTCCTCTCTGTCGTCCTCTGCTCAGGCTTATTACCGTACCTACGCTTTCATTCCTCCTACCCAAAGCAGCCTTATCACAAGCAGTTGTGTATTAAATGTTTACTAAAGGTTTGGGATGAAAAAGGTAATTATACCACAACCAAAATGACATACAACATAAAGCTGAGTATTAGAAAGCACTGACTTTAAAAAGTAGCTAGCTATCCCAGGGATCTGAAAACTTCGATCTGTGGGCCAAATCCAGTGACCACCTGTGTTTGTTTTCATTTGCCCATTGTCTGTGGCTGAAAGGCTTTCCCACTACAAAGGCAGGGTTGATAGTTGTAACACAGTCCCAGCCTCAAAGCCAAAAATATTTACTATCTGGCCCTTTAGTGATACAGTTTGCCAACCCCGGAGTTATATCAGACTATGAGAAATTTCTCACTGGCTAGTCCCCCTTTAGGCCTTGACTTTCTACCCTTTTCCCAGGACTCTCTCTCACTGAATATTCATCCCTTTCGTTAAATCTTTACTGCATTCTCAGGATACCTCATTTCAACTCTTGGGCTTCTTGAAAATTCAAAACTCCATTTTTCTTTATCATACAGAGTAATTCATTTGGCCCTTGCTTACACTGGCTATGTCCAGGAATCCTAAAATTTCCTATCCATGGGTGTTCAGAATATTTTCAGAAACAATAGTGCCATAGGCCGTAGAAAGGAATTAGGCCATTCCTGTAGAAAGCAGAAGCTAAAATACCACATTTGTAACTAAATTTCCTTTCTTCTTGTCCTACCTCCTCTTCATATCATTCATTAACCTAAACCTGGCATGTTACATATCCACACACATGTCAGAAATCCTAAATTCAGCAGGTGACAGTGGAAGGGGCCACAGGAAAATGTAAGGGGGTGAGAAAGGCATTCTATAGTTAACCAAGATATAAGTACAGGCAATTCAAATTTTTGAATAAACAAAAAAAAACACAGGTTATGCCCTATTTTTTTCTATAATGGAAATGAATTTGCAATGACCTCTGTTTATCATCTGGCTTCCTAGTCACTTTGCTTATGTCTTATAGCTTATTTTTCATTACTGTTTATGAAAGCAAATGAAATCTACATTGCTTTTCTTAGAAATTCAGTATTGATATTTTACTTCTTGAAGCTTTAACGGTCACCTGGTCTGATACTTCCCAAATGGGCACACACATATGCCTGAGGATGCGCTGTTAGTATATTGAGGGTCTATGGAAGTCCTGAGATGAAAATGACATGGCTTCCAAGGACGATGTCTCTTTATAATGTTATTCCAATAGCTTGAAGGGAAAATAGGATTATTTCTAAATTATCACAAATACATATGAAAGGGAGCAAGACAAATAATGCAGTAGATTTTAAGATAAAATAAGGCAGAATATTGTGCTTTCAGGGATGCTTTAAGTTATGCCTCCAAGGTTCTCGGGTGAGGCATTCATTTCCCTTTACTATTGGGGTGCTATAAGGAAAAAGTTGTCCCAGACTGATTCAAGGCTAGCTGTGCGGCCACCGATTATGAACAGAAAAAAAACAACAGCAGACTGTGATGGCAATGATCATTTCTACAAGAGTTCATGTTTAAGATATTCCACAACAGTGCTTAAAATATCATTCGATTTAGCCTCATTCTTGCCAGGTTACACTTCGCCACCTCTGTTCCTATTTAAGTTCCATTAACCGAGCTCAGAAGTCACTCGCCCAAGAAGTCTTCTGAACAACTGCCATCCAAAATGATGCTTCTCTTTGGAACTCACAGCATTTCCTGACTATGCCATTTAAAAAATAAACTATTTTCTTTTAAGAGTAATATGTGCTCATTATTGAAAACAGGAAATAGAGGAAATATTAAAAATATAAAAATTACCTACAAGAATCTCCACCCAGTAGATAGTATTCTCAAGCCTCTTTGCATATTATTTTACGTTTGCAGGATTATACCTTGAGATTATATTGATTGAACGATATTGAAGCCTGCTTTTTTCAGCAAATGATAACCATTTCTCCCATCATTTAAACTGTGTGTAAACACATCCCATAGTACTTGACATTTCATGTGTTGTTTTTTGTCTGTTAACTCTATTGCTTTCATTCACTTGCTCATTTATTCTTCAAATGTTAATTAGCCACTTTTCCACACTAAATTATTAACTCCTTGTAAGGCCATTTAGAAAAAAAATTTCCCCAAACCTCTAAGCACAGAGTTAATCAAATGAGAAATGTTCAGTAAATACTTGAGAATGCATTTGCCAAAATTTCATTTATCCTTAACTTTTTGGAAACACTCTTTTGTATCAAAGTACACGCTCAAATTGTGTACACTGACGGTTGATCACCTTTTAATAGAAAGGTAGTAAGTCCTCAATTACTGTGTCTCACATTTCCTTTTTAAGATTGGAATTTTGACCACAGTGTTCCACAAAAACAAGGTTAATCATTTGTGGCAGCAAACAGTAGACAAGGAGTAAGTTAGAGTCTGTACCAAGTTTTAAGACCTGTGCACCCAGGCCAGGTGCTGGGGCAGAGTGGGTGATACAAGTGGACTCCAAAGACACAAGCATGTGTTGAAGAACATGAGAATGTTTGGAGGAGATGCCGGTAATTGGTGCTCTTTGGAAGTCTTGTGAGACCGAAAGAGAACCGTGATGGGGAATCAGGTAGCAGTGTTAACCGAGGGTCAGGTGAGCTAGTGGGCCTCACGGGGTATCACCTCTCTCTCAGGGTGACCGAGACGGAGATGCAAAGGATTCCTCAAAGCCTGTTTTTCCTGAGCAGTGAGAGGCCCGAAGGGGTTAAATCCCAAGAGATGACTTCTTTAAGAGAGAAGGAATTCCTGGGAAATGGCCCCCAAACAGGGCTTTTCTTGGTTTTTTTATCATCCAGGCAAAAAGTTACAGCAAAGAACACACGTGGTTAATCAGTCATAGTGAAAACATAAACAAACTGGCTACATAACAATTTTCATTAAAGCAGGTGCAACTTAAAAACAGTTTAAGCAATTCACCATCAAAGGAGTCATAAAACTAAGCTATGTGACATACAAAAGAACCAATGAGATAATCGTTATGGCAACACTTAGTTCCCTAGGAAACTTAGAGAAGTAGTTGAAGGTGAAATGTGGAACCAGCCGCTATTGGGCAGAGTAGCCTTGAAGCTTTCAGTACACATATTTTCCCATACTTAGGTTTAGCTGCATCAAGGGCATCTGCCCTTAGAGCAAGCACTTTTGCTGTGTTACAGATTTCACATCCACACCAGAGACTTTTTAGTCCTGTGAAAGTTTTCTGTTTTTTCCCCAAGCTTAGCATTTCTATGTGCAATACTAAAAGGAAGAACCTCAAACTACAAGGCTTTGGTCTTGCTAAAACTACGGGGCTGTGGCCCCACTGTGCTACAGCCTAAACTAAAGGGCTTTGGCCCTTCTAACAGCTAAGGACCGTGGTCCTACTAAGATAAAGATACTACTAAGCTACAGTCTGATCTAAGGACTGTGGTCCTTCTAAGGGCTGTAGCCCTACTAGGCTCAATGTTAAGGCCCTGTGAAATACATGCACTTTATTAATGTTAGTACCCTCTACAATTGGGGGTCTGTCCATTGGTAGAAGGACAGCATTCCTGGTCTTAAGAGGCTCCAGCATAGCCAGAGAAGCATTGGGATATCTTGTACTGAATGCACGACCCCAGCTCACTCTTGACTGTAATTAGAGGAGGAGGACATGTTTTCTGAAGCTGGCCCTCCTCTAAGATTGCCAGCTCCTGTTTACTATCTCCTGTCACAACCATAGTTCCAGAATTCACTCAAGGAAACGTTCTCTGTGTTATGAGTGACTTGCATGTTTTCTGGAATGAAGTTCTTTTTATTTAGGTGCTCAAGTTTGAGAACATTTTTTCTTTGACAAAAGAAGAAAGGAAAAGGTCGAGTTACTCAACCTCTCCCTTATCTATTCGCGTCTCAATTTATGCCATACTCTCTTGAGCTCTACATAGCAACTGCAACAGAGGGTAAACACTTCTAATGAACTTGTAATTTATAGGTAATGCTAGCATCATGATTATCAGCATATAAATTCTGGGTAGTTCGGTTGCTGACCATGCTGTCATCTAAATAAAAATATCCTGTTATTTCAGGGTCCTTCCTTGACAAAACACCTTGAATTAAACGATGGTTGGAAAGGAGCCAATTCATTTCAACAGAGTAAGATCTGAGATTCACAAAGTCTTTGAAGTGACTTCACAGAGATGCAAACGTGCACTTGAAGATGCTGAAGCTTTCCCAGAATCTAGCAAAGCTCCATTCTTAGATTGCAGTATTGTCACTCCCTCACCCCCTTTGCTGTGCTAAAGGTACACTATCTAGTCAGGGAAAAGACTGCACTTAGGATACAGAAAACAGTTTGAAATACTTTAAGAAAGAAGCTATTGCCTAGGATTTTGGGTTTATGTTTGTCATTTTCCTTCCTTATTTTAAAATGTTTATAATGTGGAATGGGCTCATTAAGGAAAATTCAGAAAATTCAGGAAGATGTAAAAAATAATAAGTCACATGTAATTATACTCCCTAGTGATAACCACTGTTAATATTTTAATCCATTTTCTATAAATCTTTTTTCATATTTTGTTTCAAGAGAAATATCTGGAAAATAATTAAGCTTTAGATATTTCCTAAGCTCTATTTTAAAAGCACTTTGTACCATTAAAGCACTTTGTGCCATTTGTATTAAAAACATACTGAAAATTGAAATAAAAGAATAATTGTTATTCTATTTTTATTTATTTATTTATTTATTTATTTATTTATTTATTTTTATTTTTTATTTTTTTGTTTTTTTTATTTTTATTTATTTTTTTTTTAATTTTATTTTGTCGATATACATTGTAGCTGATTAATGCTCCCCATCACCAAAACCTCCCTCCCTTCTCCCTCCCCCCCTCCCCCCCAACCATGTCCCCTCCGTTTGTCTGTTGCATCAACTTCAAACAATTGCGGTTGTTATATCTTCTTCCCCCCCCCCCCCGGTTTGTGTGTGTATGTGGGTATGTGTGTGTGTGAATTTATATATTAATTTTTAGCTCCCTCCAATAAGTGAGAACATGTGGTATTTCTCTTTCTGTGCCTGACTTGTTTCACTTAATATAATTCTCTCAAGGTCCATCCATGTTGTTGCAAATGGCAGTATTTCATTCGTTTTTATAGCTGAGTAGTATTCCATTGTGTAGATGTACCACATTTTCCGTATCCACTCATCTGATGATGGGCATTTGGGCTGGTTCCAACTCTTGGCTATTGTAAAGAGTGCTGCGATGAACATTGGGGAACAGGTATACATTCGACTTGATGATTTCCATTCCTCTGGGTATATTCCCAACAGTGGGATGGCTGGGTCGTATGGTAGATCTATTTGCAATTGTTTAAGGAACCTCCATACCATTTTCCATAGAGGCTGCACCATTTTGCAGTCCCACCAACAATGTATGAGAGTTCCATTTTCTCCGCAGCCTCGCCAGCATTTATCGTTCATAGTCTTTTGGATTTTAGCCATCCTAACTGGGGTTAGATGGTATCTCAATGTGGTTTTGATTTGCATTTCCCGGATGCTGAGTGATGTTGAGCATTTTTTCATATGTCTGTTGGCCATTTGGATATCTTCCTTAGAGAAATGCCTACTTAGCTCTTTTGCCCATTTTTTAATTGGGTTGCTTGTTTTCTTCTTGTAAAGTTGCTTGAGTTCCTTATATATTCTGGATATTAATCCTTTGTCAGATGTATATTTTGCAAATATTTTCTCCCACTCTGTTGGTTGTCTTTTAACTCTTTTAATTGTTTCTTTTGCTGTGCAGAAGCTTTTTAGTTTGATATAATCCCATTTGTTTATTTTTCCTTTGGTTGCCCGTGCTTTTGGGGTCGTATTCATGAAGTCTGTGCCCAGTCCCATTTCCTGAAGTGTTTCCCCTATGTTTTCTTTAAGAAGTTTTATTGTCTCAGGGTGTATATTTAAATCCTTAATCAATTTTGAGTTGATTTTAGTATACGGTGAGAGGTATGGATCTAGTTTCATTCTCCTGCATATCGATATCCAGTTATCCCAGCACCACTTGCTGAAGAGGCAGTCCCTTCCCCAGTGAATAGGCTTGGTGCCTTTGTCAAAGATCAGATGGCAGTAAGTGTGTGGGTTGATTTCTGGATTCTCTATTCTATTCCATTGGTCAGTGTGTCTGTTTTTATGCCAGTACCATACTGTTTTGGTTATTATAGCTTTGTAGTATAGCTTAAAGTCAGGTAGTGTTATGCCTCCAGCTTTATTTTTTTTGCTGAGCATTGCTTTGGCTATTCGTGGTCTTTTATTGTTCCATATAAATGTCTGAATAGTTTTTTCCATTTCTGAGAAAAATGTCTTTGGAATTTTGATGGGGATTGCATTGAATTTGTATATCACTTTGGGTAGTATGGACATTTTCACTATGTTGATTCTTCCAATCCAAGAGCATGGAATATCTTTCCATCTTCTTGTATCCTCTCTAATTTCTCTCAGCAGTGGTTTGTAGCTCTCATTAGAGAGATTTTTCACCTCCTTGGTTAACTCAATTCCTAAGTATTTTATTTTTTTGGTGGCTATTGTAAATGGGCAGGCTTTCTTGATTTCTCCTTCTGCATGTTCACTATTGGAGAAAAGAAATGCTACTGATTTTTGTGTGTTGATTTTGTATCCTGCTACTGTGCTGAAATCATTTATCAATTCCAACAGTTTTTTTGTAGAGGTTTAGGCTGTTCGATATATAGGATCATGTCATCTGCAAACAGGGACAGTTTGACTTCATCTTTTCCAATCTGGATGCCCTTTATTTCCTTCTCTTCTCTGATTGCTCTGGCTAGTACTTCCAACACTATGTTGAATAGGAGTGGTGAGAGTGGGCATCCTTGTCTAGTGCCTGTTCTTAAAGGAAAAGCTTTCAGCTTTTCCCCATTCAGGATGATATTGGCAGTGGGTTTGTCATATATGGCTTTAATTAAGTTGAGATACTTTCCCTCTATACCTAACTTATAGAGGGTCTTTGTCATGAATGAGTGCTGAACTTTATCAAATGCTTTTTCAGCATCTATAGAGATGATCATATGGTCCTTGTGTTTGAGTTTATTAATATGGTGTATCACATTTATTGATTTGCGTATGTTGAACCAACCTTGCATCCCTGGGATGAATCCCACTTGATCGTGATGAATAATTTTTCGTATGTGTTGCTGTATTCTGTTTGCTAGTATTTTAGTGAGGATTTTTGCATCTATATTCATCAAGGATATCGGCCTGTAGTTTTCTTTTTTGGTTATATCTTTACCTGGTTTTGGTATCAGGATGATGTTTGCTTCATAGAATGAGTTTGGGAGATTTGCGTCTGTTTCAATCTTTTGGAATAGTTTGTAAAGAATCGGTGTCAATTCCTCTTTGAATGTTTGGTAAAATTCTGCTGTGAATCCATCTGGTCCTGGGCTTTTCTTTGTTGGGAGCCTTCTGATAACAGCTTCAATCTCCTTTATTGTTATTGGTCTGTTCAAATTTTCTACATCTTCACGGTTCAGTTTTGGGAGCTTGTGTGTGTCCAGAAATTTATCCATTTCCTCCAGATTTTCAAATTTGTTGGCGTGTAGTTGTTTATAGTAGTCTCGAATGATTCCTTGTATTTCAGATGAATCAGTTGTAATATCGCCTTTTTCATTTCTAATTTTTGTTATTTGAGTCTTCTCTCTTCTTTTTTTTTGTTAGCCATGCTAATGGTTTGTCAATTTTATTTATCTTTTCAAAAAACCAACTTTTTGATTCGTTGATCTTTTGAATTGTTTTTTGGTTTTCAATTTCATTCAGTTCTGCTCTGATCTTAATGATTTCTTTCCATCTGCTAACTTTAGGATTGGATTGTTCTTGTTTTTCTAGTTCTTTAAGGTGAAGTGTTAGGTTGTTCACTTGCCATCTTTCCATTCTTCTGAAGTGAGCATTTAATGCAATAAATTTTCCCCTTAATACTGCTTTTGCAGTATCCCACAGGTTTTGGTATGATGTATCATTGTTTTCATTAGTTTCAATAAACTTTTTGATTTCCTGCTTGATTTCTTCTTGGACCCATATGTCATTAAGTAGAATGCTGTTTAATTTCCATGTGTTTGTATAGTTTCCAGAGTTTTGTTTGTTATTAATTTCTAGTTTTAATCCATTGTGGTCTGAGAAGATACATGGGATAATTCCAATTTTTTTGAATTTATTGAGACTTGATTTGTGACCTAATATGTGATCTATCCTGGAGAATGATCCATGTGCTGATGAGAAGAATGAATATTCTGAGGTTGTTGGGTGGAATGTTCTGTAGATATCTGCCAATTCCAATTGGTCTAGAGTCTTGTTTAGATCTTGTGTTTCTCTACTGATTCTTTGCCTAGATGATCTGTCTAATATTGACAGTGGAGTGTTCAGGTCCCCTGCTATTATGGTATTAGTGTCTATTTCCTTCTTTAGGTCTAATAGAGTTTGTTTTATAAATCTGGCTGCTCCAACATTGGGTGCGTACATATTTATGATTGTTATGTCTTCTTGATGGATCAGTCCTTTTATCATTAAGTAGTGTCCCTCATTGTCTCTTTTTATGGTTTTTAGTTTAAAGTCTATTTTGTCAGATATAAGAATAGCCACTCCAGCTCGTTTTTCTTTTCTGTTTGCATGGTAAATCTTTTTCCATCCTTTCACTCTTAGTCTGTGTGAATCTTTATGGGTGAGGTGGGTCTCTTGTAGGCAGCATATAGTTGGGTCCTGCTTTTTGATCCAGTCAGCCAGTCTGTGTCTTTTAATTGGGGAATTTAAGCCTTTAACATTAAGAGTTGTTATTGAAAGGTGTTGATTTATTCCTAGCATTTTATTGGTTGTTTGGTTGTCTTAGGTGTCTTTTGTTCCTTGCTTTCTGATTTACTGTTTGGTTTCTTTGTTTGTTGGTTCCTTAGGTTGTAGATAGTGTTTTTGTTAGCTTGTTTTCTCTTCATGAATGCCATTTTTATTGTACTAGCGGGTTTAGATTTTTCTTAGGTTTTTATGGCAGTGGTAGTTATTTTTCAGGAACCAAACCCAGTACACCCTTGAGGATTTCTTGTAAGGGTGGTCTTGTGGTAGTGAACTCCCGCAGTTTTTGTTTGTCTGAGAAATATACTATTTGCCCCTCATTTCGGAAGGATAGCCTTGCAGGGTAGAGTATTCTTGGCTGGCAATCTTTGTCTTTTAGTATTTTGAAAATATCATCCCATTCCTTTCTAGCTTTTAGGGTTTGTGATGAAAAGTCTGATGTTAACCTGATTGGGGCTCCCTTATAGGTGATTTGACGCTTCTCTCTTGCAGCTTTTAAGATTCTCTCTTTGTCTCTGAGTTTTGCCAATTTGACTATGACATGTCTTGGAGAAGGCCTTTTTGGGTTGAATACGTTTGGAGATCGTTGAGCTTCCTGGATCTGAAGATCTGTGATTTTTCCTATACCTGGGAAGTTTTCTGCCACTATTTTGTTGAATATGTTTTCAATGGAATCTCCATTTTCCTCCCCTTCTGGAATACCCATGACTCGGATATTTGAGCGCTTGAGGTTGTCTGATATCTCTCTCAGATTTTCTTCCATGTCCTTGATTCTTTTTTCTTTCTTTTTGTCTGCTTGTGTTATTTCAAACAGCCCATCTTCAAGTTCAGAGGTTCTCTCTTCAACTTCGACAAGCCTGCTGGTTAAACTCTCCGTTGTGTTTTTTATTTCGCTGAATAACTTCTTCAGTTCAGCAAGTTCTGCTACATTTTTTTTCAGGACATTGATTTCCTTGTATATTTCCTCTTTCAGATCCTGTATACTTTTCCTCATTTCATCATGATATCTAGCTGAGTTTTCTTGTATCTCATTCAGTTTCCTTAGAATTATCACTCGAAATTCCTTGTCAGTTATTTCAAGGGCTTCTTGTTCTATAGGATCTAGAGTATGAGATTTATTAACTTTTGGTGGTGTACTTTCTTGATTTTTTGTATTTCTGGTGTCTTTTTTTTGGTGTTTATTCATTGTGGCCGGGGGTTTCACAGTCTACCGGTTTAAGACTAATGACTAACTAGGATGTTGCTGTGGTTGCCAATTTGGTATGGCTCTCGCCGTGACTGCTCAGTTGGCCTCTAGTGTCTTGTGAGTGTGGTTGCCTCGGGTCTTGGGCTTCTCCGGGGATCCACCTTTCTGGTCAGCTTGTACTCTGCTGGGCTGGTGGATCACGTACCACAGGGTGTGTGATCTCTGTTGAGCTTTCACTTTCTGTACAGGACTTCTCCCCGTTCTGTGTGCTCTGGCCCAGGCTGTTAGATCGTGCAGTGGCGGCCCCACCGGGTGTGTGGTTTCTGTCGAGTCTCCGCCTCCCTGGCCGCACGTCTCCCCCCTCTGTGCACACTGTGCTGGGCTGGGGCGTGTCTTCTGCACCCCTCGTCTATCAGCTGGGCCTTCAAGACCCTGCTCAGCACCGCCTCGCCCAGGAAGTCTACCAGGTTTCTGCTAGGCACAGACGACCGGTCTCTCTGGGTGCCTTTGTAGCACTGTGTAGATCTTTCTCGGGTCTTGTTCACCTTTGTATCCCCCCGGTATAAACCGAGTCTAGTGCCCGCCTGCAGCCTGCTCTCTGGCAGGTTCAAGCGGACCTGGGAACTCTCCTACCACACTATTCCCAACCAGAAACTCGTTAGGCTTTTTTCCAAACTGGTGGTCGCAGAGATGGTATCTGCCTCCCAGTAACAGGAAGTTTACCGGGGCCGGAGTCCAGGGTGTGGTGGAGTGACAGTCGGCCCGCCCGTACTTCCTAGCCATCCCAAAACTGGTCGGGACGCCCCACACCCCCAGCCCTGCCAGAGAACCGCGGAGGGAGTGGGAGAGGAGGTCGGCCTGCAGGGTCCGGAAAGCCCCGCGCCAGGCCAAGCAAATGGGTTCAGTGATGGCCGAGCAGGGTGGAGCTGCCCGCACCTGGGAAAATGGAGGCAGCACCGTGGCAGTGAGTGGCCTGGTGGTGCAGGCGGGAGCCACGTAGGCATCCACCCCCCGAACAGAGCTGTGCCAGGGATCACTCACAGTGCTGTGCCAGGTCGGGCGCTCGCTCTGTCTCTGATTTGTTGCCTTCCGTGTTCTCGGCGCTGCCGCCTCGGGCTGTTCAGTCGCGGCGCCGCTCGGGCGCTCCCAGGAATCTTCTTTAATGCCGGCCTGAAACCTCGAATCCTGAATAGGGCAGCTGGCCGCCTTCAGTGCGGCCCCAGCCTCCGGGATCCTGGCTGCATCCACAGCAGCCCTGGCGCCGTGTTCCCTGTTTCAAGACTCACTTTTGCAGCTAAGAATCAGTTCTTTTCCTGCTCCACACTTCAAAGCTGTTGCCTGTAAATGAGGCAGCCTCTCCTGCCGGGGGCAAAGTGGCGTTGAGCCCCCACGACCGGCCAGCAGCAGCAGTCCTCCCTTAAGAGATGGCCAGAGGAAGGTCCACAAGTTTCCCGTCTGCCTGAGGCCCAGTGGCCACCTTTTCCACCTCAGCTACTCCGCGCCAGCCGCCGCAGCCGCCGCCATCTTGAAACTCAGGACTAATTGTTATTCTAAAAGTAACTTAACTCTTGTATGGATTCAGAATACACTAAATTAACTGCAAAAGCACAACTTTTAAGAATTTAAGTTAAGGGCCGAGCCTGTGGCGCACTTGGTAGAGTGCGGCGCTGGGAGCGCTGCGACGCTCCCGCTGCGGGTTCGGATCCTATGTAGAACTGGCCGGTGCACTCACTGGCTGAGTGCCGGTCACGAAAAAGGACAAAAAAAAAAAAAAAAAAAAAAAAAGAATTTAAGTTAATAAACACATACTGACACTTTTTAAACAAGTGGCCCTGTAGTCTTTAGCCAGTCCACATCTTTATAGATCAAAAATTTGTTATGATATTATGGGCCACACTAATAATTTCTAGAAACTATCAGCCCAGCATACGCAAAGTCAAATGACAAACTACAAGGGAAAAAAATGCAACCTGTATCTCAGATGAAGGGTAATTGCCATATTATTTAGAGAGTTCTTGAAAATTGAGCCGACCTCCGCTCCCACCTCCTGAAGAAATGGCCAGAGAACATACAGCCAGTTCACTAAGAAAGACAAGTAGCCCACAAATATATGAAAAGATACACAATGACAGGATTTTGCTTAGTTGGATCTTTAGCAAATATCTGCTATTCCTTGGGATTTTGAAGAAGTAACTTTTGAAGGCGTACTAGAAACTAAATGCTTCAGGATTGGCTTTTCTTAGAATTAAAATTCCTCATCACAAGAAAAAATTGTTTTTGTTCCAGAATGGAGTACGTCTGTTAGCATTATGATTAATAAATATCTGATGCCTGTGACTCTCACTGCAAATAAGCCATGAGATTTTTTTCTATTACATCATTTATCATGGGAAATACTACATATACTAAGTATGATAAAATACTATATTGCCTAACTTGTATTATTAAGCAAGGTTAACAATTCTGTTAACCTCTGGCGTTACATTTTTCATTTGAAAAGCAAGGGCTAGACCAATTGCTCTCCAAAGCTAGTGCTAATATTCTTTGTTTTGTCTTATTTGCTTTTTTTCTTTGTAAAGTTAAGAGATGTAAGTTAAAGTCTATGATGTTTAAATGAAATTTTCTGTCTCTGCCATTGTTACTGGCAGCCAGGCTAAGCTTGCTCTTTTGCATTAAACAAATGACCCAAAAGTCCAAAAGTTGGTGCAAGGATTGGAAGCTTTATTCAGATAGCCAGCATTTAGGGGATGACCAGGCTAAAATCATCCTGCCTTCCGATGCCTGTTCTGGCGTTTATAAAGGGGAAGAGGCGGGAAGGTGAGATAAAAGTTTTGTCCTGCAGGCAAAGGGGGAGACTGGTCAAAGGTTCAGCAGAGGGTCTGAGTCAGATGTTAGGGTCCCATGATGGACTGGGTGCTTTGGTGTCATGGAGTCTGCAGTTGGTGGACTAGTCAGCTTCAAGGCCTTGATGTTATTTCAGGTTGGAATCCTTATCTCCTAGGGAGAACTGAAATATAATAACCTCAGTCAAACATTACTGGAACGCAAAAATACCTGACTCTAACTAATGTGGATGCAATTTTCCTTGAAGCAAGGTGTGTTAATAATCAGCTAGGGTGCTTTGCCTTTTTCTTGGATTTCCTCTGTTTGCAGTTGATTAGAGAGGTAAATAGGGAAAGGAAAACAGGGAAACTGAGTTTTAATCCTTAATTGTAGGTGCACAACATCTAAAGTAAATCAACATAAGCGGGTATAATGGGAAATAAACAGAAATAAACTTTTGAGAAGGATCCTTTTGGGATATGATTTTATCTCTGGGCAGTTTCAGCCATACAGTCAGTTTCTCTTTTCCTCTACTAACCTCAAGGAATTAGTGATTATTAGTTCCCAAGTTAAAGGCTAACTGAAATTTTCTGCGTGGTCCTAGTTATCCCAAAGATGGCCACTTTCTGGCTAAGGTCACTTTCACCATTATAATGAGAAAGGAATAAAAGCCTTTATCTTTGCAAATCTACTTATGGCATATAGTTTACAATATATTTACCTTTTTTCAAAAGCCAAGAGGAAACAAAATGAATATGTGTTCTTTCTGAGAAATCCTCTTCTGTACTCAATTGTTTTCAGAATCCCTGTGTTGGGTGTGGCATACCCCAGTAATGCTCTTGCTAGTAACAGGAGAGTCAGACACAGCTAAACATGAAGATCATTTGGCTAACAGGTATTTACCAGGTGCAAACAGAGGCCCATTTATATTGCTACACCCACTTCTGAAAAGCATAAAGTAAATACAGTATACTAATTTAAGAGGCAAAGAATCATCTAACATCACATTTTAAAGAAGTTGACCACCTTTTAATGGCATTCCACACACCAAACTCCACCCTCACTGCCTTTCACAAAAGCTTAAAAGAGATCTACACATAGTTCTACACCTGGCCTACAAACACACATATCCTTCATTCTCTCCTTTTCCTCTCTTTAGCAGTTTGACAAAATCTTTAGGAGGAGTTAGAGGAACAACTAGTGTTTTATCCCCTACTTCTTTCAAAGCCCTGCCTTTTGAGTTCTACCCCTGTCAGCGCGTCAGAGTTTACTGTCAACACTCTCCCTTTGAACTCTGTCACTAATAAAATTATCTCAAGGCTAAGGGAAGAGACAGTAGGTCCACTTCACAAGTAAGTGTGCAGTGACTGATTTAGGAAGGTTTTCTCTGTAGATAGTTGTTGCTCATTTCTTTTAGAGACAAATCCCACTTTGTTTCCTAGTGTCTAAAATTATTAAAATCAAAGTCTCTCAGAACTTCCCCAGCATTTGGTAAATTCATGCTGGGGGAGAACTGGCAGAGACATGTTAAATGCACTTGACAGCAAGAATGTCAAGCTATTTTACCTGACCGTAATCCTGCCGACTGGGCCAATTGTCGAGCTAGGGCTGGGTCTGGAGCTCACAGACTCCTCAAGTCCATTGTCCAGACTGGGTAACAAACCTTTCACATGCCAGGCTGGGTCCCCAGACCCCTCACACGCCAGGTTGGGTCACCAGACCCCTCACACACAGGTCTATGAGCTAGGTAACCAGTAAAAACGTCCTTGGAGCCATAGGTTCGAGAGCATGGCCGTGCAGGTGGATGCTGGGGGCACTCCAATGCCAGCCAAGCAGTGGTGCCGTGCATGTGCCCTAACTTCACCCACACACAACTTATTTACAAAGAATGTGCTGCACCACCCCCAACCGGACCTAAGGCAAGGGGGCCTGATTAAATTATTCTATTTTCCCAACAAAGACCCAGTCATTTCATACAATATTTGCCACGTATTCATTGTGCACCTACTATAGATCTCGGCACTGGAGAGACTGCAAGAAAACTCTATCCCTACCTCATAGAACTTGTCCAGAAAATAGGGAACAAGGCTCAGAACTTTTCAAATGAAGCCTCAGTTGGAACAAATCAAAATAAGCTTTAAAAAATCAATATGAAAGTCTTCAAATATATTAAGAATTGCTTGATGAACCCCAGGAATAGAAATTTGATGGATTGAAAGTTTCAATAAAATACCAATCCTTGAATCTAATCTAGCATCTGAAATTAGGAAACCAAACACTAGCCAGATTTTTTCTCCTATTTTTAAAATTTTCTCATGAGAAAAAAGAAGTCTTACTTCCAAGCCTGGAAATAGATGGGAAATGTTTAATATTTATTATTGCAGAAAAAAATAGATTTTCTATTTTCACAAATCAGTGCCAATATTAAGCTACAGAATGTTTCTGTCATATCAATCTCACAACTCTAAGCATTCACAGAAATAATTTCTCCTCATTGAGTTTCCTGTTCAGTTTCCTTAATTATACCTTCTTTAATTGCCGTCATGGCATATCTGGACTTTATAATCCCGAATACTAAGGTGTTTACTTTATGCATCACCTCCACACTTGTATGTTGTGCCAAGAATTTTTAAAATTTTGCTGTTGACGGGAAGAGGAAATTCTATGGTTTGCTGAATCCGGAAAGTCCTCAGTACATTTCCGACACAAAGCTGTGTTAAACACATATGTAAACTCATAATTCCAGAAGACTCATGTGAGGTTTACACGGTGAGCTTCATTTCCTCGCCATCCTCTTATATCTTAATCCTGTGTACAAATTCTACCCCCACCATTCTATGGACGAAACAGTCCTTGATATATAGAGTTAAAAAAATTTTTTTTCTTGACCTTATTCCAAATGTAATGCAGCTTCAATATAGAAAACGGAAAAACACAAAGAAAATGAAATAACTATAACCCTATAAAGTATCGTTTATTTTGGTGTATTTCAATATGGTATGTTTGTTTTAATAAAATGAATGCCAAAAGGCACATACTGATTTGGAGTCTGCTTTTCCTCTTACAAATGTATCATAGTTTCTCACACTGGTTTCTTTTACAATGCTTGCTGCACATAAAGGTACCTACCATAAATTCCTTAATATTTTGCTAGACACTTAGGGGTTTAATATATTTTTTCCAAAATTATAAATACTACTCACAGCTCTGATGTTTCTTTGTGATTAACTTTTAAGTGGAACTGGTGGCCTAAAAGTCATGTGCACTTTAAGACTCTTAAAATACCGAAAAGTTATGTTAAAAACTAAAAGTTAAGAGTGCTGGTCCCCCCAACATGTTCACTCCCATTGGCTGACGTTTTTATTCTTTGTCAACCTGAGGGAAAGAAAATATTCCTCATTCCGGAGTTCCCAGAAATGGTGACAACGCCGGCTCCGTTTCCTTTGCACCCAATGAGGTGGAGAGCGGCCCTTTCCAGCAAACCTCTGCGGCCTTCCAGGCTGGTCTGCAGAAGATGCAGCCGGAGAACAGTCAAGCCCCCCGGGGAGGAGCGACAGCCGCCCGCGGAACCCGCTCGCCTCGACCCCAGCCACGGCCACGCCGGGCCTTCTCGAGGCCGGATGGGCAGCCCCGCGCCGAGGCCCCGCCCCGACGCCGCCGATTGGCTCCGGCAGGCTTCCGTACTCGGAGGTCTTCTGTCCGGGGCGCGGCCCAGGCCACGCCCTCCTGTCCTGCGGCCCCTAACACTTCTTGAGTTTGGGGATTGTTGCGTGTGATAACCAGACTCAGCAGACATTTCCCTGCTCTGCCAGCTGTCAGTTTTTCCGCTCATCACCGGGAAAATGACGGCGTCTTCCGCGTCGCGCAAGGCACCTGCCCGCTGCCAGGAACGTCCCCTTCCTTCCCGGTGCTTCTTTGGAATTATTCTGGTGGCCCTGGTGTTCCTTCTGTTTACATATTCCGGTAGGAGCCTGGAGAGGGTGTGTGCGCCGGCGGCGAGGCTGGAGCATTGCTCGGTCGGGGTGTGTGTGTGTGTGTGTGTGTGTGTGTGTGTGTGTGTGTGTGTGTGTGTGTGTGTGTGTGTGTGTGTGTGTGGACGCGGAGGTTGTGGGGGGGGGCTGGGGGACATGGAGACCCTGCAGTGCCCGAGGTTGTGTGTGTGTGTGTGTTTGTGTGTGTGCGTGTGTGCGTGTGTGTGTGCGTGTGTGTGTGTGCGCGTGTGCGTGTGCGTGTGTGTGGCTGAGGGACGTGGAGACCCTGCAGTGCCCGAGGTGAAGGCCTGCTTGGTGTTCGGCCGTGAGCGGTGCCGGTGTGGTGGGCGCGGCGGTGCTTAGCCGAGGTATAGCCGTACGCCTAGCTAAAGCTTGCAGCGTGTTTCAGGGTTGAGCCAGGTCGAGGTGGAGAGAGCGGACCGGTGCTCCAGGTGAGGGCTTGCTGTGGGGCGCGTGCGAGTGTTGCTGGGGCCAGCGCGGGGCCCGTGGTGAGAGTTCGCACTGTTCTCTTGGGGTGAGGGGCTTGGTGACTGGGGTGTTCCCTACGGTCTCGGCAATACCTGCGGTGAGGGTTGCTGTGTGTCTGCTGCGCCCCGAAGACCTGGGCTGGGGGAGCCCGAGGCGAGTGTTGCTCGGAGTGTGCGGTACAAAAGTGGCCTGCCCTGCGGTGTCGAGTGTGGCATAAGGACCCTCGCTGTTTGCTTTGTATGGGGTGAGCGCGGGCTCTGCGGCTCAGAGGGCATGTTGTACTGCTGGTGCTCGGGGCGGGAGCAGGTTGGGTGCAGAGGGATGCAAAGGTAGTGCTCATGTGTGCCCATTTACTGAATCAGCCATCCCGTTTTGTTACACCCTCCTTGTTGGAGAACGGATGGTCTTGGTTCACAAGTGGCTGCTATCCTTTTTTTTTTTTTTTTGGACATGTAATCATTTCGTTCCCAGCCAAGATAAACAGTATACGATTCTATTACCTAATGTTTTTTTGGCATTGTTTTCTTTC
The DNA here is from genome assembly GCF_027409185.1 of Cynocephalus volans. NCBI lineage: Eukaryota > Metazoa > Chordata > Mammalia > Dermoptera > Cynocephalidae > Cynocephalus > Cynocephalus volans. The sequence continues at coordinate 118,078,655 of NC_084470.1, read as the reverse complement.
TTTTCGTTATGTTGGGTCATATTTGAGAGAAGTCCTGAAGCAACCTAGAAAACATTGGTAGCCAAACCTAGTAAGAAATTCGTATCCTAAGAAAGGAACAATAAATAATGCTAATCTGGTTTTCCCCTACAACTCAAAACTAAAGCTGAAGGTTTTGTGTTTCATTGAATAGAATACTTTAAAACATTCATGCTAAAATATACATGCTTATTGTATAAAAACTTTACACAGTCAAAGGACAATTCTGATATTCTGATGTACTTCCTTCTGTCTTTATATGTGTTTCTATGCCCAAGTTCTTTTAGGATCCTGTTACATATACAGTTTGTATGCTGCATTTCTCTCCTTAGCATTCATTCAACAAATATTTGTCTTCTACATGCCAGGTCCTGTGCTGGTCCTGAGGATATGCTGGTAGGCAATAACAAACCATTCCTGTTTTCATGATCCTTATTTCATATGTGTTTACACACACATGCGTGAATATAAGCAGGAACTTTGTTTTGCTCACTGTTATATCCCTGGTACCAGGCACACAATAGGCAATAGTAAATATGTGTTGAAGTTTATTGGGAGTGGCAGACATTAACCAAGATATAAATATAAATATAAATATATATATATATATAATAAATATAAAACAAGAGAAGTGCTCTGGAGGAAGGGAGCATGTTTCTCTGCCAGCACTTGTAAGGAAAATAGAAAAGTTTAGTCAGGATCTCTTGCCTCACATCTGTTACAAATGGGCAAGATTCAACACATTCACTAGAAACAAGTTATAAAGGTAGTGTAACTGCACATGTATGCCCATTTACTGAATTAGCATGATTGTTGTAATTATGAAATGCTTGGCTTGTGGCTGCTATTGTGTACTAAGAGTATAAAGATAACTGCTCAGAGCATGGATGGTTAGTGGAGTAGAGGCAGAGCTCATGTCTGAGAATAAAGCATGTCTGTGAAGCTCATATCTGAAGAATAAAATATCTGCCTTGCACAAAGCTGCCAGAATCTTCTTTTGATTACCTGACTCTTGACCTGCACAGGAAGTGACAGAAGGATCTGAAATTCCTGCTTGGCAGCACTTAACAAATGTCTGGAGGCAAAGAAGACTTTCCTGCTTATCAAACAGGCTAAACTTGGGCGTCTGCACTTGCTGTTCCCTTGGCCTTGGGACATTCTCTTCCTTTTTCACTACATAATTGGCTCTGTTTTATCCTGCACACTCAACTGTAATTTAATCCCTGCAGAGAGACCTTCTGTGACCACCCTATCTCAGATAGGCCCGCACACACACACCACAGCTCAAATCTCCCCCTAACTTGTAATCACCCTTCTAAAACTATCTTTTCTGTCTTATCCCATTAGAATGTAAAGATCTCATCTGTGTTGTCACACTTGGGGTTCCAAATACCCATTTTTTTTTGCTTCAATATCAACACTCTGATTTAACTGTTAAGTACCAGGAAATTAAATATAATATTTGGTCAGAGCCTAGAGCCCAGGAAAAAATTCCTTCTGCCTCCAGGAAGAAAGTTCTTTAAAGAGCCATGCTTAGGATGGCCTTTCATTGGTGCCTAAAAAGCTAGGAAAGGGGCAGCTGAAGGTCAGAAAGGATCTGTCTTCCCCTGTTTGTGTAGACTCTCCAGGTCTCCCAGTGCTCCAGTCTTATCATTAAAAGTTCTCGAGCCGGCCCTGTGGCTCACTCGGGAGAGTGCAGCGCTGGTAGCGCGGAGGCTGCGGGTTCAGATCCTATATAGGGATGGCCGGTGCGCTCACTGGCTAAGCATGGTGCAGACCACACCATGCCGAGGGTTGCGATCCCCTTACTGGTCCAAAAAAAAAAAAAAAGTTCTGATCATTAAAAAGTTTAATTTGAGGGACTGTTGGGGGTAGGGAGCAGTGGTGATAAAGAAAAGTAATCTTTTTTTTTTTTATGATAAGCTTAAAACTGGAAGTTGAAGAAGACTATGAAAGCTATTTGAAATAGAGGAAAATAAATACAATGAATAGGGTGTAACATGGAAGGGAACACAACTAAAAATGAAGAGGAGGAAAAACAAGGTTAAGTTTAAGGTTGAATGGTAAAGTCAAGATAGGTATGAAACCTAGAGAAAGTAAAAATGAGGACTCACTGTGCTAGGCAGGGAGAATACATGGATAAAATAAACATTTCATTTTTGGAGCAACTCACTCTCTCACGAGGGGGAGATTTTGTTAACAGTGCTGTGCACAAGAGGCCTGCCATCTCAGAGGCAGTTGACAAATGACATGAGATCACAGAACAAAACATTTGTCAAATTTTGAGACCAGTCTCATTCCTCCAGAAAGGGGGCTGCTTTTTGGGACAAAACCTACTATCTGTTGTTTGTGGTCTCTTCTGCCTATTTTAAGTCTTTTCCTTCTTTCCAATTAAAGAAGCCAAAATCAATAAGTGCTCACATAGTAGTTTCTTAGTTTCCTTAGCCTGCAAACTACAATGCCAAGAGAGTAGTCCTTATCTAGTCAACTTCTAGGTTACCAGAATATGCAGAGATAGGCAACAAGAGAAATAGCCAAGTCTCCATTCTCCAATGCATAAAGCATTAATAATTATTTTCAGTATGAAATTCCTTATAGTCCATTCTTTACCATTGTTTTGTGTTTGGCAACAGTGGTACCTTGAGTACCAAATTTTTTTGAATAGCTACTATGAGGGACATATTATGCTAGGTGTTGTGGCCTGTGTTTAATATTAACTATTAAACACAAAAGCTTGTGATAGTTACCAGAGAGATTCATTAAGAGAAGAGTGCAAGGGGAGGCAACTGATCACCCCTTCCCAGGGGGAGGCTGAAAATGCTTTCTAGAGGAGATGATGTGTGGATTAAGACTAGCAAGACAAGAGCTGAGCTGGAGTTGCAGCTGACCAGAGAGGAAGGGCATTCAAAACAGAGGAAGCAGTGTCAGCAAAGGCACCAAGATGTGACATAGTTTGACTGCCACAGTACTCAGTGTGGCAGCAGTAGGGCAGAGGATGCAAGAAAAATGGAGTGGACACAGTGAAAAATTATGAAAAGCAACAGGCTAGTTAGGAATAAACAACCAACATCATAAATTCAAACTCTAATATTACCTGAATTTTTAGGGCAACTTGAGCCCTTTTGTTTGACTTGGCACAATGTGAATCTAAACTAGGGTTGCTTTAATTTCCCCAGGCACAGTAGAAGACAATTCTTGAGGACTGAAAGGCAGGTAGAGTATGTTGGTGTGAGCATGAGGCGGTGGGGGGGGGGGGGGGGCTCTAAATGAAAGACGGTAACGGGAAGCAGTGTTAGTAGTTGTTCACGGTGTGGCCTGTGGACCAGACTGCCTAGCTCGACTCCTGGGTCTGCCGCCTACTTCGAGTGTGTTCTTGGGCAAGTTAGTTCACCTTATGATGCCTTGGGTTTGCTCATCAAAGAGGGGGGAAATAGTATCTGTCTCATAGGGTGATTATGATTATGGATTAAACCATCTAATATGTGAAAGTTAAGTTAGGAATCCTCTCTTTATGTTCTTTCAAGAGGTACTGAAATTATATGCATAAAAAAAGGATACTTGTATAACTTTATCCCTGGCATGTTGTTACTTGATTTCTGTCTTGGTGGTTCCAGGAAATCCTAGAATGATGTTATGTATTTTGTATGTAGAACAGAATTATAAAGCGTTTTTAGAACTCCTTTTTTTACTCCTGGCTCAGGATATTCAGTAAATTTAATGTTAGCAATAAAACGCAACTCTATTCTAATTCTCTTTTTAAACAGTGCTTTTAATTACCAGGGCTTTTTGTTTTCATTTTGTTTTAGGCAGTTGATGGAGGAACATTCAGATATCAAGGTGAGCATAGGAGACATGTTGAAAAGGTGCTGCCAGTGATAGATTGCAGGATATGATGTAAATAAAATGTTGTATGTTGTTTATATAGAGAATTTTAGAATTTAGAGGATGGCGTGAAATGAGACTAACGTTTCACTTGTTTGGAGTTCTTGACCAGTCTCTCAATCTGAAGTGTGATGGAGATCCAGGGAGTAAGAATGAAAAGGCTTCTTGGAGGTCAAAATAGCTCTGTCGCTGTAGGGCTTTCCTTCCTAGGAGAGGCCCCTGCATCCTCTTAGCCCTTTGGGCCTTGACTTGATGACTTCATCACCTTGTTTTACATAATTGTTCTAACAGGTTTGTTAGGTTTGCCACCCCACAGATAATTAAAAGGAAGATAAACTGCCAAGTAGAAGTGACACCACTGTAGGGAGGAAAAAACCTGCAAAAAAACAGAAGTAAAAAATTCTAAAAGCACAGCAATCTAGTAGCCCTACTGTAGGGTTATGTTGGATAAACAGCCTAATGGGTACTTCAGGGAGCTTCTGAGGGAATGCATGATGTAATATCTGTGAGGGAAGATTAAATTATGTTTAATGTTCAAGAAAAAAAAAAGATTTTCATGTAAGGCTATTCTGAGTAGTAAATTTTTACATTTAAATAATGTCTGTTCAGTTATAAGATGCTTAGTTCACGTATATGAAACATATGAAATGAAGTCTTATATTTTGAAATACTTTAGTCCATACTTATTTTGATTTGTGAAATCCAGAATGCTTATTTAATAATCATCTCTTACAATAGCATTTCTTGAGCACCCACTGGGTACAGGGTATAGTAGAAAAAGAAGACATGGTCCCTGGCCTCTAGGAACTTGCCCTCTAAGAGGAGACTGAGCCTGAAGCGAAAAGCTGTTGTAAGTTCGTGTTTCAAACTATGGAAGATTAAGATGAGCAGAATGCTGTGCACTATGGAAGACTTCTTAGAGGAGAGGTTAGTTTTGAAATGAATTCAGAAAAAAGTAGGGAAAGATACATACCTATGTATATTTTTTAAGACCCAAAACATTGGTGCTATCTCTTCAATTTACTGGTGAATGATGATACAGTTTATTCCCAAACAAACTAAAGGGTAATAGAATGTTATTAAAGCAAGCAAGGCACATTCCTCCACCACAGTCACCACTTGAGTAAAATCATGGCACAATCATTTAAAATCTTGCCAAAGGACCTTTCTGTTTTTTTCCATGCTACCTGCTACCAGACTATCACCTGGCTGGTGAAAGTTACGTCAATACTTCATCCTCATGTTCTTATTCCTTTATTTCTAGATGCCTGTGATCCACCACCAACATTTGAAGCCATGCAACTCATTGGCAAACCTAAACCCTATTATGAGGTTGGAGAACAAGTAAAGTATGAATGTAAACCAGCATATTTTTATATTCCTCCTTTAGCCATGTATACTGTTTGTGATCTGAATCATACATGGCTACCTGTCACGGATGACGGTTGTTTTAGTAAGTAAACAAAAATTTTTTTTTTCGCTTGTGCTTGAGATTTTCATACAATTTAGGGCGCATATTCCACTATTGCAATTATGATTTTCTCATGTGAAACAAGATTTTAAATAGCAATGTATTTTTTTAGGCTTTGAGAAATTTCCAGGGAATCTTTTTCCTGGTAATTGGTTGCCTGGGTAAATGTTAATCTTAGGTTTGCCCTTACAATAGGTAATAAAAAAAATAATATTCCCATGAATTCAAAAGAGCAATATAGAATTTTGATTTTGATTCAAGTCTGTTTTGAAACTGAATTAAAAAAATTTCAAATTATTTTCTTTTAGGATTAACATGTAGCGTTATAAAAGATCCTGCAAATGGTAGAGCAGTCCCTGCAAATGGAACTTGGGAGTGGGGTTATCAGCTTCACTTTTCTTGTAATGAGGGGTAAGTAACTTGCTCCTCAGAGGAAATAATGTAAATGTTACTAATTCACTTTTTATTTTTCCTTCTCGAGCATTCATAAACTTGATTTAATTTTGTTTTCTATGTGACAGGTTGTGCTTGTAGCCAAACAACTTTTGGGCATTTTATGGAGATAGGAAAGATGTGATAAATAGAAATTGAAATGGAAGGAAAGCAAAACTATAATGTATGCTGTATCTAATAATAGCCTGTTGTAAGCATTAAGAATCATGACTTTTTCTTTCACAACCAAGTGCACCTTGTTTAAAACTGCCAACTCTTAGAATTGAAACAGGGCTCACAGAACTAGAAGGGAGAATTGCCAACCAAAGATATTCTTATATCCAGATAACTCTGTAAAGTGTTACCAGGTTGAAATTGCCCTGGTCAGCCTTTACCATCATGTTGATCAAGATCACTTAGTTGGAAAAGCTTATTTTTGAGATTGCTACAAAGAGGTGAAGCAACTCAAAAAGAGGCACTGAATACTCAATAAAAGCATTTGTTCTGTAGGGCTCTTTTAATAGTTTATATTAGAGATACTGGGCATTTATGAAAAATGTGCCTCTCGAGAGTAAATTTAATTGTCTTGTCCATTTTCTGGTGCTATAACAGAATACCTGAGACTGGGTAATTTATAAAGAACTCTATTCGGCTTATGCTTTTGGGGGCTGGGAAGTCCAATAGCATGGCAGCAGTGTCTGGCAAGGGCTTTTGTGCTGCATGATAAAATGGTGGAAAGTGAAAGGGCATGTAAAAAAGGAAGAACAGGAGAGGTGGCCTCACTGTATCCAGTCCAAAGAGAGCTAGAACTCACTCACTTCCTTGAGAACCCAGTATTGTGAAAAAGGTATTAATCCCTCTTAATGATCAACCATTATACTGGCAATTAAATTTCAGCATGAGTTTTGGAGGGGACAAACCATATTCAACCCATGACAGTAATATGCTATATAATATAGAAAAAAATACATGAGCCTTGGGGAAAAAGTCAGCTGTGACTATGAAGAGGTGGTTTCACTGATACTTTAACTTGATCAAATAAAAATATTGGGACATTCAGTTAATAGTTACATAGAGAGAGCTTGCCGGGCACTTTGAAGGATACCACAAGTTTGAGACATAGACTCTTCTCAAAGAAGTTGTAGACTTATTGAAAAATACAATATATACAGAGAGCTATCAAAGCAAAATTATAAATGAGAAATGTCGGATAAGGAGAATTATTCGTGATAGTTACAGTGAGAGTCCAGAAGGGGGAGAGATTTCCTATGCATTTAAATCATCAGGGAAGGTTTCATTGAGTAGAGGTATTCCTGAGCTTTTCCTAGGAAGATATTCTGATCTAAATAATGTTAATGAGAGCTGAAACTCACCTAGCTAGATGCTAACTTACCTAATCCTCTAAACAACATTATGGGGTGAGCACTGTCATCCTCTCAATTGATGAGAGAAACTTAAATGACTTGCTCAAGCTCAAGTAACTAGTAAGTTGTGGAGCAGGGTCTTGAATCCAGGCAGTCCAGCTCTCTGGGGCCTGATCTCAGTGCTCATACTGAGCAGTATGGTGTGAGCAAAGTCACAGAAAGGAATGTGTAATGGGATTGCAGAAGACAGCAAAGAGGCCAGACTGACAGGCACAGCAGATTTATTTAGATGTGTGTTCAAGTGGAGAAACTCTTTATTTGATTAAATTGCAGATTTATTTAGCATTTTCATTACATGTTGTTTAAGAAACCTCTTCCTCAAACTACTGCAGTGTAGAAAAAGAACATATAAAAATTTCCTTCATTATTATGTGAATCTTATTAACCGCTGAAGAAAATGGTAATCTTTTCTTTTCTCATTTAGTTATTACTTAATTGGTAAACAAATTCTATACTGTGAGCTTAAAGGATTACGTCCAAAATGGAGTGATAAACCCCCTCGATGTGAAAGTAAGTAAATTCTCTTTTTAAAATTTAGTACCTAAACTTTTTGGCCTTAGGACCACTTTGAGCTTTTACATTAACAAGGACACCAAAGAGCTTTCCTTTATGTAAATTATATCTATTGGTATTTATCATATTGGAATTAAAACTGAGAAGTTTTTAAAATAATTGTTTGTTAATTCATTTTTTAAAAATTAATTTATTAATTTTTAATTATTTGTATTTATGGGGTACAAGTTGACTACCAGTATTTGTGTACAGTATGTGATGATCAAATCAATATTAGCATGTTCATCATTACAAATCATAATTATTCTTTGTGTCCCTTACCCAATTACTACCAAAACCCCCTTGCCACCTGTAGGTCTGTTCTCTCCTTCTGAAAGTTCAACGGTTTATTGTGGTTGGTTGGTCTCTCTCTCCATCCCTCTCTCCCCCCCACCTCCCACTTACGAGTAAGGACATGTGGTATTTCTCTTTCTGTGTCTGGCTTATTTCACTTAACATTTTCTCCAAGCTCATCCATGTTGCTGTGAATGGCAGAATTTCATTCTTTTTTATGGCCGAGTTAGTATTCCATTTTGTATATATACTACATTTTCCTTATCCAATTGTCCATCGATGGACATTTAGGTTGGTTCCATATCTTGGCTACTGTAAAAAGAGCTGCGATGAACATGGGAGTGCAGGTATCCCTTCAACATGATATTTTCCATTCTTTTGGGTATATACCCAGAAGTGGGATTGATTGCTAGATCATGTGGTAGTTCTATCTGTAGTTGTTTGAGAAACCTCCATACTGTTTTCCATAATGGCTGTACTAATAATTTACAGTTTCATAAACAGTGTAGAAGAGTTGCCTTTTCTCCATATCCTTGTCAGATTTGTTATTCTCAGTTTTTTTGATAAGAGCCAGTCTAACTGGGATGATATGATATCTTAATGTGGTTTTGATTTGCATTTCCCTGATGATTAGTGATGATGAGCATTTTTTCATGTACCTGTTGGCCATTTATATGTCTTCCTTTGAAAAAAGTCTATTCAGCTCCTTTGCCCAGTTTTTAATTGGATTATTTGTTTTTTTACTGTGAACTTGTTTGAGTTCCTTGTATATTCTGGATATTAATCCCTTGTCAGATGTATAGTTTGCAAATGCTTTCTCTCACTCTGTAGATTGTCTTTTCACTCTGTTGATTGTTCCCTTTGCTGTGCAGAAGCTTTTAAGTTTGATATAATCCCATTTGTTTATTTTTTCTTTTGTTGCTTGTGCTTTGGCGGGGGGTTACTCATAAAGTCTTTGCTCAGTCCTTCATACTGAACTGTTTCCCTTATGTTTTCTTCTAGGAGTTTTATAGTTCCAGGTCTTATATTTAAGACTTTAATCTTAAAGGTGATTTTAGTATATGATGAGAGGTATGGGTCTAGTTTCACTCTTCTACATATAGATATCCAGTTTTCACAGCATCATTTACTGAAGATGCTGTCCTTCCCCCAGTGTATGTTCTTGGTGCCTTTGTCGAAGATCAGTTGGCTATCAGTATCTGGGTTGATTTCTGGGTTCTCTATTCTGTTCCATTGATCCATGAGTCTGTTTTTATGCAAATACCTTGCTGTTTTGGTTACTATAGTTTTGTAGTATAGTTTGAAGTCAGGTAGTATAATGCTTCTAGTTTTATTTATTTATTTTCTCAGGATTGCTTTAGCTATGTGGGGTCTTTCGTTGTTCCATATGAATTTTAGGATTGTTTTTTTCTATTTCTGTGAAGAATGTCATTGGTATTTTGATGCGGTTTGCACTGAATCTGTAGATCGCTTTGGGTAGTATGGACAAAGTTAGTTCTTCCAATCCATGAACAAGGAATGTCTTTCAATCTTTTGGTGTACTCTTTAATTTCTTTCAGCAGAATTTTGTAGTTCTCATTATAGAGATCTTTTACCTCTTCGGTTAAATTTGTTGTAGGTATTTTTCTTTTGGTAGCTATTGTAAATGGGCTTGCTTTCTTGATTTCTTTTTCTGCTTGTTCATTGTTGGTGTATAAAAATGCTACTGTTTTCTTCTGTATTGATTTGTATCCTGTAACTTTACTGAATTTATGAGCTTTAGGAGTTTTTTGGTAGAGGTTATTAATTCATTTTTAAGACCAATACATTCAATATATGTTAACATATGTAACTTTCTTTTGAAAAAACTAAAATTTTTCAAAAGAAAAAAATAGAATAGTAGCATTGTTTTACATTTTTGCAAATCTCTTCCATATTTGGCTTAAAGGATGACATTTAGATACAGTCTTTTGTGTTAATGCACAATTTATAGCCTCTAGAAAAAATCACTATACACTTGTAAGGATGAAGGTGAAAAAAGACAGTAATATCTTGGTATTGTTGAGAACCACTGATTTAGAGAGTGGATATATTTATACATTTAAAATATTTCTCAACTAGCACTCAGTTTTATTTTTAATCACAAGCATTTTTTTTTTCATTAAATTGTCAGCATTTCTTATGGTGACTAGAACAAAACTTAGCATGGCTTTACAAATAAATATAGGTATTCTACACCTTAAGAAAATGAGTTTTGTTCTGAAAGTTTATTTATGCATTAATGGCTTGAATTTTGGATAATATATTTTTTCCCTCTTCTAAATGGATATTGAATTTGCAACTAGCTTGTAGAAATCTTATATTGATGAATTTATTGAAGGTAGTATACAGAACTTCCTAATTCTGTGTTAATCTTTTATCTTTTCTTTTGCCTTTTACTTCCTTATTTTCCCTTTTTAAGAGATTCTCTGTTCACCACCTGCAAAAATAAAAAATGGAAAATATACCTTTAGTGACATAGAGATATTTGAATATCTTGAAGCAGTAACTTATAGTTGTGATCCTGCACCTGGACCAGATGAATATTCACTTGTTGGAGAGAGCCTGCTTTATTGTGCTGGCAGTGGGGTGTGGAGTAGTGCCCCTCCTGAATGTAAAGGTAATAATCTTCCACTTTATTTCCTTCTTCATTTGTGCACAGTGTGGAAACATTTTGTAAGTAGTTTTCCTTACAAGTAAACAAAATAGGCATATGTGCTTCCTCCTTCTGTAAAATTGGTTTCTAATTTAATATAGGTCAAGTTTGAGTCAAAATATAGTTCTAGTTGTGGAGTTCTCTGTCCGTTACCCTGATGTGTTCTTGGCATTTAATTTTGTATGTTATGAATTACTGTGTATATACATGAGTTAGGATTTTTTTTGCTTGAAAGAATCAAAAAACCCAACACACAGTGACTTAAAAATAAGAAAGTTTAATCTTTTATTACAAGAAATCTAAGAGTTCTGGCTACAGGCAATTGTAGAGTAGATTGTGACTTCGTAATCTTCTCACTGATAAGAATTATTAACTCTAGAAAAAATATATTTTTAAAACCCCAAATGTTTAAGGCACTGGATAGTGACCAAAAGCATGCAGACCCTGGAGGGGATTTGCTCCTTGAAAGAAAAGAACTACCAAATAACAGCAAAATATATACTCTTTTTCAAGTGCACATGGAACATTCTCTAAAGTAGACCATATTCTAGGCAATAAGACGAGTTTTAACAAATTTCAAAAAACTGAAATCATTCAGAGTACATTATTTGATCAGAATGGAATGAAAGTAGAAATCAATAACAAAGATATCTAGGAAATCCCCAAATAATTGAAAATTATGCAAGACATTTCTAAATCACCCATGAGGAAAAGAAGAAGTCAAGAGGGAAATGAGGAAGTGTTCTGAACTGAATAAAAATGAAAACACAGCATCAATGTATCAACATTCTGGGACAGGGATAGAGCATTTCCTAGAGGGAAATTTATAGCATGAAATACTATGTTAGAAAAAAGGAACAGTTTGAAATCAATGATCTAAGCTTTTACCTTAAGAAACTAAAAAGGAAGAGCAAATTGAACCCAAAACAAGCAAATGGAAGGTAAATGATAAAGATAGAGCCAATATCAATGAAACTGAAAAGAAAAAAATAGGGAAAGTCAGTGAAACCAACAGCTGGTTCTTGGAGGAGATTGATGAAACAGATAAACTTATAGCCAGAATGACAAGACAAAAAAGACACAAATTACGAATATCGAGAATGAAAAAGAGGACATCACTAAATATCCTTGCAGATATTTAAAGGACGATAAGGGAATATTACAAATAACTTTAATGTCTATAAATTTGACAACTTAAAAGAAATTGACAAATTCCTTCAAGGATACAAAATACCACAACTCAGTCTAAGATGTCGATAACCTGATTAGTCCTATCTCTATTAATGAAATACAGGTTGTAGTTAATAACCTTCCCACAAAGAGAACTGCAGGCCCAGATGGCTTCACTGGGGAATTCTACCAAACATTTAAGGAATAAATAATAGCAATTCTACATAAGCTTTTCAAGAAAATGCAAGAGGAAGGAACAGTTCTCAACCCATTTTATGAGAACAGCATTGCCCTGATACAAAAACCAGTCAAAAACATTATAAGAAAGTTGCAAAGAATATTTTTGATACACATAGAACCAAAGATTCTGAACAAAATATTAGCAAGTCAAATCCTGCAATATATAAGAGTAAAAGTACATCATGACCAAGAAGGATTTATCCGATCGATGCAAGATTGGTTCAAATGCAGAAATTAATCAGTGTAATTTACCATATCAAGAGACTGTAAAAAAAAAAAAAAAAAAAGAAAATCATATGATCATCCTACTATATGCAAAAAAAAAAAAAGTACTCATTATCTCTTCATGATAAAACTTCTTGGCAAACTAAGAATAAAAGGGAACTATCTCACCCTGATAAAAGTCATCTACAAAAATTCCACCACTAACATTATATTTAATGGTAAAAAGATTATTTCTTTCTAATTAAGAAAGCAACTAATTAAGGCAGGAATAAGGCAAGGATGTCCATTCTCAACACTCTTTTCAGCATTGTACTGGAGGTGTCCTACCCAGTACATTAAGGCAAGAGAAAGAAACGGGTGTGTCTACTGGAAAAGAAGAAATAAAATTGTCTCTATTCACAGTGAAATACCACTAAACAGCTATTAAAATGGCTGAAAGTTAAACACACACACACACCCCCACCTGAGGTTATGGAGCAGTTGGAACTCTCATACGTTGCTGGTGAGAATGAAAAGTGGAATGACCACTTTGGATCACATTTGGCAATTTCTTTTAAAGTTAAGCATGCACTTATCATACAACTCAGCAACCCAAATGAATTGAGAACATGTTTGCACAGAAACCTATATGAGCATGTTTGTAGCAACCTTATTCATAATCATCCCAAACTGGAAACAACCCACATGCCCTTTAGCTGGTAAATGAACAACCTGTATTACATCTAAATAATGGAATAATACTCAGCAATAAATACAAATGAACTCCTGGTTCATGCAACAACACAAATGGACCTAAAATGCATCATTATAAGTGAAATAAGCCATACTCAGAGGGCTGTGATTCCATTTATATGACATTCTGAAAAAGCAACTATAGGGACAGAGAAAAGATAAATGGTTGGCTGGTGGTGTGGGTCAGGTAGTGGGGAGGAAAGGTGAATCACAAAGGGGCATGAGAATATTTTGGAGAAGGACAGAATTTTTCTGTATCTTTATTGTGGTAATTATGTGATTATTACTAATATTTGCATTTGTCAAAACTCATACAGCTGTACACTGGAAAGGTGAATTTTACTGTATGTATGTTAGAGCCAGTAAACCTAACTTTAAAAAGTTGGACATAACAAAAGAAAAGATCAATGAGCCTGAAAATGGATCAATAAAAATCCAACATGATTTGATAAGATTTAAAAAAAGAGAGAGCCTTACAGACCTGTCAAACATATGCATCATTGGAATTTTAGAAAGAGAGGAGAGAGAACAGTATAGAAAATTATTTGAATAAATATTGGCAAAAAATCATCCAAATTTGATCCAAAACAACCACCCCAGATCGAGGAATTCAATGAGCCTTCAGCAGCATGAATAGATGAACAACATATCCCATGAAACCCTCAGTAGTTTAATAAATTATTAAAATTTACCAAAAAACTGCTGAAAACAAAAGAAAAAAGCAGCCAGTGAGAGGGGAAAAAAATAACCAAAAAACTCATGTTATATTTGGGAGAGTGTGTGTTGGGGGCAAGTCAGAATGACAGCTGACTTCTCGATGATGTCAAAGTGCTGAAAGAAAAACAAAACACTTAAACTTATTCTGTATTAAGGAGACATCTGTCAAAACTGAAGAAGAAATTAAAAAAAAACATTTTTAGATAAACAGAAGCTGAGAGAATTTGTCACTAGCCAACCTGCACTACATCTTGCTAAAGGAAGTTCTTTAGGTTGAAATGAAATTATACCAGATGGAAATTCAGATCCACAGGAAAAAAGGAAGAGCAGTCTCCTGGCTTAACAGACTATATGTTATCTGTCCCCGTTCTATTGCTCGGATATACTCTTATAAAATGATCTCTTGTACTCACTGTGCCCAGCCCTGTGTTTTTTGTTTTTAATTTTTTCCAAATTCTCTCAAACCCATTAATGGGCCCTGAAATCAATCTAGTGGGTTGTGACTGTATTTTACTTCTTAAGAAACAGTAGAAAGAGAAATACCAGAGTACACTGGTATGAAGGCTAAGAATTGATTTTAACTTTTATTTCAGATCTGTGTGTTGTATGTTAGTTTGTAACATAAAATGTTTCTTGATTAGCCTTTCTATTCCTTGTGTATGTTGTTTCTACCTGAGAACTTTCTTTGTGCATATCTTTGCTTGACTAGATTCTTTCCAACTTTTAAATTTGAGCTCTCAAGTATTACCTTCTCCAAAAGTCTTTCCTACCTTTTTCAAAAAGTAGGGTACTGTTATCAATGTCAGCATGACCTTAAAAAAAAAAATTTCCTAGAGGCAAATAGTATCGAAAGTTGCTTTTGAACTTAACTTGAATTTGTATCTTATAGTCAGACTTTTTTCAAAACTTGTCAGCAGTGGAAAACAAAAATAGAAAAGCCAATAAACTATAATGACATTCTGTTTTGGAGAAAAAGTTATTAGATTTCTCTAAATCTGTTTACCTGGAATGCAAATTCTTTTTATTTAAAATTTTAAACACATAGAAGTCTTTTTTTTTTCTTTAACACCTTGCATTCCTTTTCTTATCTTTGTTCCCACTGGAAATTACAACTCTGTACTACCTTTCCTGGTCCTATGCTAAAGCAGATTTATATTCATTCTTGGGTTTCTCCGTTTTTCAGTGGTCAAGTGTCCATTTCCAGTACTCAAAAATGGAAGACAGATTTCAGGATTTGGAAAAAAATTTTCCTACAAAGCAATGGTTATGTTTGAATGCATCGAGGGTTTCTACCTTAATGGCAGTGACACAGTTGTCTGTGATGGTAACAGTACTTGGCAGCCTCCGATTCCAGAGTGTCTTAAAGGTACAAACACTGTCCTTTTTCCTTTTTTTTTTTTTTTTTTGGATTTAATTTCTTTGACATTAAATATCAACAGAATAATAGAAAAGAAGCAATTTTAGTATTTAACTCTCTGGTATTCATTTCTATGTCAGATGTAGGATATAAAATTCACATAGAATTCTGCTGTTGTGATTTTGTATGTTTTTCCAGGGTTTATTCATGTCATACAGGTACGTAAATTTCTTTTGTTCAATAATTTTATGTCTAAAAAATGGATTGCATCAGATTTTCAGAGTAAATTGAAGAATGGGCAGACATTTTTATCTAAATAAGTCAACACTGAAAGGCATTCATATAAATGAAATGAGAGTAATAATTGTCAAATGGTCAATTCAGTTTACATTATTTTGTTTTCCAGTGTTGACTCCTTCCAGTACGAAACTTTCAACTTCCAGTGTTTCAGGTTTAGTAACTTCCTGCTTACATTTTCCAAAACTCCTTTAAATTCCGGATGATGTTCACTCATTCATCACTTTTGGTAATGAAAGGGGGAAGAACATTTATACAACAATTTTAGTTGTTAGACATAGTGACTCTAAAATTGTTTGTCACAGTCTGCATATATGAACAGGAATGTGAACTGGGGAAAGTTACGTAGACTTTAAGTGTGTTTAGTCATTTGTAAAATGATTTAGTACCTTCCTTACTGAATGATAGTAAGGCTTAAAGGGGATGCATTTAAAGCACTTAGCACATTGCCTGGTATGCAGGAAGCTCTTAAAGGTGGCTAATATGACTTAAGTCACCACTTGAGTTAATACTGGAAAAAAGGAAGGTCCATGGCTTCTATTTGTTAATAGGTATGTTTTCTGTGTCATCATCTCTATTATTTTATTCTTTTTGAAAGCCATCTGTTGACATCTTTACTGGGTACCTACCTAGTCCAGGGCTCTGTTTGATTTCCTGGAATGCAACAGTTCAATTCTTTTTATGTAGTACGTTTAAACTGGGAAATTTCTGCTGTCTCCAGCACAAGACATGTATTTCTACCTCCTCCCTGCCCCACTACCCTCCTTCATATAATAATTGTTTTTTACTCTTTCCTGGGCAGTTTTATTTGGGAACAGAACTAAACTTCATAGCAACTAAGAGGCAGGAAAAGTTCTTATTTAATGAAATGGAGGAATTTTTTTTTACAGGGACTACTGACCAACCGCCATGCTTAACACTGGAGAGATTATTTTGATATAATAGAAGGAATTATCTTCCTTATTTCAGCACTACTACCTCTGGCTTCACTTTGGTTGCAGTGGAAGCAAGAAACAATAGGAATTGTGGAAGAGTGTTAGCCTGGTTAGACTATGCTCGGGCTTCTAGCATGCCTCTGTTTAAATCAACTAACATCATTTCCATGGTGTTTACTATCCCTTTAGCTTAAAGAAGGTGTTGAACTCAAATCTCAGTTACTGGGTTCTTATTTGTTTATATATTTCCTATCTCCCTAATGTTTTAAACGATAGAGGGGAATTATGCATGTTTGCATAGTAATTAGAATACCTTTTTATAATTCCTGTAAGAACCTGGTACCTGGTAGCCTACTTGAGTACCTTGGTTGAGTGTTGTAGGTTTGGTGAGTGAGGTAGGGAGAAGAGATCGTTTTTTGGTAGACTGATAATATGAACAAAACTAGATTGCATGTAAAATTTATATTCATTGACCCATCCATGATTACTCACATACTCCTCATGGGTATATGCACTATGTATATTAAGTTTGTCGATACATCCTTTTGAAAGAGTTGAAATGCTTATAAGTATTTCATAAAGGATTTGTAAAACACTGATGTAGCTTAGTGTTTGAAAGATGAGATAATTGAAAAAATTATAAAGAAGGGAAACTACAGGGATCTTTTTTTAAAAATAAAAAATCAGAATTCCTCCTGGGATGGTCAATCATTTTTTATCATCAGTTAGAGAAAGACTGTATCAAAAGTATCAATAGCAACATATATGGTGTTAAGGTAGATATGAATGTGCTAATGTGAAAAAATATCTAAGAAATAGTGGTAAAGATGCAAATTATGTAGTATGATACTACTTGGATGCCTTTTTTTTAAAGATACATATATTTACCCCAAATACATTACTATTATGATTTATTATTAGTTAACTGCTGGGATTTCCATTATGAAATATAGAGCTGTAGTGAGCAGTGTTATACATACATCCTTCTATACTTATGCAAATATATGTAGGTTAAATTCCCAGAAGTAGAACTGCAAAGTTTAGAAAGTATGTGTATTTTTCATTTTGATAAATAGGTAATCTTTTTAAAAAATCAAATATCAAAATTAAATCCCTAATTTTATATTCATAAGGCTGGTGAACTGACAGAATCAAATTTGTTTTCCTAGGTCCTAAGCCTACTCATCCTACCAAGCCTCCAGTTTCAAATTATCCAGGTTTGGTAACTCTTATCCTACTGATAGTATTAAGAACTTTATGAGTGATGGATGAAAAATGATGTCTTGTTTTAATTTGCATTCCTATAATTATTGATGAAGCTGAACTTTTTTTCATCTGTGTTTATTTATTCATGTCTGTTGCCCATTTTTCTGTTAGGTTTCTAAAATATTTTTCTTGTTGGTATTTGAGAGCTCATTGTAAATTAAAGCCCCTTTAATATGAAGTGAACATTTTTTTCCAAGTTTTGCTTTATTTTTGCTGATCAGTTTTCTTTTAAGTTTTTTATATTATTGAGTATAGATTGCTTTTTATAACGTTTAATTACATGAGTACTATACAAATATATTTTTGTAAAATTTCAAACATTGCAAAAGTATACACAGTGAAAGATTAGTTCTCTTTCTCTTTCTAGTCCATTACCTGAGTTAATCACTATTAATAGTTTAGGGTTTCTTTTTATCTATTTCTGTACATCAGCATCTTTTGATGTGTAATCATACATGTGGTTTGGTGTTTTTTCTTAAACAAAAATGACAATTTGTACATATTTGCCTGCAACTTGCACTTTTTCCACTTAGTGTCTTGGATTGGGGTTGTATTTAGATTTATTCCTACCCTTTTTAATGATGACTTGAATACATACCATATTTTATTTAACTGTTCTCCCATCAGTGGTCATTCATATATTCAGAAGTTTTAAATTAATAGTTAGTTTGATGTATCCATCTTTTCCCTAAAGGCTATGAGTTTTGTATCTTTCTTATAAAAGCTTCAGATCTTCCCCATGCTGACATTATTCGTATATAAAGATTTCAACCGTGTTCTGGCTTAGTTTTTTGCATTTAAATCATTGGTACATCTGAAATTCATTATGGCATATGCAACAGCTAAATAGCACCATTTGCTGCATGTTTTCTTCTCCTAGCTGATTTGAAGGTGCCACTTTTTATCATACACTGAATTCATAGGCGTTTTAGCCTCTTTTCTCCTTTGAACTCTATCCATTCCTGTGCCAGAATCAAGTGTCTTGGGTGTTGTTTTTACTGTAGCCCAGTAAATTTTATGATCTGGCAAAACACTTCGTTTTTAGAAATTTCCAAGATACTTTCATATTAATTTTCCAAGTCAACTTTTTACTTTATTCTATTACCACCTTAACCATTTTAAGTGTGCGATTCAGTGGCATTAAGTACTTTGACATTGTTGTGCTACCATCACTATTATTCATTTTCAGAACTTTTTCTTCATTCCAAACTGAAACTCTATCAATTAAACAATAACTCTCTATTCCCTCCTCTCCCCGGCACCTGGTAACCACTATTGCACTTTTTGTCTCTATGATTTGCCTATTCTAGGTACCTCATGTAAGTGGGACCATATGATATTTGTCCTTTTGTGTCTGGCTTATTCTACTTTTAACATTTATCTATCTCATAGCATGTATCGGAACTTTATTCCTCTTTACAGCTGAATAATATTCTATTATATGTATATACCACATTTTGTTTATTCATTCATCTGTTGATAGACCCTTGGGTTGGGTTGTTTCCACCTTTTTGCTATTGTGAATAATGCTGTTGTGAACATGGGTGTAAACATATCTGTTTGAGTACCTATTTTTAATTCTTTTGGATATATACCTAGGGCAAAGAAAGGGTTTTGCATGTATGTGAATATGTGGAATCCTTGGGGTTTTCTACATAAAAGATCATGTTATCTGCCAACAGGTAATTTTATTTTTTCCTCTCCAATGTGGATTCCTTCTATTCCTTTTTCATACCTAATTTCTCTGGCTAGAACTTCCAATACTATTTGAATAGAAGTGGCAAACATGGGCAGACTGTCTTATTCGTGGTCTTAGGAGAAAAGATTTTAGTTGTTCACCACTGAGAATGATGTTAACTGTGTGTTTTTCATATATGGCCTTTATTAGGTTGAGGAAGTTTCCTTACATTCCAGATCAACTTTTAAAGCATTTATTAAGCCTTTCTCTATCTTTTAATTTTAATTAGAATCACATAGAATTCATAGAGTAATTTTAGAATATAGAAAGATAAATTTTCATGCTGTACCACAGAATTTTGAGACAGGAAATGTAAGTGGACAGGAAGAAGTAAGCTGATGACACTAAATATTAATTTATAAAATTTCATGACGCTACTTTACATAAGAAACATTAATATAATTTATAAGGAAAATGAAATTTTAAGGGATTTTGTACAAAGGTAAAAAAAAAATCAACCTGTGAATTTAAAGGATTTTAAGCTTTATTTTTTTTTTTTTTACTTAATTTATTGTTCTTTTTTCTAGGATATCCCAATCCCCGTGAAGGATTTGACTTTGATGAGTTCGGTTAGTGCAGATACCATGACAAATATAAGAAGTGGTAGCATGTGTAGAAATCTGTAGGTAATTATAGTTTTTAAGAAGTGCCCCAATATAGGATTCCTAGCAGGGTGAGATAACTTTCTTAAACGCTATGGTTATATATAAGTTAAAATATATAAAACACAACTTGCTTTCCACATGATTGTGTTAGTTTGAGATGGCAATTTGTAGATAAATCCTCTTTCTATTCATATCTCGTGAGCCTTAAAGTACTATAAGTTGGGTTAGTTTTTATCTTTAACAGGTTGATTTAACACACTTTATGTAGACTTACACAGGTCACACAATATATACTATAGAAAATAATGAAGTATAGTCATGACAGTTAAAGTTCAATGAAATATAAAGATTTATTGATAAGTAAAAGAAGACAAAAATCTATTACTTTTCATTTATTAGACTAATTTGGTCATGATTAATCTTCCAATAAAATGCACCTTAGGCTTATTTTTTAATATATGCTTTAACTCCAAACTGCAGTCAAACTGTCATTGTGTCAAAAAAAAAATCCAATGCCATCTTAAGCTGTTAGATACTTGATAACTGTTTATGAAACAAAAAGAGCAGATTTAAACATGACACTTTATGCTTTGACTTACAGCAATTCAATACAAATCATGGCAATTTAGAAGCAGAGGTGCTACTGACAGAAGCAGCATTTCTAAAGATTAAGTTTCTGCAGAATTATTTAGTGTTCTCTGGACAGTTAAAAAAATGTACATTCAAATTTCCTGGCATAATTTTTATCCATGTGCTCTGTTTCATTTACATTTTTAGAGGGAATCTCCTTGGTATGTAGAACTATGTCTTAATTTTTTTTCAGGGGGGTGTTATGGGAGGGTAGGAAGGAGTTGATAAGATAAAGTGTTATTTGTGAAGACTGCAAATAGCATCTGTGTGACAAGTTAATAGAAATTTATTTATGATTTATTCTTCAGATCCATTTTAGGGGAAAAATAATAAATTCTTACCAAAATCAGAAATGATAGAAGTGAATACTGAACTAAACTAACTGTAATAGGATAATACATTTTTTTAATGGTTTTCCTCTACACTAGTGGATACTAATTGTTTTAATAACCTTTACTAAATAATCTGATGTGTTAGCTACAGAATAAAACAAAAAAAAAGTGAGGTTCCTATTAAGTGTTTCACAAGTCGGACCCTAAACCTGGGATCTGTGATCAGAATGATCCAGATGCATTAGCAATGATGCTGAAACTAGACAGACTTTTTTTTTTTTGCTGTAGTGTTCAGATCTTATTGAAATAGAAACGCAACTGCTATCTAGAGACCCATATGTGTTCAAAATCTTCAAACTTTTTATTTTTTCTCAGAGGCATTGATCATCGCTCTGATTATTCTTATTATAAGTAAGTATACTAAATTTTGATGCCACTTAAATCAAAATACAGTATAGTCATGTACTGCATAATGACACTTTGGTCCACAACAGACCACATATATGATAGTGGTCTTCTAAGACTATAATGGCTATACCATGTAGCCTAGGTCTATAGGTAGGCTGTACCATCTAGGTTTGAGTAAGTATATTCTAGGATGTTTGCAAAATGATGAAATCTCCTAATGCTACATTTCTCAGAGCATATCTCCATTGTTAAATGACATATAGCTGTATTACTGAAGAAGTGCATTTTTTTGTTTTTCAGATTCTGTATTTTTTATAGCTTAAGTAAACCAATCTAGAGAAACCTGACCTTTTATATGAGTATACTACTTTGTGTTGGTGATTTTATATTCTTTTATATTCTATTTATCTACTTAGTAACAAACCCTAAGTAATAGTAAGTAATACATGTTTTCTCAAGATGATTAGTAATATAAATCTGCTTCCTAAATGTGCTTTTGATAATTTTCTAAATTAAGCAAGGACTCTTCTCTAACTTATTGTGAACTGTGTGATTCCAGGAAATTGGATTTAGAAAGTTAAGAGTCCAGCTGCAATATAAATGTACAAGTATTTAAATAAAGTAACATTTTCTGACCACTGAAATGCAACCAACATTTATTTCTTCTGCTAGATTTTGAATCTTGGTAATATGTTTTCAGAGTCATGTGTCATTTGTTTCCTGGTTTCTTGTAGTTGTTACGGTTGCAATAACTGGTGTCTGCCTGTACAAATATCTTCAAAAGAGGAAGAAAAGGTAAATCAAAGCTATTTCTTCTAACTTATTGGTCCTTCTTATCCTTGATATGCTTTTGTGTAGCTTAAGTGTGTACTCTGTATTGCATGTCATCTTTTTTTAAAATGTAGCCTGCATTAGTGCGTCCTACAAATTACATTCCTTTGCTAAAAAATGTTTTCAGCTACTTTTAACATCATTTCAACATGAGGAATCTGTGCAGAGTTGCGTCTTCAACTTCTATATTATTTTAATAGCTGAAGTTACTCTAATGTGAGGGTGGTATACCTTTCTTTTTTAGAGCCTAGAGAAGTGCTTCTCTAACTTGAATGCATATATTAATCACCTGGAGATCTGTTAAAATGCAGATTCTGATTCAGTAGGTCTGGGGTGGAGCCTGAGATCCTGCATTTCTAATGAGCTCCCAAGTGATGATGCTGCTGGCCTGGACTGCTTTTGAGTAACCAGCGTGTAGACTATTGTTGATGTGGTCATATTGTTGAAATCTGAAGAAACACCATTAAGCTTATTGGCAAATATTTCTGATGTTTAAGATAACTGGAGTTTTTAAGACTCCTCATCTATGTGTATGTGTAGAAAAAGGGTGTAGGGTTAATAGTAGAGGGTACTTCAGAAAATTCATGGAAAGAATAATACAGTCTTTCGATTCTATTTTTCCACAGACTTTTTGATGAAGCACTCTCATACATGGTT
This sequence comes from Cynocephalus volans, assembly GCF_027409185.1. NCBI lineage: Eukaryota > Metazoa > Chordata > Mammalia > Dermoptera > Cynocephalidae > Cynocephalus > Cynocephalus volans. Next base: position 118,055,768 of record NC_084470.1, on the reverse strand, counting down.
TTATTTTGCTTTTTTTTTTTTAAGAAAAGTAAAGATTTCTGTTATTCTCTTTGCACTGTTTAATGTCCATAATCTTTTCCCCCCAAATTGGTTGTTATTGCCTTAGAAACCTCTTATATAAGACTATAAAATGTATGGAGTTACTTCTCTATTTCTAGGGGTAATTCTAGAAGAACGGTAGCAGGCACAGATAACCCCAAATTGCTGCTAAACCTTGGTACATAATGGATTTGATGCAAACTGATATTTATGATGATTTGGAAACACAATTATCCTTCTGCAGCTTTCATCTCAAAGTAGAAAAATAGTATAAGTAGTCATTTTTAAGATTATCCAATATCATTTAAATTACTTAATGAAAAGTGGCCAAAAGCTTAAAGTATTCTGCTAGTTTTCTGTTTCTTAGTGTATCAGTCCATTTTGTGTTGCTATAACAGAAATACCTGAGACTGGTTAATTATAAGAACAGAGGTTTATTTGGCTTATGATTCTGGGACAGCTGCATCTGGTGCAGGCCTCAGGCTGCTTCTACTTACGGCGGAAAGTGGCAGGCAGTGGCAGGTACAAGCAGATCATGTGGCAAGAGGAAGCAAAAGAGAGAGAGGAGGTGCCAGGGTCTTTTAAACAACGAGCTCTCGTGGGAACTAATAGAGCGAGAACTCACTCATTAATCCCCCTCCCCCAGGGAGAACATTAATCCGCTCATGATGGATCCACCCACATGACTCAATCGGTGTCCAGCACTGCCATATTGGGGATCAAATTTCCACATGAGTTTTGGAGGGAACAACACATCCAAACTCCATCACTTAGCTTTCAGCTAAGAATAGAATAGGATGCCAGTTGGCCTGAAACAGGTCCCACCTACATGCTCCTTCCTTTCCCCTTCTTGTTTCCTCTCTTAACTACTTATTTTACTGTATTTTCTAGTCCTAGAAGCCACTGCCCTTTGTCCTGTCTTTGCTGCTGCTTGAGTCCTGAATTGCATGTCATGTCTGTGGTTCTGAACAACAGATGCGATTATTTACATAAAAATTTTCATTTCTTGTGATTTTTTTTTAAAATAAGTATATGATTTTCTTTACTCCAGTGAAATAATCCTTGGATAGGTGAGAGTTGGCTAAGTTAATGAGAATTATTTGCATAGTTTATATTTTTTATTATCTGTGGCAAAAGAGTTTTTCTTTTTTTCCATTAAAGAGATTTATTGTTTGGTATAACTTAAACCTATTTTTAATGTTATGTTAATACTGATTGATCCAATTACTTTGTAATTCTTATTAAACATAACATAGTAACATTCAAATACTTAATATACCCTGAAGTTCAGAGAGTCTGAAAACTACTTTTCCTAGTTGGCTTTAGCCTTAAAAATGTTCTAAGAGACTAGAAGATACAGTAATCCCCTTATCCTCGGCTCTATTATCCATGGTCAATTGCAGTCTGAAAATATTAAATGGAAAATTACAGAAATAAACAATTCGTAAGTTTTAAATTGTACACCTGATCTGAGTAGTGTGATGAAATTTCATCCTGTCCTGCTCCACCCCACCTAGGACATAAATCATCCCTTCGTCCAGCATATCCACGCTGTAGACGTGCTACCTGTCCCTTAGTCACTTTGCCTTTTTGGTTATCAGATGACTTGTCACAGTATTGCAGTGCAGTGCAATACAATAAGGTGTTTTGAGAGAGAGAGAGAGAGACCACATTCACATAACTTTTATTACATATATTATAATTTTTGTTTTATTATTATTATTGTTAATCTCTTACTGTGCCTAATTTATAAATTAAACTTTATCATAGGTATGTACATATAGGAAAAAAACAGCATATATAAGGTTCGGTACTATCTGTGCTTTCAGGAATCTCCTGGGGGTCTTGAAATGTATCCCCCATGGATAAGAGGGAACTACCTTATATAGCACAGGGTAGGCCCAGGCTGTCAATTCTAGTTGGTATGTTTTCTTTTTCCTTTTGCCCTTGTGGTCAAAGACTCCACTTTGCTTTTCCCAAGAAATTGCCCTTCCGATTGGCCTTCGTAAGATCCTGCTCATTATAAGAAGTGGGGTGCATATCTCTGTCTCTTCCCAACTATGCAGACACACATTCTAGTGCAAAGAGAGAAACACTTCTAATGCATTTCAATTTAAAGACAGAAGATGAATGGGGTCAAAGGGTTTAAAGCAGTGCCATCCATAATTTTTCAAAATCTGAAGACTTTTTTTGTTTTTCAGTATGCTAAGAATATTCCAATCCAGAGAAACAGATAATGCCTTTACAGAGTTATATACAAGTTGGAATTGAATAAATTTACAAAATTAAGTAAAATATGTTTTGGTTTCTATAAAAGGGCATTTTTCCTCACTGTATTTAAAATGAACTGATTGATTATTTCCCACTGGGCTCAAAATTTTCCATACTTTTAGATTCACAGCTGCTCTAGAGGGTAAGGAAGCGAGATAGTCTGATAAAAGGACAAGAGGAACGTAACTCTGTTTATGCCAGTGTCAAAGCAAAATCCTGTCAGTATACATTGTTAAACTTAAAAAAAGGAATGGCATAAGAAGACATCAATAATTTAGCAAAGGGAAGAGGAATCTAAGTTTCCTTTTTGATGTTTACTGCCAACATAGCTTAGGTTATTGATATCTAAATATCCATTGAATATGTTTCAAAAGAAAGGACTTTTCTGAAAAGAAACACAGCAGAGATACTTCTGTGGCCCTCATCAGTTAGGTATGTGCTGAACAGAGGAAAGGAAAAGGGCTGAATGAAATAATGACATCCCACCAAGAAGAAGCAAGAGTGGTGTAGTAAGTGGGTTAAAATCAGTGACAGAAGAGAACGGAAGTAAAGCTGAGAATTAGGTTTGTAAATTAAGACTTTATGAGTCTCACTGAGGGACTTGAAAGATGAATTTTGAAACAGAAGCTACTTTAACCTTGAAGTCTTACAGATCATCCAGCAATGAACAGATTCTAAATTTTTGTTCATTATGTTTACCTTTGAAACCATTTTGCACGAAGACAATAATGCAAAGATAAAAAGAATAACATTGCGGGAGGAGAAATGGCCCTGGTCTCTAGCACCCCTGAGTTTTGAGGGAATACACAGAGTAGATATTAAATCCATGTAACTTTGTCTTAGAAATAAATTTTATGACAAGTCCTGCATTTTCAGATGTACCTTGCCTTTAGCATTGAGCACAGTTTCTTCTTGTGGCACATTTGTTTTCAACCCGAGGGAAGATTCTTGTAAAACTTAATGGTACATGACATTCCATATTTCTGGATGGATTTAACTTCGTAAATATGCTCTTTAAACTAATTACAAAATCTTTTGTTATATATATATTTTTTAATTTTTGAAGGCTTTGTTAAATACTCAAGAATTTGAGAACCAACTGGAAAAATGTTCGTTCATTTGATCCTTATGTTTTTTGCCCCATGTCACTACACTCTACAACTACCTGAACTGACCACTGTTTCTAAACTGTCTGTGTTTAAATGACAATTACAGTCAATTTACAAAGGCAGGGCCTACAGCTGTGCTGTCCAATTCAATAGTCAATAGCCATGTGTGGCTACTGCAGAATTCAAAAGTGGCTAGTCCAGTGTAGAATGTGCTATAAGTGTAAAATACACCCTGAATTTCAAAGACTTAATACAAAAAAAATGTAAAATACATGTCAAATGATAACCCTTTGGCTATATTGGGTTAAACAAAATAATATTACTAAAATTAATTTTGCTGGTTTATTTTACTTTTTTAGATTTAGCTTCTAGAAAATTTTAAATACCATACGTGACTGGCATTATATTTCTTTGAACAGCACTGGACTGGAATAGTAGATTTTACGAAGATGACTATTGTTAAGATAAAAGTGTGATGTCAACTTTAGTTATTTAGGAGAATCTCTTGCAGGAATGCGTGATTTCCTTGACAGTGAGGAGTAAATGAAGCATTACTATACTTAAACACTGTTAGAACCACTACCTTTTTAAAAGTTTCATCTCAGAGCCACAGATTTAAAATTGCAACGTTAGGAAAGCGTGTTTCTCTCCCCTCTTTCCCACTGGCCCTAAATCAAAATGAGGAGATATTTACTAAGTACTTTGTATGCTACTGCTCTATTTCTTGTTTTGGAGGGGATTGAAAATATAATACAGGGAGAGAAGAAGAGTTTTTGGAAGGACACTAGTTGAACATTTGAAATTATTTTTAAATAATCATTAATTTCCTAGTTTGGGGACTTGTAATACTATAAACATAGTTGTGTTTTTTTTTTAATTGTCCATTTTCTAAATAGGCTTCTGGAATTTAATTTCTGTACTTATATTTATCTTTGATGCTATCTTTATTCCTTGCCTTGTAGGAAACCCGAGGGTAAAGTTGAATACACTGCTTACCATCACAAAGCAACCACTGCAGAAGCGCCACCGAAATGAATGATTTCTACAGAAAATGTTTTCCAATTTATCTTTTTAATCTATTAAACTCTTCAGATCTACAAGTTATTCTTTAGTTTGACTCTCAAGAATGCAACTGTCAAGTCATATTGTTAACATTTTAATGTGGCTTGAACGTAGTCACTATCCTTTGATGCTTCTTTGAAATGTGTATGAATTTGGATATGAACATATTGTCCGTTTTTCCCTTCAAATAACACTTATATTTATAGGGCAAGTCAAAATAGTATCCCTGGTGGGGAAATGATTTATAAAATCTGCAAATGTAGAGAAATACAGTTCAAAATTAGATTACATTTCATTTGTAAAGGAAGTTATTTTGAAATCTTTTTTGTTCAAAGATTAATGCCGGGGCTGGCTGGTTAGCTCAGTTGGTTGCAACATGATGTTATAACACCAAGGTCAAGGGTTCCAAATCCCGTACTGGCCAGCCACCAAAAAATAATAATAATAATAATAATAATGCCAACACTTGAGATTTATTTTTTCAACAGTTCTAAATTGTATTTTATACATTGTTCACTATAAAAAGCTTTTACAAGTATGTGTATACTACTTTTGCTCTTATCTATTAAAAACAAGAACACTAAAAATGGGGAATGTGGACAAGGTTGAATTCCTTAACTAAGAATGTTGTTGGAAAGGGTAAAATTCTATTTTTAAGTTGTAACTTCTTTGGTGATGTAGAGAAGCTAGAAAGCTTATGTATGGCATTTGTTTTCACCTTTTTCTTTTTCTTTTTCTAACATCAATAAGCCAGTCTAAGAAATCAGTAAGATTTCAGAATCGGTTGCATACTTCCACAAAAAGTTAAGAGGACTCTGACATCTATAATAAGAATGCTGGTTCTTAGTACAAATGAACATTGTGGCCTTGTGGTTTTCTAAGGAGAATTCCATAGGCTGAGTAACCCACTCTAAATTCTGGCCGTAGGTGGTTTTCTTTCCCCACTTAAATAAAGGGAGGTCTTACAGAGAATAAATTCATCAGATAACTTCAAGGTGTGTCTGAATCTTAGTCCTTTTACATTGTCCTTGCTAGTAAGAAGCCTCTTATCTTTGTGTGCATCTTACCTCATCTCCTAAAAGGCAGAGTAAAAATTAAGCCATGTATGGGAGAGAAGGAAATTTCTTTGTTTGCTGTTGGTTGTACTAAAAAATGAAGGAAGTAAACATAGCTCAGGTAGCACTGTTATGCTCAGATAGGGTAGATTTCAGCTGTCTACTGAGTCCTGCTACTCAGGCAGAATCTCTTTCAGAGAAGCCAGGGGGCAAAGAGAAGGGACTCTAATTAAAATCACATTTTTACAAGTTGTATTTTAAACTTTTATATTTAGTAGCGCAAGTTGGGCCAAAGAAAATGTTACCTTTAGAAGGATATGATTGGGGAATCAAGGATGGATCAGAATCAATATTGTTTTACAGTACAAACATGTTTATTTTCTTAATTTTTTTATTTTAATTTATCAATATACAATATAGTTGATTTTTGTGTCCCTTTATCAATTCTTCCTTTTCCTCCCTCCCTCTCCCCCCTCCCCTCATCAACATCATAGCTGTTCACATCTTAACAAAATCAAGTTGTTGTGATTGTTGTGTCTTCTTTCCCACCCACCCCCCACCCCCGCTTCATTTATTTACTTATTTATTTTTATTAGCTCACGCAAGTGAGAACATGCAGTATTTCTCTTTCTGTGCGTGGCTCATTTCACTTAATATAATTTTCTCTAAGTCCATCCATTGTTGCTGCGAATGGTAGCATTTCATTTTTTTTGATAGCAGAGTAGTATTCCATTGTGTAGATACACCATATTTTCCTTATCCACTCATCTGATGATGGACTTTTGGGCTGGTTCCAACTCTTGGCTATTGTAAATAGAGCTGCAGTACACATGGGAGTGCATGTATCTCTTCGACATGATGACTTCCATTCCTCTGGGTATATACCCAGCAGTGGAATAGCTGGGTCATATGGTAGATACGTCTGTAGTTGTTTGAGGGACCTTCATACTACTTTCCATAAAGGCTGCACCATTTTACAGTCCCACCAGCAATGTAAAAGGGTTCCTTTTTCTCCACATACTCGTCAGCATTTGTCATTCTCAGTCTTTTGGATATTAGCCATCCTAACTGGAGTAAGATGGTAATTCAAAATGGTTTTGATTTGCATTCCCCAAATGCTGAGAGACGTTGAGCATTTTTTCATGTGTCTGTTGGCCATTCATATATCTTCCTTTGAGAAATGCCTATTCAGCTCCTTTGCCCATTTTTTAATTGGGTTGTTTTTGTCCTGTTTAGTTGTTTGATCAAGTTCCTTGTATATTCTGGTTATTAATCCTTTGATGTATATTTTGCAAATATTTTCTCCCACTCTGTTGGTTGTCTTTTTGCTCTGTTGTTTCTTTTGCTGTGCAGAAGCATTTTAGTTTCATATAATCCCATTTGTTTATTTTTCCTTTGGTTGCCTATACTTTTGGGGTCATAAAGTCTGTACCCAATCCTACTTCCTGGAGCGTTTCCCCTACGTTTTCTTTAAGGAGTTTTATTGTTTCAGGATGTATACTTAATGATTTAATCCATTTTGAGTTGATTTTATAGGGTGAGAGGTACAGGTCTTGTTTCATTCTCCTACATATGAATTGCCAATTTTCCCAGTGTGTGGTCTTGGAGCCTTTGTCAAAGATCATATGGCTGTAGGTGCATGGGTTGATCTCTGGATTCTCTGTTCTGTTCCATTGGTCCATGTGTCTGTTTTTATGCCTGTACTATGCTGTTTTGGTTACTATCGCTTTGTAGTGTAGTGTAAAGTCCGGTAGTGTTATGCCTCCGGCTTTATTTATTTTTCTCAGGATTGCTTTGGCTATTTGTGTTTTTTTATTCTTCCATATGAATGTTAAAAATGTTTTTTCCAATTCTGAGGAAAATGTCATTGGAATTTTGATGGGGATTGCATTGAATCTGTAGATCACTTTGGGTAGTATGGACATTTTCACAATGTTAATTCTTCCACTCCAAGAGCATTGGATATCTATTTTCTTGTGTCCTCTTTAATTTCTCTTAACAGTGGTTTGTAGTTCTCATCATGGAGATTTGTCACATCCTTGGTTAAATTTATTCCTAGGGGTTTTTTTTTGTTTTTGTTTTTGTTTTTTGATGGTTATTATAAATGGGTTAGCTTTCTTGATTTCTTTTTCTGCCGGTTCATTATTAGAATATAGAAATGCCACTGATTTTTGCGTGTTGATTTTGTATCCTGCAACTTTGCTAAAATTAACTCTACAAATAAAACTTTGAGTTTTTTGTAGTTAGCCTAGTTAATGGTTTGTCTATTTTATTTATCTTTTCAAAAAACCAACTTTTTGTTTCATTGATTTTTTGTATCGTTTTTTGATTTTCTATTTCATTTAGTTCTGCTCTGATCTTAATTATTTCTTTCCATCTACTAACTTTAGGTTTGGATTGTTCTTATTTTTCTAATTCTTTAAGGTAAAGTGCTAGGTTGTTTACTTGCCATCTTTCCATTCTTCTCAGGTAAGCATTTAATGTGATAAATTTCCCCCTTAGTACTGCTTTTGCAGTATCCCACAGGTTTTGGTATGATGTGTCATTATTTTCATTAGTTTCAATAAAGGTTTTGATTTCCTGTTTAATTTCTTCTTGGACCCATATGTCATTACATGCACTTGTATAGTTTCCAGAGTCTTGTTTGTTATTGATTTCTAGTTTTAATCCATTGTGGTCAGAAAAAATACATGATACCTGAAGATCTTCTACAATTAAGTCCCAACTTCTCTTTCCAAGCCTTTCTTTCTGTTACACTTTAAATAACCGACTCTCAGTCAAGCCAGACCGTTTGCCCTGTGTGCTCTGCTATATTCCTAATTCACTTTTGCTTGAAACACCTACTGTCCCGTCCAGATCCTACGTATCTTCCAAGGACCAGCTCAAATACTGCCCATTCCATGAAGCTTTGTCTGTTTTCTGCCCAGCTCTCATAACCTTTATTATTACTTAACCTCGAGTTAGCCACATTTAAATATGTGTATACATGTGTCTATTATAAGATATATATCTTCCACATAACTTTAATGCATACCCAGGGCTAAATAAATACCCAAGTCTCAAAGTACAAAATTTAATTTGTGTAAACTATAATAGAATTTGTTGTTAATGCAAAAATCATTCTTGTTCTCTTTGCAGATTTAAATCATATCAGTTTGCTAAATCTCTCAAATCAGGCCTCCGTGTTTCCCAACCATGGCCGCACATTGGAATCACCTGGGGAGATTTACTGACCTCTGGGTCCCACCCCTGTGATTTCTCGGGTAATTGATCTGGGATGTGACTTGGGCATAGGGACTTTTTTTTTTTTTAAGTGTCCCAAGTGTTTCTGCAGCTAAGGTTTAGAACCTCTGCATTAGTGATTCTCAAGCTCCATAGTCAGTTTCTCCATATAAACTTACAATGATAGAAGGTAAATGCTTATATTTGCAAAGGAAAATTGTGGTTTTATTAATTCAGTCTATTCAAGAAATTAGAAAATTTCAAAGACTTGAATTAAGTCCATTGCCTGGCTAAGCAAACATGGCTCTATGTGGTTTAAAAATACAGAAGTAATCTTTCTGTTAATGTCAATACTGGATGAAACTATATTGACTATGAATAAGGAAAGCATTTTAGAAAATTTTATTTGACCTTGAAACTATAGTGTATTTGGAAAATTAGCATAAAACATACAGAGAAAGCTTTTAAGGTAACTAATAATAAAAGTCTTCAAGAATACTGAAGAGACCTGGGATAAGACGGAATTTGAATTTGCATCGTTAAAGTAAAATTTAGGGTTTAGGAAAATAGGCAACTCTGTGGTATTCTAAAACTAGTAATGCCTTTCAGCTAACATTTTAACTAAGAATGAGCTTTTTTACATATTTTAAAAATTTGCATACTTATATGCAAGAGCAGGATTTAACATAAAGTCTACTAACTACCAGAAATGACGCAAAATTGAGTGACTGTACATAAGGATTTTTTCTCCCTACGCTACATTGCTTTCATGAGAATTTCTGGGCTCATCCAGGAAAGGTTACCCTAGGACGAAGTGTAAGCATTTGTAAATTGTGGCACTGCTGCCCTCCTGTGGATTGTTAGGGCATTTGACAATCCCTTCCTTACCTGTTCAAACTTTTTGTCATTCATTGTTCAGAGGTTTCAGTCATTGCAGTGATTCCCAGAAGCAATTTTTATTTTCAATTTGGATCTGGTACTAAACTAAGTCTCTTCTGCTGCTTCTGTGAAATTAACATTTTTAAAAGTGTTAAACTCTGTCCCTTAATTGCTTAAGTATTGCTTAAGTATTGGCTAAACTCTGCCCCTTATTGCTTATTGGGGGAAGTATAATACTGGGGATCTGTGGTCAATAAACAATCTTTCCTTCCCTCTTGCTTGTATGCCAGCAGAAGGTGAACACACTGCCACAGGTATAGAGAACACTGAGAAAGCTACCCACCTGATTCTTGACTTGGTGTAGTGCAAAACAAAGCCCAAGGAAACTTACAATAAGGTAGTAAAACTGACGTTAGGAGAAGCCACTTAAGTTTATAACTTTTATCTCCCTTATGAAGCTTTTTAAAAATAGCACTATTACCGTATATAGCAGTGGCAAACCCTGTGCCAGACTAGTGGTAACAAGTAAGAGCTCTGGCATCCTTGTACCTAGGCGCTGTGGCTTCATTGAGAATTTGGGGGACTACTTATTCTTATGAGAGCCCTTATGTATGGTGTTTGGGAAAATTACCCACCTTCACCTGATAAAGCTCTTAGGAAAAATACTCCTTGAATTTGTTTTCGAAGTGGGACTCAATTATTAAAGAATTCCTTGGGTAGGATCACATAGCACCATGCTTCTCAAATTTTAGTGTGCAGGTGAATCACGTGGTGATCTTGTTAAAAAGCAAATTCTGATCAACAGATCTCTCAGGTGGGGCCTGAGGTTCTGCATTTCTAATGAATTCCCATGTATTGCTGTTTGTGGGAGGCTGTATAACGGCCTCCAAAGGTGTCCAAGTCCTAATACCTGGAACCTGTGGCTATTACTTTATATGGCAAAAGGGTCTCTGCAGATGAGATTAGGTTAAGGATCTTGAAAAGGGGAGATTAGTCTGGATTATCCAGGTGAGTGCCTAAATGTAATCACAAGGTTCCTTATATGAGAGAGGCAGAGAAAGATACCTACAGCAGAAGACAATGTGACCACTGTGCAGAATACTACCCTGCTGGCTTTGAAGATGGAGAAAGGGACGCAAGCCAAAGAATGCAGTTCTAGAAGCTGAAAAAGGCAAGAAAATCTGTTCTCTCCTAACACTTCTGAAGAGTGTGGCCCTACCTTGATTTCAGTCCAGAAAAACAGATTTCAGACTTCTTCTAACCTCCAGAACTGTAAGAATAAATGTGTGCTATTGTAAGACACCAAGATTATGATAATTTGTTACAGCTGTCATGGGAAATACCAGTGTGGGGTCCTCAGACCATACATTGAGTCATAAAGTCTCTTAGAAACAAGACCACAGAGAAATGGCTCTCAACCCTGACTGCACATTAGAATCATTTGGGGAAACTTTAAAACAAAGTGATGTCCAGGCCCCATTTCTAGAGCAGCTAAACCACAGCCTGTGGGGATGGGAGCCAAAGATCACTAATTTAAAACCTCTTTGGGTGAATTGAATAGGCAGGTAAGGCACTATCACATTAGAAAAAATCCAAAAGACAATCTTTCTCATACTCAAGGAAAACTCTTAAACTTCCCCAAAATATGGACACACTGATCTGCTACGTACTCCTCTGAAACTACACATCAGCTTCTCAAAATAAAGGCTTCTGGCTAGGGCAACTGTCAGAATCCTGCGATGTAGCCAATTGTATTGCTAGGGCTAGGGTTTAGGGCTCATACCCTTCAAACCGTTGCACAGACTGGGTCACAGACCCCTCAAGCAGGTCCACACTAGGTAATTGGGAAAGATCCCGGAAGCCATTGGCAGATGACACGAGCGCACTCCTTGGCTTCCTCAGCAGCAGCGGTGATAGCCTCCTGTAGGGTCCCGGGGCCGTGGCAGCAACAGCAGCTCGTAGCAACAGCCTCCCCGTGCCTCCCCCCTCCCCCCATGGGGGGCATCCCAGGGGCAGGGGCCCTGTGAATCAGAGCTGTTCTTCCTTTATACTTAAGTCTGATGACCCAGGACATGCAGGTGTGAGTCAGACAACCCAGGAACACCTAGGTGCCCACACACATCTACATCAGACAATAGCCAAGGAACACATGAGTGCACATTCATATTTACATCAAATGCTCAGCAAGACTCTGGACATCTGAGGAAGCCCTGACCATTTTTTACTTTCCCTACAGAAGGCCTGGGCCAGCAACTTAAACAAAGAATTACGCAGTTCTAGACTTATTTCTGTGTCACCTAAATTGGTCAAAGACTTGTCTCACTCATCTTTATTAAGTACTCATCAGCATTTATTTCCACAGATGGGATTTGCCAGTACAACTGCATGAAGTTTGAGTGTGCCTTCAGTCTCAATATACCATCTCCACTTAAAAATTTACAGCTAAAAAACCTGGTAAAACTTAGGTGAGACCCAGGCCTGACAAAGCATTTTCTATGTAAGTTGACAGCATGGCCTCATAAACTTAATTCATAATGTTTTCTCCAAAAGAACCATTCTGTGTAATTACCAACTTATTTTGAAAAACTGCCTCAGAATGGCAGTTTTAGGTGAAGGGCTATCAGCACCCAGGTGAATAAAACAAAACAATCCTGTTCGAGAGGTGCCCCAGTTACATGATGCTTATGACCCTGCAATGTATCACTTTAAACATTTGACGGGAGTGTCATTGTTGGGAAAATATAGGAAAATGGTCAGGGTCCCTCAGATGTTCAGAATCTTGCCCAGCATTTGCTGTAAATATGCATGTGCGCCCAGGTGTTCCTTGGTTATTGACTAACGTAAGTGCGCATGTGTGCCCAGGTGTCCTGGGTTATGGACTGAAATGTAAAGGACTAGTGGCTCTGAGCCAGGGGGCCCCCCAGCCCCCGCGATGCCCCTGGGGGGCCACAGGGAGGTCGCTGCTGCTGTTGCAAGCTGTTGCTGCCAGTGCCCCCAGGACCCCCGGGGAAGCCGCCACCACCACCGCCTCTCAAGACTAAGCTCCTGTCATTTGCAATGGTTCCCAGGATCTTTACCCAGCCTGGCCTGTGAGGGGTCTGGTGACCCAGTCTGTACAATGGGTTTGAAGGGTCCGAGCCCTAGCCCTGATGATACAAATGGATACTTAGTATAACTAAAATAATGAAATGTTTTGGCTTTAGGTATGGCCCTAACCTGACAAGCGGCACAGTCCTGTAGCTTTACAGTCATAAACTTCTTTTATGGAAAAGATGTCTCAAATCATTAATTTTGTGCTTTGATGCTAAAAATCTTCTAGCATTTATGCATTTGAGGACTGAAATCGGGTCCACCTGAGGGCAGAATGATGTCTTACTTGTATTTGCAATACCTATGCTGGAGCTTGGGACGTGGTAGATGAATCAAAATAGTTTCATCTGTGGTCAATACAACAGACCCAAAGCTGTTATACCTGTGGGTACTATTGTAGCCTGCCTCAGTGAGGAAGTGAATAGAAGAATACAATTTAGGGTCGTAACTATTCCCACCACGACCTGGGGATAAGGACGCAATTCTTCGGCCAGCAGCCTGAAATAGGACTGCAGCTGCAGTGAGGGGGTGCATCACATTCACTGGGAAGTCTTCCCAGCAAATGCTTCTACCCCCCACCCCCAGCCCACTGGGCAGGACAGCCATCTGGGGGAAGACTGGAAGGATGCAGACTTAGAACTAAGGCTTCCCATTGCCATCATTTACTGAGAACCACTGGCTCAAAATAATTGTACTGCAGGTAGTTCCTAGTCAGCCAAACAACTTCTATGGAAAAAGCTCGATCAAGGGGCCACAGCCTTCCTTCCAGAAGATTCTCCAAGCTTGATCCCCTATGAAGTCAATACGGCTAATCTCTGAGAAGCTTTACAAAATTGGCTCAAGCTGTCTTCAAGGGCTGATATAAACGAACAGCCCAAAGTAGCGCTCCTTCGTCTTTTATATAATGCAACTAAAATCAGAGCTGCTCTCCTTTAAGGACCACGTGACAATACGTCCTCTTAAGCAAATTTCTCACAGGAACACTGGCTGGCAGAGGAGCCGTGTGTGCAGCCCATGTGGAACCGAGGAGTTTTCCCATTCAATAAATAATAATCCTCAGCCTGGATCTTCAACATGTCTTCTCTTCCCTAATCTTTTCTCTCATTTTATTTCTTGGCTTACAGAATCTCATTTTTGTCTTAATGGGCTTCATTTTCAATGTCCGCTGTAACCTATTTAAAATTCTTAATGAAGTAGGTAGAATCTGCATAGCAAATTAATTTTTTCAGGACCTACTTATCATCATAGAATTATGAATGGAAAATAATAGATGAAAAACACAAGACATGATAAATATAGTAAAATATTTATTATGGTCAGAATGCATGGATAGACTCCAACAGGAAGATAATTCAACAGCAACCAATTTATAGAATGTATAGCAGTACTACATTTCAGCAAAATGCAACTGAGGACATCAGATAAATTATAGTGCTTTCTTTTTAAAAAATCCATTAAATTCTTTCTTACCTCTGCAATAACATATATCATAAATGCAGTTTATAAAGAAGTTTGTAGGGAAAAGTGTGATCTTCCTTCCCTGCTTTCTGCCCATCCGTGTTCCAGGAAACCACAGGCTGTTGCTGACCAGGCTTGACAGGAGGCTTCGAGGCTGCTGCTTTTCCCCCTACATCATAACCGATTTCAAATGGTGCTAGACAAAAACAGACTCTGAACACCAGGAGAAATCGGTCAGCCTGTGTAAGAGATGGGCCAGTGGTGCTCCTAGGGTCTGCATCTCAGCAGAGCAGGTGGCAAGTTTGATTTCAGCTGTGCCGCAACCACAGCCTAATACTCCAGGGCATCCTCTAGGAGCGGGTGGACAGATGTGGTTGGAACAGTCCTCCAGGTATACAGCCCTCTCCCCTTCCCTGTTACAAGCAATATCCTATACATCATCACCCAACTGAATAATACAATCACTACGCTCAAAGGCCCTACTAACATGTTAATGCTGGTGGTAACTGCTAGCAATTGACAGAGAGCATCGCAACCCCTGACCCCACTAAACCACTGAGTTCATTTTAAACACAACTCCCTCCCCCACTGTCACCCCTCTAAAAACCCAACCTACTCAAGAGTGTATTATGCTTTTCAAGTTCTTTTCTCAACTTCTTGAAGAGGCTCAAGCAGCAAGAGGAGAGGAGCCAGTCCCACGAGCTGCATCTCCTCTGTACGCCGCCCTTTGAGTGGTGCAATTCTTACTCCTAAAACACTGATTTCAAATGGTGCTAGATACAAAGATGGAAAAATCTAAGCCACCATGTGAAACCAGCTTCCAGAAGAAGAGGATCTCAATGAAGGAAGAAAGCAGGGAGATGCGATCAGAAGACTCAGCCTCTGCACTGAGGAGAAACGTCTTCTCGTGGTTCTACTTGTGACAGGCCGTGACGATCCATTAGAAAAGCACAGAGGAGTATTACATGGTGCTGCTCAAGGAAACATGAAGGTCACAGCTGATGCTTCCAACAGACGAGAGGAATACAAAACTCATTAATTCTAGGTTATTTCTGTTTAATTACACCACCAGTCACTACAAATTATTGTATATAAGATGAAATAAAATAGCCAAAGCTATCATTAAAATACATAAATATTTACATTTGTACTGTCCTGCATTTGCGTAATATTTCCCACTATGAAAAGTGTTTACAGATACATTATCTCACTTCATCAGGACACAAGCACCCTATCTGCTTATGAGGCTCACGCCACTACACAAAGGTGAGTTTCACCTGGGTCAGGGCAACTCTTCCATGTGCCCTATTCAGGAAGACCATGGGGTGGCCATATATAAGTATGAGAACATTCAAATACGACCCCATTAACTGGCAATCTTATTTAACTTCTGGTGTGACTTAAAAAACCAATATACTGTAATTGTATTAAGTAGACAATCTTCTAGCACAAGAGTTGAGATTTGCTTTGTTTTCAAAATTTGCCCAAAATGAGATTTGCAAACTATATTCCAAATTTGATTTACTGTCTCCTTACTGTATATTTTGGTTGTTTGAAGCCAATAAAATATATGTATTTCCTCTGATAGCATAACCAAGAGAAAAAAAAGACAGAGGAGAAGCTGTATCTTTTACATTCCCCATCGACTCTTTACGCTTCTAGGTACAGGCTTATATTTCTTATGGCTCCTGATAATAACACGTGTTGCTACAGGGAAAACAAGAAAATAAAATCTGAACATCAAGAGTTGTGCTATTTAATTCTCACAACAGTCCTATGAAGCAGGAGAAAATAACTGGAAAAATTGGGAAAAAAAATTCCAATTTGTGTAGAAGAAACTGATCCCTAATGAGGCTACGTCACTTGTTCACAGTCACGTGACCAGTAAATGCAGATCTCAGGTCTAACTCCAAAGTCCACGTTCCTGCCCCTCTGCCCACGAGCTGCCTGCTCTGTTGCTCGACTATCATCTCATTCTGTTCCTGAACTGAATTGTGAACAAGACTGAGGAGGGGACATGGCTAGGCAGTATTTCTGCATGGAAGCAGAACAACACTGACTCTATAACTGTACTTGGGTGGAGCAGGATTCTGATTCTGCAGGGGCCGGTGCTTTGGGGTAGCCTGACGTTCTCTGCTGGACCTCTGGAGCCTTTGCTGTCCTCCCCCAGCATGGCTGTGGCAGTGGGGAAGATGCTGGAGACAAACCTGCCTGACTGATTCTGACACCAGCACTAGGTTCTGCAGCCCACCATGGGCCTTTCCAAGGCCTCAGCCAGGTGGGAGAGCTGAGGGGCCGATCTGCACACAGTGGCTTGTGGTGACACCTGCAGCCAACACCTGGGCCTTGTTAACCAGGTAACGGTGAGGACTTCAAAGTCAGGAGTGAGGGTTAAATGAGTTATTACCGAGGGTCCAAATCCTGTAAAATGAGAGGGCTGGATGGGATCTACATTTGGTAATTCTCAGCTTTTCTGCTTTTTGTTTAGCCAGACTCTTCCTTAGCAACTTCCAGTTGCCAGTATCCACAAATGCCTTTCCTATGGGCCCTCACACAGGTGTCCTAGAGTGATCCAGAAAGCACCCTTTCTCCCACCACAAGGCCCTGCCTGTGCTGTTCCCTCTTTCTGGAATACTCTCTATCCACTCTCCCTCAGCTGCCACCTCTAGACCTCCCCACCACCACTGCCCCTGGCTCAGCTTAGGAAAGCCCCCCCAAGTCTAGCCCGGCTTGCTACAGGGTTAAGTCGCCCTCTCCTGCCTTCAGTTCTTTTCCTCCAGAACACACTTATCTTGTTTGGTCATCAGTGTGACTATTTAACTAATGTCTCTCCTGCCACCCATGAAGATGCATCCAGAGTCCATCAGAAGGGCTGCATGTGGCAGGGGGGCAGCTGCCACTGAGGGAACTGGGTTTCCCACTCTTGGATTCTAAAACTTAACTCCTAATTCTCTGCAAGAAGAGATAAGGTATCATTAACACTCCATCACTTTAAACACTATAAAATAAGAAGAGGGGGAAAAAAAGTAATCTTAGCACCAAAATCTTTCACCCTTCTAATCCCACTGGATAAAAGGGTCCATTCAGGTTTTAGCCCTCCAAACAGAACCAGGGTTCTCTCTAAGCCAGCTAAGCAATGACTCTTCTCTGAAACAAGCTGGTGGTTTCTCCCTAGTTGGAAGTAACCGGATGGTTTGATAAGGGCTCGAAGGGTCTCCCCCTCCCTGGCCTGAATCTTTGGGCCACCTAGATCTGTAAAAAGGCAGCCCATAAACCCCAGCCGAGGAGGGTGATACAATTCTCTCATTGGCCTAAATGACCCCATGCAAACCGATCAACGGCAAAGCGCTTGCTGAGGCTGCACAGGAAGAGAAACCAGCCACCCATAGGGGTGGGTATGTCAGCCCACGAGGGTGCTGCCATGGAGAGCCACGATCCAGCCCTCTGCCTGGGCAGGGACCTGAGGGTGGAGGAAAGGTCGTCACATAGCAAATCGGAACACATACTGGCTTTAATTCCTGCTCAGCCCAAATTCTGAGAACAGACACCTGCCACTTCCCTAAATGGGCCTCAGTGTCCCATCTACAGAGAGGGGGCTGGGGTAGACTGGTCACCACACATCCAAATACTCAGAGATCCTGGGCAGGACACTTGAGAGAGAGAGAAGCAACACAAGCGTGCTACAGAAATACAATGACCTGGAGAGACTATATTTTGTCTAAAGGCATTCAAAGAAGATACATTAAAAAAAGGAAAAAAACATGTGAAGGACCAACACAACACACCCAAGGTTTAATATAACCCACAGGCCATTGGTTTAAAACAGTCTGGAGATTGCAAAGACAACTCCTACTTCATTCTCCAAATTACGCTTTCTTTGTCCTAAATATCTTATGCTCAGCATGGAGCCCAAAACTAACATGAGAGGAAAATGGGAAGGAGAAGGAATCCGTGTCTGTAACATCCATGAGCAAGCTCACTGACAAAGAGATACTCGCCCCCCGGAGCCTAATCCTGCTTGCTTGTTCTGGGCTACCACAATGTGCTCAAATCCAGAACGTGGGAAGGTCCCTGCCAAGGCAGCAGCTTCTCCCTCCTGACCCGGCGCTGGGTGCTGAGTCACAGCTACTTACGTGACTGATGCAAGTTCCAGCCAGCATGGGGGAGGGTGCCGGAAGCCGAGCCCAGATCCTCCATCTTCTTGCCACTGGAAATGCTGCTTGCAGGGTTCCTGGCAGTGAGGAAGAGCTCATCTTGGTGAGAGAGAGGCCTGTGGAAGGCCCTTATGGCAGCCCCAGACTGTGCACGTATGAACTGAAAGACCGGCCCAGCTTCCTGCCACCCTCGGCTCTAGCATCCTGGACGTTTTGTCTTTAGCTGTCAGGCTGGGGCCTGTTGCCAGCTAGCTGTGGTTAGTGAATCAGAGGAAGGATGATAAAACTAAGGGTATGTGCACAAGGGGGCCAAAGGTGGAGGGGAACATGGAGTTGGCTGGCCCAACGCCCCTAGGACCCTCCATCGGGCCCTTCCTTTTTGGCAGCTTGGTCCCCACAAAGAGGGCTCAGCATCTGGAAAGCACTGCTCTCCCCAGGCCTGCCCTCAAAGTGGAACAGCATCCTCCAGACCCACTGGGCCCTTCAGGTGCTACTCATGTACCAGGGCAAGAAGTAACAGCCTTCCAGGCCTACGTGGGCCCGGCATCGGCTCTTCTGGATTCCCCTGGCTCAGAGGCATGGAGGCCCATGTTCTTAGGCAGATGCACTCCTGTAAGTTAGGTTTTCTGTCCCTTCCTCAACACCGATGACAAAACCAGGGTCTCAAAAACTCCCAGATTCAGTACATGGCTGGCTGGCTGGCTGGGGGCATACACCAAGGCTACCCTGCCCTTGGGAAGAGATAGGGCATGGGAGCGGCACAAGACAGTGGGGAGTGGAGGGAAGGATTGAAGACCAGAGCCTTGTCTCCATGGTCTCCCCGGCTCTGGCAGAGGAGGGTGGGCACTGCCCTGCGCTGCTTTCAGAGAAGTGAGCGAGTCTATGGTCTGTTACACAAACACAATGCCCACCACACAGCTCACACGTCCAAACCAACGCAGCCCAACGGAAAACCACCAACACTGCTCCCTCGTCACTCCCAAATCACCTACTTGACTCGGTGAAGATGGATTCAAAAAGGAAGCCTCAGACTAGGGTGAAATCTAACTCTGGAGGCTGGGGAGATGCCCCAGAGCCCAGCTCCCCACCACTCCCAGTCACCGCTCCTTCTGCTGCCAAGAAATAACCAATAGACATAGGATCCCACCAAGCGCCACACTCACAGGACAGCGTGCCTGCTCGCTGGGAAAAGCACGTTCCTGTCCCCAGGAGCTCCTCCAGAGGCACGCCGGCCTCTGCAGCACAGCCTCTGCTCCTCCCCAGAGGAAGAGCAGGGCACCTCAGAGGACAGAGCATTTCAGCAAGTCAGTCAGTCTCCCTGGGGCACAGCCCCAGGCAGGCACCAAAGCCCAGGGTATATCCACTAACCTCCAGGTGGCAGTTCTACTCAGTACCTGGGCACACACCTGGCAGGGCACATGGACTGGGGCACACCCTGTGACGTGATGCGGATCCACTTCCCTAGTTGGGGGGAGGCAGGCTGCACCAGACAGAGGGCAGGTCCCAGTCCAAACCAACTGCAAGGCACTTTCTCTCCTGCGTCCCCTTAGCTGGCCCAGCTGGTGGCTGCACCTACACTGCCACTCCAGCTTCATTCTGTTATCAGGACCTCTGCCTGCCAGTCTCAAGAACAGTGAGTAACAGGAGGCGGCAGCAGAAGGAGGGAGGGAGGTGGCAGGGGGGAGGGGAGGGAGGTGGAGGAGGAAGTTTCACAGTCTAGTGCATTCCCATCAGATCAGAGAGGGGAACACGTACAACTTCCCTTTTGCAAGCGCTTCTCTTCTGCCTCCTGCTTTCGTTTTGGTTCCTTCCCCTCCAGACCGGGGATGGCGCAGCAAGCGGGCCGGGCAGCGGCAGGCGCCCAGGTATCCAGCCAACTGGGCTCTCGCCCGGCTCCATCTCGGGCCTGGCACGCTCCCTGGGGCCGTTACCCGGCATGCCCTTCTCCTTGTCGGGGAGCCTCGCCCTCTTGTTTTCAAAGTTTTATAACAGTATTGTTTGTTGTCCAGCAGATTAAATTCTTTGGAGGCTGGAGAGGGGAGGAAGGGTGAGGGAGAGAGAGGAGGGAAAAGAGAGAAAATACAAGTAACTTCTACTAGGGCCAAAAGATTAAATGTGTTCCCTTTTGAACACAAAGTTCACCTGTCCTGGAGAGAGGCCAGTGGTCAGGAGCTTGTGTTCCTTTCCTGTCTGTGCCCGTCTTTTCCGACCCCCTTCTCACCTAGCAGGTGACATATGGCCTCCGACTTCCAAGGCCACTACTCAGGGTTCAAGCTAAAAAGAAATAACAGCTAATAAGGTTTGGGGGACACAAGCCTGAGCAACCACCATCCCAGTAGGAGGCATGGCATCAGGCCGAGCTGGTCCCAGCATGGACAACCTTGATTCTCATCTTCTCAGGCATTTGGCCAACCCAGCCCAGGACTATCAGGGGAAGGGGTCTGCAGGCAGCTGCCAGGGCCCCCCTCTCAGAGATGGTTCATCCCTACAATGAGCTTCTGCTTTGTTTACGCTTGAAATCACAGTCACACATCCAGCGATGCCAGCGGCACTAGAAGAACCTTAGCCCAAGGAAATAACAACACAACTGCATGGACAAATATTCACGTACACCTAAGGAATGAGAGAGTGGAAAATAGGAAAGAAAGGAGACAGAGGGTCAATATAAAATAAGCATGATCTTACAGACAGGGCCCCCTTAACAGTCCCCAGCCCATCAGGTATTTTGATGCTAAAAGATAGGATTTTTCCATATTTAATTCTATTTTCATTTAGCCATTAACTGATTTCTGACTTGGGGTTGCCACTAAACAGTGTGCCCATTTGAACACACACCGTGCTGATAGCACAGCAGGTGATGCCTATGGCCCCCAGCACTGCGGGCCTGCCCTGAGACAGTCCTCTTCTACCTCCTGCCTTCTTCCCAGCAATCCATGTCTGGCGCGCGCACGCGCGCGCACACACACACACACACACACACACACACACACACACACACACACACACACACACTCTCTCTCTCTCTCTCTCTCTCTCTCTCTCTCTCTCTCTCTCTCTCTCTCTCATCTCCAATGCGTCAAGGTGCCTAGGGCTGGGGGAATTAGTGGTAAGGGTACAAATGCAGGACGAGAGTAGCTCAGGGCTCTTTCCTAGAAGGGGTGAGGGGCAACATGCCTTTCTTCTTTTTTTATACACAAATAATATCAATTCCTACAGCGTCAGTGCCAGAAGTTCTCTCTGCAAAGGTAAACAAGGGCAGAGTTCCAGGTTTGATGCCCACAATGGTGTACACCCCCCACCCCACCCCCCGCCCCGCTCAGGCCAGCCTCAAAGGCAGAGTGGGAGGATGGAGAGTGGATCCCACTCTAAATGCTGGTACTCAAGCCTCAGGCTCTTCCTCAAAGCCCCACAGACTCAGGACTGGGAGGACCCTGTCAAGGACATCCAGTAGCCCCCAGCTCCCCTCCAATAAAAAAATTAAAAAGTTTCATCCTTCCTTGGGAACTCTCAACAAAGGTGAGTCCAGCTGAAATCACCCTTCCTGCTGCTGGTTCAGCCACTCTCTTTCCCATCCTCCAGGCAAACAGAAAGAGCTGGGTTCAGCAGGATAAATCTTCACACATGAGGCTACTGAAGTCTTCATCCACCAAAACAATTCCCCAGTACACTCCCCATCAAGCCAAGGCTGCATGTACGGAATACAGACAGACACCCAGAGAAACACATGCATGTTGCCCCGTCCAACCTCAATTGTTCCTAAAGGAACACCCCAGAAAAAGCCTAAACCATCAGCACTAAATTTGCTGTAAATTAAGACAAACATTTCTTTCCCCTTTCTTATGAGTTCTGGGTCTATTTAAATGAAGATCACTCAGGACAAAAAGGTCAAGAAGTCCAATACTCTGCCTTTGCACCCCTTATGAAGAATGGGGATTAAACTCAGAATTCAAGGAAAACTGATGCCCGGCAGTTCTCTAATGTACCTTCCTCTCCATGGGGAAGGCCAATTGTTCAAGTCAATCGTGAAGCAAACCTTCAGAGCTAAGCCAGTGTTTCTAGTACCTCACTTTACATTGTGCACTAGCCAATGCTTCCTGCAGGTGCTGTACGTTAGCCAGCAAGCAGGGAACATACACACAACATGCACGCTGGGCAATGCTCAGGGCAACTCTTACAAATCTGCTGGAAATAGCTCAAAGATCCCACAATGAGGCCTCATCACTAAGTGAGCCACACTCAGCAAAAACATGCCTATATGCACATGCCTGAAGTGCTGTACAGACGTGTCAGAATGATTTGAAGTGCCACATATTCCAGGAGCTCCAAATGTAGGAAACCTCTCCAGGAATACGTGGTGAGTGGCTGACTTCCCAGCCAAGAAGTGCAAGCCAGTTCTCACAGGAGCTTCGAGAAGTCTAAAGAATCAAGAATAGGAGAACCCAGACATTCTGAGGGTTCCTTTCCCTTTCAATGTACAGAGAAATGACCTAAGAACCTCAGAGACGAGGTAAATTTCCCAAGACCTCATGCCCTCACTCCTGCCCCTGCCCCACTGGTTCAGACCCAGGGAAATGACAGCTGAAGTCAGGGGATCTGGGTGGAAGACCCAAATTAAGCCAAGTACAAGCAGTTAGATCTCGGCAGGGCTCTCTCTGGCTCAGTTTCATCAACAAAGATAACACCACCTACCCTCGCAGGGCTGTGTGAGGACTAAATGAGCTGGCAAATGTGAAAAGAACTATGTGAGTGTGATACTATGGTCACTAACCAGTTCTTCTGAGTCCTGCCCCAATCCCTGCTCACCGCACCATACTGGGGGTGGAGACAGGAGGGTGGGCTCACGGTTGTTACCACTCTCAGGTAAATGTCCCACAAGGTGGCAGATACTGTCTTGGAGAAGTGCAGCTACTTTTAAAACTCTGCATTCTGTTTAGTAGATTGCACAGTGTGCCCCGGTAGCCCCAGGGCTCCTACCCACACAGCCTTGCAGAGGCAGTGGACATCTGGGACCGAGGCTGCCATGGAGAAGCTAGGCCAGAGTCCCAGCTACCCCTGGCCCCAGCACAGCTAGGCCTGGGACCTGGGGCTTTCCCCTGCGAGTTTTATTTTTGCTATCTTTTTAAGAGTGACTCAAGACTAAAAAGCCCAAACGGAACCGGTGGCTCTAAGATCTTCTCGTTTTTGTTTTTCTCTCTTTTCTTTCATTGCCATCTCTTTCTTTAAATTCAATTTTTAATAGAAGGCCTTAAACAACCATGTGAAAAAAGAAGGCTAAATATAATGGGAAACTTCCTGATAGCAAAGGGCACAGACCCTGGAACAGATGCTCTGCCCCATCCACAGTGCCATTATCCCCCTAGGATTTAGGATGGAGCCACATGAGATAGAGTATCCTTCCTAGAGCACGGTCTCTCACATCAGCCCTCTGCAGCACAGCAAGCCCCCCAGCAGCTCCCACATGCCCCATCTCCGAGCCTCTCAGTGAGAGCCAGCGTCCATCCATGTCCTCTTTTACCTGGAGGGTCCTATCACCACCTTCACACAATCTCCATCCCCTTCCCTCTGACTCTGGGAGGTCCTTCAAAAACTGTCTCCATCCGCCCAACCTAATTCATACCAACAGCGCCTCTTCTGAAATAGGATTCCGGCTGCTCTCAGACAGGTCTTCAAGATCCCTCCCCCTCTCTTGGGGAAACTCAGGTCTAATTTTCCTCATCTTGAGTTTCTAAGAAATATCTCTGTGAATATCCAGGGAGGCCCCATGTTAGAGGTAGAACCTCCAGAAAGATTCTGGTTTAACACCCTCATTTCAGAGATGATGAAACAGATGCACAAAGGGATAAAGAGAAGGAGTTAAGTTTTTTCCAACAGAACGAGGACCAGCATCTAGGTCTGCTGACTCCTCCACACCGAGCCACACAAACTCCGCTTTCCCTGACCCGTCTCCTCCCTGAGCCCCCAGACCACACTACTTCATCCTTGTGCAGCTTCAGACCCCTGGCAGCAGATGGCAGTCTCCGAGGTCCAGGCGGGCCAGGCAAGGAGAGAAGAATCCCCTGAAGCATCCCCAGGCCTGCCTCACCCTGGGCCCAGCTGCACCTTCTATCCTGGAACTGCACACTCTGCCCTCCCCGCCTCCAGCACCAGCAAGCTGCCTCAATCTCTCAAGACACAAAGCCATCCCCACATCTGAAGCAAGGTGACTTCAACCAACCCTGTGCCTGTCCCTTCCCTATCGCAATCATCAGCTCTCGGAACCTCGTGTTCTGGCAGGAGAGGCCGAGCTCTGAGTCTGCTTCCTGCAGGCACATATTTGACCAGTGACTCGGCAAAGACCTAACCTGAATGTTCCCTGTGCTGTGTGGACAAGAGGGGCACGGTGACCAGGCTGAGGAAGAGAAGCCAGCTGGCACCTGGTGAGGGTGGGAGACGGAAGGCCAAAGGTGGCCCTGGCAAATGGAAAAACACTAGTCTGCTGATGACCAAAGGCTTGACATCTACTCCCACCTTGATCCCTGACTCACTACAAGTTCCTATAAGCCATGGGGGCCCTGGATCAATTTTTCTAGTTAACAGGAAAAAAGAGGAGGTTAGTGTCCATATCCACCCTAACTCTTTGGAGGAAAGTTCAATTAACATGGCTTCCCAGGTGGCTGAGGTCCTTTGCTCTCTAAATCCCCTAGTGACCACCATCTGGACACCCCTTCCTATGCATGTATGTCCCCCTTCTTCATCCCCACACAATCTCTATATGCACGTTGAGTATCCATTAGAAACACTTGGGACCAGAAGTGTTTCACATTTCAGGTTTATTTTGGATTTTGGAATATTTGTATAATACTTATTGGTTAAGCATCCCTAATCTGAAATTTGAAATGCTCCAATGAGCATTTCCTTTGAACACGATCTTTGAGCATCTGGTCAGTGTTTTGAATTTTGGAGTATTTCAGATTTCCAGACTAGAAATTCTCAACCTGTATATCTATTTTATACATTTTATGATTCTTTTTAAAGATTACTATTAATTATCTCTCCCCACAGCAGAACATAGGCTCCACGAGAGCAGAAACTTGGTTTTGCTGAGCTCTGCACCCCCAGCACCTCGTACAGTACTGACACACAGCAGAGGCTCCCCACACACTGCAGAAGGAATGTATCTGCCTTGCTCAGCCCAGCCTGCCGTGGATACCAAAGGCAGTCTGCCTTTGCCCTGCCTCCCCAAAAAGGAATGAGGCACAGCAGTCCCTGGTGACTGGAAAGTTCCCCTGGGTGTCTGCCTTTCTCTCTGGTTCATATCGGTCCTCTGGGGGGGGCGGTCTTAGCTCATGAAAATGTCTGACTTCAGCCCAAAAGGGTGAAAAAAAACCTACAGGCTTTGGAATCAGAAGTGCCTGGATTTAAATCTCAACCACTCCATGTACCAAGTGTGTGACCTTGGTGAAGTCACTTACTAATCAGTTTCTTTAACTGTAAAAGGGAAATAATGCCTACATCACATGGTTGTTCTGAGGATAAAATTGGATAAGCAAAGGGGGGCCCTTAACAAAAAGCCGTTTTCCTTTCCCTGGATAGCATATGGGGACAGCACTCTGATGCCCATCTCATACCTTCGTGCCTCCTTGCAGACCCTAGCTGGGCACCACACTGCCTTCACTGCCAGGCATTCAGATGCAAATCCTTCATAGGGGACGCACATATCCACCCTGGGCCACAGCAGGAAGCCCTAGCTAAGCACTGGACTCATCCTCCCACAGCCTCCTATTCTTGCTCCTGTGATCCAACCATGCATGACCACCTCCCCATGTGACTCTCCATCCTCGTCCCCTGACTCCACCCCACTCAGGCTTCATGCTACGGCACCAGACTCTGCACAGGCTGTGGGGCCCTGGGGGTGTTCTCTGGCTTTTGAGCCCCTGCTTTCCGCAGCTCTTACGGAAGGAGCCAGCAAGAAACCAAATGCAGTCTACGCTTTCCTCACATTCATTCCAAGTCCCAGAAAAGCAAAGCAAAACGAGGGCCTCCCACAGACGGCCGGCTGGTGAAGGGCGGTATCTCTCACATATCTCAGAGGGAGGCAGCACGCCCAAAAAAGTGACCAGTGTGAGGTACAGATCCTCTCTGAAGCTGTGGCTGCAGCCTTGGGGGCACCCAAGCCAGGGGACGGAGCCAAGATATGCATTAAACAACTCACACCCCTGACCGGACCAGGATTCAATGGAACAGAGAAGGTGCTGACCAATCGGGTCCTCTGGCAGGGCCCCTCCCCACGACTCCGGGCCAAGCCACACCACCGTGGCTCCAGTGCCACCAGCACTGTTAACCTCTGTTGGAACCCGGATGGAAAGGCCCCGCACTGCCTCCTGGCTCCCAGACCTCAGGGACTCAAAGGTCAGGAAAAAAGTTGGCCCCCTCTCCGGAAATGCCAACTGTTCTGCTAGCCTGGCTGGCAACACACAATGGCATGGCACATCAGCAGCAGTCAGGCTGGTGTAGGACAAAGGAACTAGATGAGGGACCACAATAGGAACATCAGCAGGGACATCCCACCCCAATTCTGGAAATACCAGGGGCCACAGAAACAACCGCATGACTAGGAGCAGGACAAATTTCCCCTTCACTTCTCACCCTGGTTTTCCTAGTCTAGCCAAGGACAGGGCTGCGAATGGGAGTGGAGGTCACCCAGAGCCAGGCCCAGGGACATGCCACATGGGAAAGGTGGGGCTCCCAGGCTGCTCCCGTGGCCAGCAGCTACGTGGCTCCTGCCCTCCAGCCAGTGCTGGCCGGGGTCTAGCTGACACATCTTGAGAGACTTGGCTCATGCCTCTTCATCTCCCCAGCTGCACCAAAGCTGATGTCTCCTCTCTATTCTTGCTCCAGCTCCAACACCCCCAGCCATCCCTCGTTACATTACTGCTGAAGGAGGGGCTGAACTTGTCAGGTTCATTGATGGAAGAGACACCGGACTCTTCCAAACAGTCCCGGATCCCTTACTGGGCAAGGATCTCAGGCTGTTCACAGTCAACTCAGAGATTCATCTCAACCAGGAAAAGAGAGGATGGAACATTCCCAGGGAAGCAGTGGGAGCAGTGTAGGGGGGAGGAAATAACACCCACACCCACGAGACATGAGCAGAGAGCAGCGACCACTGTGTGGCTGGAGGCGGGATCCCACACGTGGCTCATCAAATTACCTAGCACCATTCCTCTTATCTTTAGATCTTAGACCAATCTGCTGTCAGCTAATTCCAACCAGCCCTACTGGCCAAGAGCACCGCAGTAATCTACTGCATAGGAGAGAGATTTCCTGGAGACGTGGCAAGTGCCTACGGTCTGCTTTCTGAGTTGTGTGCAGACCTCCCAGTTCTGCAGGCCGTCAACATTTTTAATCAGCATTGCTATTACTGTGACCAGCAACAAGTGAGGCAGAGAAAAAGCATTTCTAAGTCAACTGCCTAGAGATGCTTTGCAATGGCTTACTGGGCTAGGATTCATTTTTTTAAGGTGAAGGCAAGGAGGGCCTACGCGAAGAATGATTCACTCAATAGAAATCTTAAAAGCAGGGAAATAGCCCTAAAGCCCCCGGCTCAGTCGCAGCCCTAGACTAAGCCCCATCGAGTCTAAAGGGGTCTGGAGTAAGACAGAACATCCATTGAGACTATGTAGCAAGGAAAACACCCAAGCCCCAGGCAGACTTCCAGGACCACTGAGCTAAGCATTAAACCCCAAATCTTATGCTAGATGCTGGGGGCCAAGGAAGATTCCATTCACTTACTGTGGGAGGCCCAACCACTTTGTCAACTGCCACACTCAGCAATGCTACCCAGCCATCTCCCCCACACCCGAGCAGCCCCGTCACTTCACCAGCCACCTTCTCCCAGCCCTCTGCTGGTTACTAACCCCATTCACAGAAAAGCCTGGAGCTGGAGAGTGGAAAGAAGAGAGCAATTGTTTGGGAGATTCTGAATGGAACGGTTTGAGGATTCCCCATCCAATAAAGAAAATGGTCTTTGTAGGAAGGGAAGGAGGTTGGGGGGAAGACCAGAGGGAGCAGCCCACACCTGACTTACCTGGAAAGCAAGGAAAGGGTTCAGTCCTGTTTTCCTGGCTATATCTGGTTTCCAATAAGCAGCCTGGTGATGATTCACCAACAAGACTGGGATCATGTCACATCGATCAGCACATGTGGCCATGGAATCATACAAACTGGTGGCTCAACAGCATCTATGAGAGGCAGGTGGAGAGTATCCAACCCACCCTGCCCTAAACCACCCAGAACAACATGCTCATTCACCACCCAACTTCCTCCTAAGGAAGGCTGGCCTCTCAGCCTGACTGGGTCTCCCAATAGCCCAAACGCAGATTAGGGCAGAGAGGAGACACAGCTCCCAGATGTCAGTAGCTGAGTCTGCCATCATGCGTCCTAAAGAAAATCAAAGGAAGGAGGAGGAAGAGGTGGAGGAAGGCAGGGAATGTAAGAGGTCCAAAAGAAGGAAGGGAAAGGTCAAAAGACATCCTTGGGCGGAGCAAAGCAAACAGGAAACAAATCAGAGAAACTGGACGCTGGTCTTTGACAGCGGGTCACGTCGTACCCCATGTCCACTGGGGAACTACCAGCCTCTCCTGGCCCTCACCCCACATCAGCACTGTCATCCAGCATGGTCTTTGAATCTATCAGCATCTGAAGTAGGGGAAAGCAAAGTAAGCCGGCAGCTCTGAACCAGACACAGACACACAGACACACAGACACAAAGACAGACCTTCCCTGAACAAAAGGCCCTTGGAGATGGCTCCCACTCTCTAGGTTCCAGTTCTCTGATAGAAATGCTCCTCTCCTGCAAGGGGAGGGCAGACACGTCTGATAAGAATTGCTTAGCACAATGCTATATATAGTCCAGGTTCCTACCAGCTTAGAGATGTGGAGCTAGAACTTGGCAGAGAACCACGCTAGGTGCTGGCAAGGACCGTTCTCCCACAGCCAACCAATGGGGAGCTTCAACTCCGGGCTGGGGCAGCGAGAGCACACAGGGTGCCTCCATGTGGCCCATTAACACCCTGTACTGAGGGACATGGGCTGTTGGCTCCGTTTTAGGGAAAAGTGATTTCTCCCAAATGTGAGGGGAAAGTGTGGGGTCTGGACACCAAATCCTAACCTCTTTGCAGCTCTCCAGTAGTGCTAGAAAAATCAATCTAGTCCTTTCTTCTGGATGAGTGAGGGTGGGGTGTGTAGGAGAAGAACGCAGAAAGCCTAGCAGCTGGCTGGGCAAAATAAACGTCTACCCACTTTTGATGTCTGAAGAAATAAAAGAATGTGAAAGGACGGATACTTACTGCAGAGAAGGGCGCTGCTGGGCACCTCCTGTTTTTGCTCTAAGTGAATGCAAGCGAGCCGTTAGGTCCAGTAGTGTGACGCTGTCTTGGACGTGCCGGCACCATCCCCACACACCCATTCCCGGAGCGAGCTGCGCTCTCCCGAGTGCTCTGTGGAAAAGAAGGAAGACAGGTGGGCTCAGCTCACAGGGCCACCAAGCCAGGAACTGTGCAGACCCCAATCAGGGTCCTGTCTGGGGTTAGTATGTGGCTGCTGGGACCATGGCCATCAGGTGATGCCCACTATCCAATGACAGAAGCAAGACAACGCTGGGCAAAAAGACGTGGTCCATCATTCTGGAGAAAGGCCAGTGCCGGGGGGTAGAGTCTGATCAAGGAGGGACTGTCCATCTCCTCTTTCAGAAAATGAAAAAGAGACACAACAGAGCCCTCCAAAGCACAATCCAGGATCCTGTCACACGTACAGCACAGGACAAAGAAATATGAAACATGAAAGGTTCCAACACCCACATATATACAATATTTTTAGGTCAAGTTGCTCTCTACTCAGGCTCCAAAAGACGTGATGCGAAGGGGCCTGTGGCTGCCCCTACACTCTGGGTGGGGACGGCTGGCTCCCATCCCTTGCCCTGCTTAACGCTCTGCTATGACCTCGGTCACGTCTCCCTGCCCACTCTGGCTCCCAAGGCCCAGGAGCCACTCCTACCAGAGATCCCAAATGAGTCACCCTGGGAGGTCCTTAGGGAGAGAAGGAAGTGCTCAGCGACAAATGTCAGTGCTAGCATCATCTACGGGAAAGCATGAGACTGAAAAATGGCACCTGGAGCAAGTAGGGAGGGAGCTCCCAGCCAGCCTGTCCTTCAGTCCCCTCACACAGGTTTTCTCCGGCCCCACACTTGGGCTGAAGGGGATAATGGTTTGGTCAGGATTCCGTGGCGGTGGAGGTGCGTCTTCTCTCCTGCTCCCAAGAAGGCGGGGCGGGGCGGGGCAGATCACGCATGTCTAGCGCAATGCGGCAGAATCGAGAAAAGCCTAGAACCTTGAGTCGCCATGATGACGCAAAAAAAATAAAAATAAAAAAAGGGTCAAGAACTCAAGGTCCACTATTTCACCTAAGAAGGAAATGAGGAAGATGAGGGGGAGAAGAAAAGCTTTGACTCAGGACAACAAGGAAAAGAGAGACTGGCGCAGGTGCCCAAGAGCTGGCCTTCAGCTTACGGCCGGTCAGTGTGGATCCACCATCTTCATGCCACCCAGCGGAGCACCCCCCAAGATACCATGTCCCCACAATGGGCACTTGCTCCTGGGGTCAGGAGTACCAGCGGTCACTAAGGCCTGCCTGGCCCACCCCCATCCCAAGAAGGGAATCGCTATCCCAGGCAATGACCACCAACACCATCACAGACAGGGCCATGGTGAGAAATCCCAAAGGGTTTGCTGGCCCTGGGAAGATGTCTGTCATTTGGCACCAGTGAGAAGAGCTCAAAAAATGACCATTTGCCATGCTCACTTGATAACACTAACAGCTGTATTTTCTTTTCAGACTCTAAAATTCAAGCGTTCACAGAGCCCTGTGGCGTTACCTGGTGTCGCACTCATCCTGATGCCCAGCGGTGGCCGCCTTCTCTGCCCAGACCTCTCTGAAAACAACCCCAAGCTAAGCATGGGCTGGGAGCCCCGACTGATGAGCTGCTGTTGCTGCTTTCATGTTGACAGAACATCCTGGCCACCCGGCTGAGAGCTTCATCTCCCGGCTCCCGATACACTGAGTCATCTTCCAAAGAAGAGAAAAACAACAAAGCAGCCGTCACCAGGGTCCCCACTGCCGTCGACTGACGACTTCACTGGCTGTCGTCACTCTCTGCTCTGCAGCCCCAGCATTGGTGACGAGGGGCTTCAGGGTGCCCAACTCCCCTCCCACAGGACTCAATAGCGTCAGGAAGCAAGCAGCCTGTGCTGAGTTTCGGAAACAAGGGAAACTAACCTGGCATCAAAAGGCTCCCAGGAAAGCTCACTGGTTAACCCTCACTCTGCCACCGCCGTCCTCTCTGCTGCGTGCCCACAGAGCGTTCGTTCCTAATGCAGACGTAAAGAGTGATTTATTCCACGTGGGGACAGGCGCTAGGCTTGAGGGGCATACTGCCCTGGCTACTTCTCCCTGACCCTGCTCATGACACCACGGAGGGCACACAGGCTCCTGTCTCCCCCATTTCTTCTCTAGCCATCTGCTATACTCCTTTTTCAAGTCCCCCATAAACATCTGGGCAGGGGAAGAGAGCTGCATGAAGATCTACTGGGAACCCAGCAATTTATTAGGCATTTCTATGTAGTAGGTTGCAGTGGTTTCATCTCACTCACTAAGGACGCAAAGACTTAAGGAAATCAAATGACTTGTCTAAAATCACCTAGTTAAGAAGTGGCAGGATCAAGAAGCAACCCTAGGTCTGTCCAAGTCCAGTGTCTCTGCTCCCTGCCCTCTAATGTCTGGAGCTTATTCTGCTTTGAAGATGCTACACCCACACCCCCGTTGCCCCCCCTTCCAGTAGGAAGGCAACCATGATAACTGAAATTTGTTAATACATCCATTTCACCTACAAAAGAGCCACCATCCTGAGTGAACCTGGCCACAAAGGAAGAGGACAAAGTCAATGAGGTAGCATGGAACAGCTAGGTGACCTACACCGTGGACACAAGAACAGTGGCCGCCCAAACTCCCATGAGGCATTAGGGACTTACAAAATACCTTAAGTACACACATTTTGGGGGTATACCTCATCATAGCCATCTTGCAAACGTTGAGGATTCAATGAGGGGAAATGCAAAGGCTTTGGAAGACCAGGGCTCTAATTCTGACTGGGCCATGGGACTGTCTTTGCAGGGATATGGTGAGAAATAAAATAACTGCCACAGAAGAGCCTAATGTGGCGTCTGGCCAACAGAAGGCACCCCACAGGTATCTGTTCTCCTCCTCCTTTCTCTCGCCTCCCTCTTGGAGCTCATAATCTAATATGTGACATAAAACTCATACACAAAGAACCGTAACACAACAAAAGTACCATAAAAGAGGGACAGAGAGTACGCCAGTCCGGCCGAAGGGGTGGGGGTGGCTATGAGGACGGCTTCTCGTGGGGTAAGCGGGACAGGTCCACGGAGAAGGTGGGGCTGCCGCAGGTGGGCGCAGTGGAGAGGAGGCTTGGAAAACCACTAGTGAGAAGAGACACAGAGCAAGAGCAAGAAAAAGTCAGTTGCCTGGTTTTGTCAGAATATGTGGTCCAGCTAGGGAAACTGAGAGAGGTCCCACTGCACAGGAGAGCTAAGGCCAGTCACAGCCAGCCTTGAGCGTCATGTTCCAGGGAAGGAATTTTATTCTGGGAACCATGAGAAACCATTTTAAATTTCTGAGCAAGAAAGACAAGATGGCCGCTGCACGCAGAAGGGCCTGCAGAAGGAGGGACGGGCAGCAGGGAGCCTCATGAGGACGAGGCTGGAACCATGGCACTGGCAGGGGGCACGGAGGAGAGGCAGAGAAGAAAAACAGGAGAAAGGCAGGGACACCAGAACAAACCCTCCATGCTGCTGTGGCCCTCACTCCCTGTCCCCGTGGGGAGGCTGCCGGAGACAGAGCCTATTTGGGGAACAGAAACCACAGGTCTGACACATCTGAGACAAGCTGCCGCGTCACTGCCTCCTCTCTCCCCAGCTCTCGGTGTTCCCCCTCAACTGCTCCAAGCCTCAGGCTGATGAAGGCTGGGACACTGGCAAAGCTGAGGCCCCAGGCAATGGAACCCCCACCCAGGGCTGTGTCTAAGGGTGGGACTGGGCGGTCCTGCCCCCGGGGCCGCCTTCACTGCGGCAGCCACTATGGTGCCCGCCTCTGCTGCGCCTTGCCCCCCCCCACCTCCGTCATAGCCCCCGCCCCCCCGCCCACTCTGCGGAACTGGCACAGCAGGACCAGAAAAACCAACGCCATAGAGTCGGAGACCAGCAGAAATGCCTCCAAAATGGCAGCCGATCAAAGGAGTCCAGAAAGATCATAAACCCACTTGGGGGAAATGAAGCCAGTGACAGGGGAGTGAACTGTCAACCTCCTCCCCAGTGGGCCCCCACACCTTCCCTTATGGTCACCATTGTTACATCTTCTCCAGAAACTTCTTTTCAAAAATCAGAAAGGATACTAGAGAAAGAAGGGTGACGTCCCCTCCCCCAGAGAGTCCCAGGGGCTAAAGGGGATTCAGGGCATTCAGAAGGACATTCTGCGTCCCATGACCCAAGATGGGGACAGCAAGCCATTTCTGTCCTCAAACCTACCTCCTGCCACTCATGGGACAAGAGTTATCCCCTCTTGGGAGTGAAACATTCCATGCTCCCCAGTCAGACCCTCCCCAGCTCTGTGGGCCCTGGGGAGCGAGGGGTAGGGTTGCAAGGAAGGGCCGAGAAGGCACACGCCATGCCCTCCGTTATGTAACAAGAAGGGCGGTGCTCGTCTTAGGCCAGGGACCCAGGGCGCACTGCGCTCCCAGATGCGCAGTCATGGGTGCGGGCCACTGCGCATGGCGCAGGTTCGGGAAACCCTCTCCCTACAAACCTGAGACCTGCAACAGGACAGGATGGGGAACTGGGACCCTGATTCCCCCATGCCTCCCTCCCCCAACCAGAGGTGAACAGCCTGCTGTCCTAGTTTTACTCACTCTCCTCATTCCCCAGACTGGCAAACCTTTCCAACCTGGGATATCCAAACCCCCGGGAACCGGCTGACTTTTCTGGAAATCCCACCAAATACACAGTTTCTGAGCAATTTTCTGGGGTCGCTCCCCATCCTCACCTTTCCAAGCACCAGGTAGTAGCAGCTTCCAGAAAGCAGGTCTTTCCCACACTAGGCTCAGCTCATGACTGGCTCCTGAGGGCCTCTGGACAGCCCCGGACGTCAATGCAAATCTCTCGTCCCTGGGGAGTAGCCCAGAGTCAGCAGGAAGCCCAGGATGGTAGCAACAGCAGCAGCAGCAACCCTGCCTACCTTGCCTGTGCGTTTCCCGGGGAGCCAAAAATTATTTCGCCGCAATACCGAGGTGTGGCTGATCGGAAAATTCCTTTTTCCGACACCAAACTAGAGGACAAATATTTTCTTCCAATTTGGTCAACCCTCTGTGCAACCATCTCCCCATTCCTTCCTTCCTCTAAAAAAAAAGTTTGGGGAGCCCCAAGCTCTTCTTCCATATAGTGCATGTAATTTAAAAAGGCGCAGGAAGAGGCTTCAACTGGGCAATCAAAAGCAGGCATAGACACAGGAGCCTACGCACACCCCTAAAGAGATTTGAGAAAGCTGCTGGGCTTCTCCCCCCCCACCCCCCCTTTAAGCAAGTGAAATGCAAATTCAGATTTGATACCCTGCCCTCAGCCAATCATAAAAAGCTTTTCACCTGCCACTGGCCCGCCCACCAATCAGACGAAGTGTCTGGAGTGAGAGCCCTCCCCTGGCCAATGGAAGGCCAGCTCAGTCACTTAGTTAATGATGCAGCAGTACAGGGAAGGCCATCACATGTGAACTGGAAGGGAGCCAACATGGAGACACAGAGAGCGCAAGGTAAACAACTTTCCAACGCCAAAAGGATGACATTTAATCTCTAAATGCTAGCTTCCCTTCTCGGCTCATCCTTAACCCCTCTCAGCTGGCCCCAGAGACCCCGGGAGCCTCACTACCTGTCCCCATAGGGTTCCTAACAAGATGCAACAGTGACTGCGTCACCAGTCCCCACTTTTCCCAACTACGCAGTGACAAACCTACCAGCTTCACCCCACTTCTCCTAGCCCACACCCCACCCTGACTCCCAGGGCCAAACATTTCACTAAGGCAACCCCTGGAAAAAAAAACTGTCCCTCTTGCTTTCCTTTCAGCACGTCTCCTCCTTGCTCCCTACCTTCCACATGAGACCTGCTCGGACAGACAGCCGCTGGCAGCCAGACAACCTGGAAAACCAGTCTGTTGGTCTGTCCACTAGAAGGAAATGGGGCAAAGGCTGGGAGATCAGGTGGGAAGCCGGGGATGGTTCGCTCCTCTCTCTAGCCGGGTCAGGCTTGAGCAGCTGACACTAAGGGAAAAGAAATTAAAGTGGGAAAGAACCCTCCCTCAGAGAAATAAATAGCCAAAAGCGAGAAAGAAGGTGAGAAAGACAGAGCACCCACATACGCAGAGACATCGCCCCCGATCCCAGCAAATACGTACGTGGGGGAAGAAGGGGGTTACGCCATCGAGTCCTGAAGCCCGTCGGACCACCCATCATCGCCTGCGCAGACCCAAATCTTGGTCCGGGTGTAAGGTGCCGCAGTCCCGAATGTTCCAGAATTTGGTCCCGTTGAACCTTCCGCAGTCGCCCCGCAACCTCTTGCTCCCACCCCTGTCCCCCCACCCCCACCCCACCTCCTCCCCGAGGGAACCGCCCGTGCCACCTTGCGTGTCATCTCCTTAGCCTAGGCTACCCAGAGGCCTCTGGCCCCCAACAGATTTCTGGACGCCTGGCAAGTGAGCTGGCAGAACCTGGTGCCCGGTGTTGCTATGACTTGTTTCTTGATTTCTCTCTCTCTCTGCTGCAGCACGGCTGTTGCTAGCAGACCTATCGACGGAGCTCGCTTGCTCTCTCTCTCACTCTCTCTCTCTCTCTGAGCTCTGTGACGCAGATCTAAATTCTCCAGTCTGCTCCTTGTGTTGCAAGAGCAGAACTGCAGCTTTTCCCCTGGAGAGCCAGAGGGCAGTGCCAACGCTGGTCAAACAAGGCAAAAAAAAAAAAAAAAAAAAAAAGTTGAGCCTACACTCTGCTTCCTTGGTCACACTTTTTGGCCCATTCCCTACCCCACACACACCTCACTGCTCTAAGGCAAAGAGGTCCCTGTCCCTGCAGGCCCACTCCTTCCCTGAGGGCTGCCCAGCTACAAGACCAGCTTAACTCTGAGTGGCAGCCCCCAGAGCCCAGACACAGTTGTCCCATGCTAAATGTTGCGTCATTTTTTCTTAAGCCATGTGGGCTTCTCCTAGCCATGAGAAAAAAATGGTCCTCATCCTGAGACCACCATCCCATTAACTCTTTCTGCCACAGTCAGGTCCAGAATTACAGCCATAGCTGATTTCTGTTGTTGTTTTATGCTTTTTTGGCCACAAACCAGGACCTTTTTCTCCCTGGAATTTCCTAAGGACAAAAAACATAATTAAAACATTGCCGGCTTTACTCCACGAGTGAGATCTTTCTATCAGGGCAGGAATTTGAAAAACTAAATTGAACAGCAGCCCAAAGAATCCAGAGTAAAACCAGTCGGGATCTACATTCTTCCTGGGTTCAAAATTTTAGGGCCTAGCAAGATATGTCCAATTACTTCTCAAAAGGCACTTAGGCCATACAGTCTCAGAGATTCAGGTTGCTGAGTCATTTGTTCCCAAGAAGATCCTTCTGACAACATGAAAAGCAGCAAAACAGAGCGACGGCCAAGCCTGGACCTGAAGTGGCCAATGACTGGGTTCTCCTCTCTGGGATGGGCACCAAGTAAGATGAGCATCCGCCAGCCCACCCCCCAATCGGTCTACACTGGAAATGCATGAACAGCCACAAGCCTGGAAATTCTTACAGGGAGGGGAGTTCCCACCAATGCTCTGGAGACTGACTGGGGTTGTTTCTGGATATTGACAGGTTTCTACTGCAGCAAAGCACATAGGTCCCAACATGTTCCTGCCCCAAAAACGCTTCCTAGAACAGCTGAGATACCAACCCACTGGACCCCACATACCCAGATAGACCCAGGGAGGGAGTCTCAGGTTCACACACAGCTACATCCAAAGAATGCAGACCCATAAACCAATTGTACCGCAAAGCCTAGACCCGACCAGATTTCTGACAACCAATTGTACCGTAGAACCTAAACCCGACCAG
Source organism: Cynocephalus volans (assembly GCF_027409185.1). NCBI lineage: Eukaryota > Metazoa > Chordata > Mammalia > Dermoptera > Cynocephalidae > Cynocephalus > Cynocephalus volans. Next base: position 118,018,189 of record NC_084470.1, on the reverse strand, counting down.
AAGTGAGAGATATATCCAGGTCCTGGAGCAGTGGATTTATAAAGTGTATCACATCAAGAACCTAGCAAATTCCAGGAAGGTGAAGGAGAACGGGAGGCCAGGCAGCCACCTCATCTCATACCCTCTTCCCAAGCAGCTTTCTTTAAGCAACTACTTACTCTGGGCCAAGGCTTCACCCAGCAGAAAGAAGGGCCACTTGGAAGACAACCATGGCACTCCATGGTTTAAAGGAAGTCCAGAGCATCTGTGCCAGGCTCCCAGCAGGGGGGAAAGTGCTTCAAATTCACACCTTCTGGGCTCCAGGGTAGAGCATGCCAATAAAGAAGTTACCTACTAGTCTGATGACCAAAGGAATGTGGCCTTGATGGCACTAAAGCAAGTCCCCAAGAATGGTCCTCTGCTTACTTAAATCCCATTTGCCGTGGTTTCCTTCTCCATGGAAGAAAAACATGCCTAAGTTCATGTCAGGACATTCCTGATTTATCCAAGAGCCCAGGATCAAATAAACAAAGGGCTCTGAGCCCTGCCAGGGAGCCTCCTCCTTCAGGAGGGAGAATGAGAGGGAAGTAGGCTCAGCACAGAGTTGGCCCATCACCCCGTGAACTTGGTGAGTGACGTGGCTGCTCCCTGCTATGGCAATGGAGATGTCATGGGTGGGTGGAAGCGAGAGAAGAGGCAAGGAAGTCGTGAGAGATGGAGCGAGGGCAAGGCAGGGTCAGAGGAGGGACATGCACAGCCACAGAGTTTGCAGAGAGGCCGGCTGTGGTCTACAACCACAGCAAAACTGAGTTTGAGTTGTTGCAAAGATTGGTCCCCCATCTCAGGGGTGTGGCATGAGCCAACTGTGACTTACAGAGCATTATGACGACACTGTGTTTGGGAAGGCTTTGTTTCGTTTCACTTTTCATGTAAATCTTTTTCTTCCCACCATCCCATCGTCCTTCTCACAGTTTTTACTAGGATTAAAACAGTCATTTCAGGTGCCTCTGCCCAATTCTAGGTCTTCCTTCTACTAACCTGATTGTGCAGGGCACCGAGAACAGAAAAACCCGAATGGGATGATCAGGAAGCAGAAATGAACTCAGTTCCAAAAACATGGGAGGATGTTTACTTAGCAAGCACGCTTGAACCCACAAGGAAGCAGTTTTACAGGGTGCTGCATGCAGTGTTTGATTTCAGGGGGTAAAGATAACTTGGGAGTGCGGAGAAGGTGTTGGCTCCTTCCATTCGCCCTCAGAGGGCTGGGGAGGCTGGGCCAGTGCAAGCTTGGAAAGGCAGGGCTTCAGCGCCAGCCCAACAGGGCACTGGCCCTCTTCAGCTTTCTGGCAGCTACAGGCCTCAGGAACTAAACAAACTCTCTGGACATGGTGAGCTCTTCATGGCCTCTGACTGATCTAGGTCAAAACTTCGAAATGCCAAAGACAAAGAATTTTTTTCTTTAAAGGGAATGAGATGAACTGTGATCCATCCTCGTCCAGGGCGTGGAATGCAAGCACTCTGTCCCAGCCACAAGCTCCAGTTCGCCAGCATCGGCTGGGCAAGCAGGCTCCGTGCAGGCCCCTCTGTCCTCTTGTTTCCTCATTACGGCCCATCTCCAGGGCTGCGTCTTTACCCAGTGAAAGGAACCGTGCTCTCAAGACGGGAGCTGCGCAGGGCACTGACTCCAAACTCTACATGGATATCTACAGCTAGAGTGGGTGTTCCAGATAAATCAGGCAGCAATCCAGTCTCAGGCGGAACTGACAGGGCCAGGCCTGCAGTGAGATGGCATTTCTGTTTACCGCCTGGGAGGGGACAGCCAACAGGCACTGGGTGACCCCATGAGGTAAATCATGTATTAAGTACCTACAAAGTGCTAAGCCAACATACAGCCCGAGAGAAATACAGGACATAGGCCATCACCTCAGACACACACATTCTGGTGAGGACCCTGTGACTACTCCCAAATTTGCATTGTTAATATTTCAAAAATCCACCTTTTAAATGCTGAAATCTACTTTCCCACTGAAATAACAGTGAACACACTGGTTGGGTTCCCAGGCTAGCCCACAAAAGCCTATTTTGCCCACTTCAGGAAGTCACCAACTCCAGTGCCTTTGGGGGCAGGCAGGTAATGAAAGGTGAAGCAGACGGGAGAGAATGTGCCAGGTGGAAGGAACATGTCACCCCAGCTCTGCCTTTACAGGGCCACCCGGGAGCAGAGACCCAATGAGTCCAGATCGTCCAGTTTTTCAGGACAAGGCAGCAATCTAACTTCATTAGGTTAAACTCCTGATTTTTAAACACTGTCCCAAAATTTTAAATGTCAAAACATACCTACAGAGTTTCAGTTTGTTCTCCCGGTCATAATGTGTCCAAAATACAATATGTTTGCGATGAAAAAGGGGAGCAAGGACTGCCAGAGTGAGGAATTAAGTAAAACAAAGAATATAACAAAAGAAAAAACTTTACCTCACAGATACTATCTGAGGAAAATACCACAGAGAAAAATGAGGGAAACCTACACCTTCACATCTACATCGAATAGCTGTCAACCAGCCCTACGCTGAGGGCTGCAGGTGGAGGGGTGTATCAGAATTATTTTTATTATTTTTCAGTATACATACTATTAAAGCACTAACATTTTTGCCCCACCCTGACCCGCGAGGAGGGCAGAGGAGTCATGCTTATATATGGGCTCTCTTCAATTGAGAGCTGCTGCTCTGGACATCCACAAAGGGTCTGTTCAGGGCTCTGGGGCTAAGACTGGAGGGGATTATCATAATCCAGCTGCCCATCCAAGACATACATAGCCCTCCATACATAGCACTATGACCAAGTCATTGTCCAGCCTCTACCTGATTCAATAATCCCACCCCACTTTTGGAGAACTCAGACAACGGGAACACAGCTGAGATGAAACCTCTCTGTAGGTAAATACGAGCCTCCAGGACTTAGCTCTGTCCCTAGAACCCCACAGAGCAAGCCTGCTCCCCCAAAGACTTTGAGGTATTTTAGGATCATCTTTACAACCACAAGTTTGTAGGCTCAACAAGAAGGTACGAAAAGGGAAATGAAAAAGGAAGGGGGAAAAAGAAGCCTGAGAGAAATATTCTTAAAATAGCTGATCAAAAGTTAACAAGCCCAAGGAAAAGAGGAAGGGACATATTCACTCATGAGAAAGGAGGCTCTTGTGGCAGGTGAACAGCTGAGTGAATAACCACAGGGGAAAGGATGAGCCCTCAGTCCACAGACAAAAGAAAATGATCAGACAGTTCCCAAGGCCAGCCACCAGGTTGTGCCAATGATCCAGGACAAAGTGGAGAAGAAAACTGTATACAACTCACAATCATAAGTATGGGACAGTCTTTTGCTCAACTGGGGGAAGGGGTTCTTCTTCTTATGGATTTGTTGGAGCTCTTTACATGTTCTGAATAAGGATCCACTTGCCAGTTATAAGTGCTGCATGTATACCTCCGCTCTCTGCTTGCCTTTGCTCTGCTTTATTGATGTCTTTTGATGATCAGAGGTTCCTTGTTTTAATGTCATCCAACTTATCAATCTCCTCACGGTGCTTTCTGTGTCTTTAAGAAATGTATGGCTAGGCCAAGGTTATAAAGATATTCTATGTCATCTTGCAGATAAATTTTTATTTTGTTTTAACTTTAACATATAGATTGATGACCTCTCTGGAAGTTATTTTGGTACATAGTCAAGATTCATTTCTTTCCTTGTGGATATCCAATTGAACCAGCACTGTTTATTAAAATGACCATCCATCCCCCCACTGCTCAGCAGAGTCCACTCTGTAATAAATCAGGTGTCCAGATACATATGGGTCTGTTTCTGGTTTCTCTGTTCCATCCTTTTGTCAGAAATAAGATAGACAAATAGGTCTATTATTGCAGTATGGATCACCAATCTTAAATTAGATGAATTTAACATTTCATCTAGAAATATGTTTAAGAAAATATAAATTGATGAGCCACCTGTGTGAAGTAAGCTAAACCAGCACATGCATAGTCTGGGAAGAGAGTCCCAGCCTGGCCGTCTCAGAAAGAATAGGATAAGCAGGAATAGACAAAGAAAAAACATCACAAGCAAGGGGAGGAGACAGCAAAAAGGAAGGCACATAGGTAAAAAGGAGTCATATTTTGTGTAGAAAGCAATATAGTGATTAAGGGTACCCATGCGTACAGTTTAAGAGAGAACCTGCATCCAAATCCACTGACTAATACTAAATAGCTGTGTAACCTTGGGCAAGTTACCTTGGCCTTTCTGAGCCTCAGTTTCCTAATCAGCAAAAATTGGGATAATCCTCCGCATTGCACTGTGAAGATTAAATGGGTTAATTGATGTATGTCACTAGTACAGAGCCTAGAACTGCAAGTATTCAAGAAATGTTGGGTGCTACCATCACCATTATTAGTGATACCACAGAGACCAGCCAGAGTGTTGGAGCAATCTTTCCATTCAACATTTATTAAACAAAGTATATACAGTAGTTAAATACTCTGACTCTAGAATGAGACAGATTTGAATTTGAATTCTGGTGCAGCGTCCTTACTAGATATGTAAACTTGAACTAAGTTTCTAGTTTCAGCTTCATCCATACTTCATAGGGTTTTCTTGGAGAGGATATTATGAGATACAGAAGCATTTACCACAAAGCCCAACACGAAGGAAGTGCTCAGTTAATCCCAGCTATCACTATTATGACAATGACAACAATGCTGAAGATGATGATTTTGCATTTGGTACAAGAAAAGGCCTACTAACACCTTGAAAGACCTACAGCACCTAGCATTCTCAGGTCTTCCATCCAAGTACTAACCAGGCCCAACCACGCCTAACTTCCTATTTTCAAGACTAAGATCAATTGTGTTTAGATGGCAGGCCCAAGAGAGATGAGGGGCTTAGAGAAAAAAGGTTGGAGAAGCCAAGTAAAATTCAAATGACTGGGACAGTTCAATACTTGGTAAGGAAAAGATGAATTTCTAATATTGGGGTACTTCAAGAAGAAAGAAAAACACATAAATTATAAATATATATCATCACAAAAAGTCTGAAAATGTGCTGGGTTGGTGGGGACAGGGGGTCAGAAATGGTACTCGTAGACTAGAAGTCTAATGGCATTCATGAGGAGAAAGTTCCTGAAGGAACAGTGCCATGAATAGCTCAGATCAACAATAACACCCATAAAGTGGTCAGCCTTTCGGCCATAAAGACTTGTCCGTCTTCTGGAGGAACCCAAGAGACCATGATTTTTCCACCCAGGATGCTGAGCTAAAGCGAAACAAAGCCCAGCAGTGACAACAAACACTCCAAGGACACAATGCAGCACCAGGTGCCAAGTAAAAATCCAAGAGACAAGGGCTAGGGACAGCCTGTGCTGGAGGGCAGGTCCTGGCAGAGGTGAGATGCAAACACGGACACAGAATGCCACCACAGGCGGGGAGCTGGAGCCAGGCGGCAGACAGTAAGTGGCCTGGCAGACATTGGCACTGGGAACACGGGGCTCCCCTGATCACAGGGTAAAGGGAGAGGAGCAAAGGCCAAGCCAAGTCCTGAATTCACTGCACAAGCGGAAGTGAAGGCCAGCACCACGGACCCCCGCATGGAATATGCACCAGGGCAGTCTAGGAAGGGGCATGCCTGTTTGGAGGGAAGGTCAGGCCTGGCATGGCAGCTATTGTGACCACTATGCCCTGTGTGTAAATAGACGCTTTCTCCTGCACACACTGAGTCAGTCTGTCTTGCAGGGCAAAACTCCAGGCTCCAAAGTGTCCTGGCCAAGCTGGCTCCTATCACCTCCTGGGAAAGTGAAAGAGGCCAAAATATCTATCTTGCCCTAGGCCATTAAATCATTAAGTCTCAACACCCGCCCCTCAAGGGCTCACAGCTTGACCTCTAGCAAAACCCAGCCTGGCAATGGGACCGGCACCTGCTAGTCTGATGATGGGCTGGGGTTGAGTGAACATGGCCACTCTGCTAGCCACTGGCCACAGCTCCTGGACCAGGGACTCCTAGCATTGCCCAAAATGCAGGGGACAAAGTCTTCTTGGGTCTCGGGGAGAAACCCAATGCACCTTTTGGCTGGCTGCTCTTAAAATCCTGGCCCTGTCAACGGATGGAAATAATTTCCAGAAAGACGGAGTGTGGCTCAGCCACGTGAGTTGGGATGAAGGCAGCACTACCCCATTCCTCAACAGCGGAGCCTGTAGCCTGTGCCACAGCCAGACACGGCCAGGGGCATGGGTGGGTGGGGGGTCTTAGCCAGATGTCCTCCAGGCACAGGCTAGTGCCCTGAGACATTACTCTGCTCACGTGGACAGGAGGAGATGTCTCTAGGGTACATAGAACCCGGGCAACTGCTGACTCATGTCGCTATGCTGACCTCTGCGTGACCACACAAGCTTAGCGCCATGTGACTTAAAAATGGAGTCTCTGTCCTGCCCCAGAACAAACTACTGCTTCGCTTAACTGAATCAGATCTAGAGACAGGAATCATAAACACAGGTGGGCCAGCGCTCCCCAAACAACGTGGGCTTGTGCTTTCACTTCCACACTGCCTCACCCCCATGGGGGACGTCTGCACCTGCAGCCTAGGACAGAGGGGGTGAGACCGGGGCCGTCATGCACCACCGGGGCGCAGGTCTGGGCTTACAGCAAAGTGCCTGCTGGGTTGGGAGGTAGAGCAAGGACAAGACCACCAGTGTTGAGGCTCTCATGTGGGGATAGGAGAGGAGCTGACGGCTGACTAAGACACAATAGTTAACATCATAATTTGCAGCAATATTTGAGATACAGTTTTATATTGTTTTCATAATGTGAAAACATACCAAAAGTTAGGTTCCACAAAATCTTTGATGATGGAAATACATCCTCTGAATTACAGAGTTCAAGAGAGGGAATAGAATCTTTGGGGATGAGAAGCAATCCTGTAGTTGTTTTATTTGAAGGAAGGTGTTGAAACAATAACTGTTCTAGAGGGTTCAGCTCCCTGAAGCCGTCTGGGACTGGCAATGGCCATTGCTGTCAGGCTAGGATCTGGCACAGGCCTCTGAGGCCAATGTTCTTTCTCCAAAAGCAGAGCAGCAATAACAGCTCTGCCTAAAAAGACAAAAGATGATACTTAGAAGTCTCCCTCAATTCCATGCAATCTGGAGTGAGAGGTGCGTCCCACCATGCTCCAACACCTTCCCTCTGAAACCTCAAAACCTTCTGAGGCCAAGGTGAACATTTAGAAAGCAGGAGGATCTTACAGAAAGAACAGCCATTACTTTCTTTTTTTTTTTTTTTGATTGTAACATAACTGATAATACATATTTGAATGGCCATTTCTTTATTCAAAAAAAAATGTGTTCAGAGCCTGCTGTGTGTTGGAAACAGTATGACGCACTCTCTAAGGAATTCTACCCTTGGCCATCAGGGACTCTGCTGGTCACCAGAGGTGGGGAACTGGGACATCAGGATGCTTAGGAGGACAGTTGACTTCTTAGTCCCATCCTGAACCCCAAACGAGATGAGTCCTGCTGCCCCGCCAGGCCCAGACACCTGGACAGCACTCGTCCCATGACTTTCTGAGAAAGCACAGCTAAGAAGGGCAGGGAGAGGGGACACCTGCAGGCTGAGTGTGCTGACAACACAACTGAGAAGTTTCTGGAGAGGCTGACATATAAAAAGTACTATCAGAGCTCCTGAGAGCCCTGAGTTACCAGAGGGCTGGAGAACAGAAGACCAAAGGGACTGAGGTGCTGAATAAACCCAGGATTCCCCAGCCCACTTCCCCAGAAAGTCCTGTTCCTAACAGCCAGTGGACACTCTTGCTCGCCGAGCCTTTGTCTGACCTCATGGTCAGGCAGAAGCACCCACAGTGAAGTCACCCTGACAGGAGTAACCACCCTCAACCCACATAGCCTCCTGACCCCTCAAATGGCCTGGGATGACCTGTCAGATGGAGCCTTTAGAGTCCTAAGGTTGTAATGTACCCTGACTATCAACTCAAAAGGTGTCTGGCCGCACTATTTACCAAGACATGAAAGGTCTGCCTTGGGTTAGAGTCCAAGATGTGGTATCTGTGTGGGTTATTTCCTCCTTTGGCCTAAATGTTCTCATCTATAACGCAGGACTAATAAGCTCATCGTATTTCTCTGCAGGGCTGTCATGAAGAATAAATGAGCCTGTGCGTGTACAGCACCTGCTAACAGTGCCTGGTACCCAACGAGTGTTCAGTGAGCGGTAGTTATCACTGCTGCTGTCATCACTGACATCCCTTCGTGGTGGTCATTCGCTTCCGTGTAAACACTGTGAGACCCACACCTACAGGGTCACCCGCCGTCCCTCCCTCACATCCTTCCCAGCTCAAAAGGTCAGAAAGTAATCCAGTCCTGTGCACCGACACCTGCCTGCCGATCACTGCTCCCCACTGGCCCCAGGGCAGCCCTCTGGAACCAGAGGACAAGTCTGACACCCGCTTCATCTAACAGTCCTTTAAATACACCATACCGTGCCTAGCAAACCCACTCTCGCCAAAATCGTTTCCTCTCTGGAGTAAATATGCTCATGTTTTAAACCATTCTTCACAGGCCGGCAACCTTCCTCTATCCTTGTTCTAGTTTGACATTTTCCCTCCTAATTGGAATCAAGAACTGGAACAACCCTCCAAAAGCGGCCTGAGCAGGCCAAAGTACAGCAGACGGATCTGTAGCAGAACCATCTTCCACCCTCAAGACTTCTCACCCCCTCCCTCTTGCTTAGCCTCCCCCACCAGGCTGCCCCTGCCCCTCCACCCCCACCCTAAACTCCCCCCAACCACCCCCCCACACCGTTTAAAACCTTGCTGAAAAAAAGAGGAAAGACACAACAATCACAATAATTCATTGAACTTTCAAAAGGAGAGAAAAGAACTGAGGCCACCAGAGGTGGAGAAGGAGGGGGCTTAGTGAGAAATTGGTAAAGGGACGCAAAAAATGACGGCACTGTGTGATGATAAATACAGTAAAAATAAATAACAAAATTTTTTTTAAAAGTTCAAACAAAAAAAAAAAAGAAAGAAAGAAAAAAAACTTGCCATGTGTTTTCTTCAGGAGTTCCTGTCTTGATCTTAGGAATCTTGTCAATAAGGGTTTGTTGAATTATTTCTATTTGCAGTGCACTAAGTCACTTCACATACGCTATCTCCATTAATCTCCTCAATTTCCCTCAGCTGGGAATCAGTCCCAAAGTTCACCTGCTCCTTTTCCAAGTGCTTGCTGGAGAGATCCTTTCCACCTGGCCAAACCCCAGCCAGGAGAAGGCGCTTTGACATTGTTGGCACGGGACCAGAACCTGAGACCCATGGGCTCTGCTGGACCAAGCAACATGCCTACCCCTCTTCTCCAGTCTTTCTTGGACAAGATAGAGGGCAGTCCTGCAGGCCACACATTCGTCACGGTTGTTCTCCCTTCTCCAAATGCCAACACTTTAACCCCCTGTTACAACTGAGAGCCTGATCATACGGTGTCATGTCTGGGGCCTCCAATTAGAGTCTGAACTTTTCAAAGACAAGGCCCGGGCAAGCTTTAGAATTCTTTTTCATTCTCCCCAAAGCTGAGCTCCTGGTAGCACTCAATCAATACTTGTTGAGTGGCTGCTCGGGCTAGATCAGGTCTCCCTGTCAACATGACCACCCCTAAGTCCCCAGAAACACACCGGAAACCAGCTCACTTGATCTGAGTCCCTTCCCTGCCCGAGCTAGTCCTCTGAGGTTTCTGCTATTTCTGAGGTTTCTGCCCTTCCTTTGATCTAGATTTACTCAACAGGAATTTACTCTTCTAACTCCACCTCCTGGAAAGGGTCCCCAAGCAAATATCAAAGGGACGCCCACCCTGTGGTGTCACAAACGCCAACAATCACCCCACCCTCTGGCTGGAGGATGTTAAGGGCAGTGTGCTCTGGGCTAAAAGCAGGGCAACCCCAACTCTGAGCCTTGGCAATCTTTTATGTGGCTTCTTTGTCCCTGTGGCTCTGTGTGAGGCTGAGAAGCAAGGAGACAGAAATCAGCTGTCCTCTCTCACAGGTGCCAAACCTACCTCTCCCAGCAAATCAAATGCCAGAGAGTCTCCTAGCTCTCCATGGCTGCAAATTAGATTTCAACTAAGGAAAGAGAGGAACTCTGTCCTCCTCTGATACAGTGGCAGAAAAAAAGAAGCATAAGAGTGCCATCTACAGTCCTCAGGACACAGGTGGAAAACAGAGCCTTGCATACCTTCAGGTACCCCTTAGGGTGGGCTAAATTCTCACTGAACATACACCAAGCAAGTTAGAGAGGAGGCAAACACCACCAACTTGCTGCTTATCTCCAGGCATTTCACAGATACTTATGTGCTCCGGACAGTAGCTCAGGGTCCTTCTGAGACATGACAAGTCATGACTGCACAAAAGAAGGCCTGAAATCCTTTGGAGGCTGTTCTAGGAACCAGCGCTAATTAATGAGCTTTACCAAGTATCTCCTGGTTCTTCCAAGTACTTGCAACACACAAGACAAAGCCAGGCACAGTGTTTGTTGATGCTGCTACTGAATCCAGGACAGGAGGGAAGAGAATCAAAATTAAATGTAAGATATGGTTTACAACCACAGGCGTTCCAGAAATAGCTTCCAGAGCTAACATGATTTGGGAACAGTTATACAACAGCCTCACTGCTAGGAAGCTTCTCACGGGCCTGGACTGTGTTTCACAGCCTTTATGCTACCACGTAGGGCACATCCATTGCCAGCAACCGTCTGCTGGGTGAACGGACCAATGAACACAGGAATGGACACACAGTACAACTTCTGTGGGGCCTACTTCTAAACATCCAAAATATCAAGTTTACTCCTTATTTTCAGAACCCTAAAAAGACGAGATACTACTGATTGCCCACTTCCTACCTCTAGGCTATCCCCAGAGTTATTACATATCACCTCTGCACAAGAAAGCCGGGTCCCAGGAAGCAGCTCCCAACATTGAACCTCTTCCATTTAACACTGGACTCCCCTGTCTCCTTTTTCTCTCTCTCACAAAGAACCAAGTAACAAGTTAAAAAATGGCAGGAACTCTTTCTAAGTAAACTTTGCTCCTTGGCCAGGATGACGAAGCCAAGCTTCACCATGGAATGCGTCCCTCCTCCCAGTGATGTGTAACCTGCTCGGGCCCAGGCTGGAATCTGGCCAGCTGACCTCTAGGACACAGCCCTCTCCCTGGGGTCTGCAGAAGGACTGCAGGAGGAGGCTACCTACCTCGTAATCTGTGTTGGGCCCGCCAGCTTTGGGAGATGAGGAACAGAAGTAGACTCTCCATCTGCCTTAGAGCCCTTTATGTGGCTCTGGCTTCTTTCCCTTGATCTCAGTCATCAGTCCCACCAGACCTGTACATCCTCCTTGTTCCCCTTCTATGAGAGCCTTCAAATAAAGCCAAGCCCCCAAACCAGCATGCTCCTTGCCTTTTATCTGTCCAAATAGCATCCTCCTTATCTTGAACATGGACGACGACATTCACTGAGCACCTGCCACACGTCAGGCCTGTGCTCACACAGCCTTCGCAGCAGGTGCAGGAGTCTGGGGCTGTCATTACCTGCACTCTGTGGGTCAGAGCTGAGGGTCTTGTCCGAGGATGCCCAGCTGGGATATAGACTCAGAGGCCCGTCCTCTGACCACTGTGTCATACATGCCAAGGACATCCTTCCCTCTCACAAAACTTCCTCCCAACTCCTGTTCTTTGCTGACAAACTACCCCATCCTCACACCTGACAACCCCTGGTATAAAAGGAAGGACTAACCGTGTTTCTTTAAAAAAGAAAAAAAGCCCAATGCACATGTGCCTTCTGATACACAAATATTTTTCTTTCCAATATTCCAAAATCTGAAAAAAATGCATAAATATTTTTAAAATAAGTTTTTACTACTGACTAATCTAAATGAGGTACGGAGTATGTATAAACCCTTCTAGTTTACAAAGTACTTTCCTGATGAATTACCTTATTTCATCCCCCACTGAAGCCTTGTGAAGTATACACAATTATTCCCATTTTACAGACAAGCAAAAAAGGAAAGCTGGGCCAGTCAGCCAAGAAGGCTCAGCCAGTAAGCGGCAGAGCAGTAAACTGAACCCAGGACTGACTTCCAAGGCTAAGCCCTGTCTTCCAGGTACCTACACGTGAGAGGCCACATGGCAGTGGGATTGAGAGTCAGAAAGACACACACTGGCTGTGTGGCCCAGGGCAAGTTAATTAACTTCATCTTGTATCAGTTTCTTCATCCATAAAACAGTGTTGATAACAACTGGGACACGTGGGTACTGTGAGGAATAAATGAGAATGTGTGCCAAACACTTAGCACATGCCCAACACATAGTAAACACTCAATAAAGGGCTGCTGTTTGCCCACACACCACTGCCCAAGAAGGAACCACAGTGTCTCCTTAACTCCCTAGGTGCCTGTTACAGTGGGTACAAGATACACAACTCTGTATGCAGCAGGTGCTTATTAACACAGGTTGACTAAGAGCAACTTCTTTCTTACATCCAGCCACCGTACCTCACAAACAATGGTGGCCAAGAATCGCAGTACACAGATGACAAGGCTAAGTCCAGGGCTGCAGGAGGTCCTAACCAGCTACACAGAACCTGTCTTCTCCGGCAGGGAGGCCAGGACTAGGCTCCCAACCACAGCCACCATGAGGAAGCAGCGTCCACCCTCCCTAAACACATTCCAGGCCCAACTCAGAGACAGATGGGGGCGCCGAGCTGCAGTCTCTGGCCACAACGAAATGGCCGCCAGTGTCAGCCCGAGCTCGCCGTGTCTCCCGGGGGCGGGGACCTCAGTCCTGCACATCTGCCTCACACCCTCCTCCCTGGGGCTTGAAGCGCTGCTCCCAGGGCTTAGGAACATGCCTGTCCTTGGTGAGAAGAGCAAATAAAGCGTGTGGCCTACTTCCAGCAGCCTCACTGTTCCTCACTTTAAGATGAAAAGAATAAAATACACACATGCAGAGGCTGGAGCATGAGGGGGACTCAGTGGCAAGGAGCTGTGGCACAGGAACTCCACAGCACAGGGCTGTGGTAACCTGGCAACCTATGCAAGGTATGTCACAGTGAGTGGGATGCAAACAGACAAGTACCAGGGCTGGGACAGCCGGGGCTGGACCGGGGAAGGTCACAGCCTGCTGCTGGCCAGGTTCCTCACGGTGCTGAGCCGAGGAGGGAGGCGGAGGGAGAGCAGGGAGGACGCTGCTGCCCCCGCAGCTCGTGACTCCCAGTGTGTGTCCCCAACAGCTTCCCAACTGGTCGCTCTGCTAGCCCCGGGCTCTCTCTTCCACAATCCAGTCTAGATACTTCTATCAGTATCGTCTCTGACATTCTGAACCATCATGCCCCTCCCCTGCTCCAATAGCTTTCAGGGCTCCTCAGTGCCTAGCCTAGGCATTCCCCGAGATCTGGTCTCAGTCTGCCCCCCAATGTCAGTTTTCACTATTCTCCCACACACTGCACCCCCTGATCCTACCACACCACCCCCTCCCTATGCCTCCCTTCCGTGTGCCCCTGCGTATGGCAGTCTTCCCCTCTCAGCTCAGTCTAAATCCTGAGGTCACACTTGTTTTAACACGTATTTACTGAAAGCCTACCATGTACTGGGCACTCAGCTAGGTGCTGAGACTACAGAAATACATGAGACATATCCTGCCTCCTATGAGCTCATGGTCATAGGGCAAATCACACAAGCCCACCAATGCTAAACAAATGTAGCAGGCAATGCAGAAGTAACAGATACAGAGAACTTACCATCAGCAAGACACTATTTTAAGTCCCTTATGTGCTCATTTAATCCTTTCAATAACCATAAGAGATAAGTATGATTATCAACCTCGTTCTAAAGGTGAGGAAATTGAGGCATAGCAACAGTCATGGAAAACTTACTCAAAACCACCCTACATGACGGACAGACTTCCATGGACACTGGGCATCTCTGCAAGGGAGGCTGGCGTGGGCTGAGGCTCAGCAGGGCAGGCAGAGGTGGCCACAGTCATGGACAGTACCAGATCCGGGATGGCTGTGGCCACAGTCCCTTCTCTATACTTCCAAAGAGAACATGCCAGAAGTGGGGTACTTCCCCAGTGGAAGAGATGCTTGAGGTGGGAGATAAAAAGTCACCAAGGCTATCCTCACTCATTCTAAGAAGAAAGATGTATGCAGAATGAGATGTATGTACAGGTAACAGCCAGCTGTCAAGTGCGAGGTGTGGGAAACTCAGACTCACAGCAAATCCACACAACATCTACATTTCCCCCAGGCCACTCAGTGAGAGAATTTAACCCCAGATTTACTGGGGGCTCAGCAACTCCAGTGTCCTGCCTCTGGCACAAGCTGGGGAGGGAAACTATGGGGCGTCTTGAATGGTCTTTCGTTTCTGTTCCTGCATGGCTATAAGCCTCTGTATGGCTAGGAGATTCCATACACATACACCCCGCCAGTTGGGCTGCCTGGCACCTGTGCCAGGCAAGCCTTCACCACACCACCAGAGACAGGAGCGTGGATGCTGGCAGGAGCTACACTGCAGGAGGGCATAGACACTAGGACCAGCCCTCAGAATGGAAGGAGCCAAGGCAACCCAAGGGGCAGGAATGATGTGTGGAAAGGCATGGGAGCAGAATCATTCCCAGGCTCTCTGGGAATAATTCATAAAGAAGTTTGACTGCCCTAAGGTCTACCCCCCACAACCTTTTATCTTTTAAATGGGCACCTGTACTTTTAACTGTTTCAATATAATATTCTGCACCTGTGAGTAACCTTTTGTTTAAAGAATATATTTTTTGGAGAACAATGCTCAAATCCTCTCTCCTACAAATAAGAAACTGGAGCTGCCCAAGGTCCCAGAGCTAGCTCGTGGCAGAGCTAGGGATAGACCCCAGGCCTCCAGGCTTCCCATGAGTCGGCCAGGCCACTACTAAATTTCAAAATGCATAGGGTATAAGCAGCAGACTGAGTGCTAGGGTGGGCCGGGCCTCAGTGTCCTGACCTGTAAAACAAGCGGTCCTGGGACATTCAGGCCTCTGCAGCTGAGGTTTCCCCTCCTGCTGGAGAGACTGCAGTGCTTTTTCTGCTGGAAGTCATGAGCTGTTTGTTTTTTTCCTGCTTGGCTTGTTTTAACACGAGGAAGAGGCTAATCCTCCTGGCAAACTTGGGTAACACAACAGGGCAGCAGTTCCCCCCCCCCCCCCCCCCCCGAAGCAGCAAGGGCAGCTGGCACCAACAGGAGAAACCAGATCTAGGAGTCTGATTGGTCAGCAGCTGGCCTCTCTGCTCTGGCCTCTAGTGGCTCCTACACATCCCACGGGGGCCGTGTTCCTTTAAGAGTACAGGCTCTGGAGCCAGACTTGTCCAGTTTCTGTCTCTGCCTATTACTAGCTGAGTGATCTCAGGAAAGCTACTCTGTGACTCAGTTTCCTCATCTGCCAAATATAACGATTATCCCACAGAGTTACTCGGAGGTTTAAATGAGTTAATCCATAGAAAACACTTAGAATAGGCCCTAGAACACAGTAAACACTTGATAAATTTAGCTATCATTACTACTTTATTGTTTGTACCTGAGCTTCCCTGAAACCTGGTTCTTAGTGCCGGGCTAGACTAGGCTAGATGCTAAAGTGACCTGCTGTGGGGTTGGGGTAAATAGTGGTGCTAGAGATAATACAGGCATAAGCCTGCAGAGACCGGAAGCCTCCTTTAGGGTCCTGGCTTCCCTCTCAGCACCTTGGAGCTGCAGGCAGGCAGGGTGATGTCTCAGCTCCCCAGCCTGCTGCACACCCTGTTCTCAGAAGCAGGTAAGGTCTCTGGGCTCTCCAGACTCATGCTCTCTGCCTTGGTCCTGCACTGGTAGGTGGCATCTGACTGATTCCCTGGATAGAGTATTCATGCTCCACCTGCCTGGAGCCTTCATTTACACCCTTAGGAATGCTCTAGGCATTTTCCTTCAAATAAATAGCTTCCAGGCATCCTACATTTAGGGAAGTTAGCTGACTATTCTCTTTAGAAGTTATTTCCAAGGATTTACTTGAGATCTGGGGCCAACCTTGTGGGTGAACCTAAGAATTTACCAAGCCGCTTTTTCAGAAGGAGATCCATATGAGTGGGTAGACTTTTGCCTGGCCCCGGGGCAGAGCTTGGGAGCTCAGCATTTGTGTAGGACTCTGCAGACACTGAGATGGGGGCAAACAAAGCACCCACTTTCTCAGTCTTTAGCCCAATATCTTTCCAGGTTCTGCAGAAAGAAAGGTCTTTAAGACTCAGGTAAATCTAGGTACAGCCTAAGCTTGACTCTTACTTCTGCATCCCAACCATTCTGTCTTTACATCCCAGCATGCAGAGCCAAGTCCGGCTCTCAGCTGGAGCTCAACGAATACTGGTTAAATTGAATGTAGGCTCTGATTCTCCAGCACATGACTCGGAAATAGCCGCACTCATAGCCAGGCATGTCTTTCACATGCAAACTACTGGTCTTCACAACTACTGGTGTCCATGAGAGAGAATTCTGCTATATACAGGGCAATGGGTTGTCTTTGGTATCCAGCAATTATGAACAGGGCTGCTGAGTTATGTTAGATTACTCAAGCTCCCCAACTGCCATCTCTAGATTCCTTAAAGGGGAGGAAATAACAGACGTGTCCACCCTATTTCCCACTTCCCCCACATGTCCTCTGCCTCATCCTTCTGTCCCCTGTACACTTCCACCAAGCTCTTCTTCTCACTGCTTTCTTTACTTGAGGTGTCCTTTCTCTTTACAGTGCAGACTCCAACTATATTTCAAGGTCACGCTCAAGTTCAAGACTTCCGTGAAGCCTTAGAATAGGCTGTGCTGATGAATCTCTTCTCTCCTGCTGCTTCACCTGTTGCTAGTCCTAGTGCCTTGCAAGTAATAGCTCTAGCTATTTCAGGTGTGTTTCCTGTACCTTGTGTTCTGACCTGTACTACCACCACCCTATAGAAATTTCTTCCTGAGGTCAACAGTGAAATCAGACAGAGTCAGTTTAAGTCTTGGAGACATCACTTTTTCCAATCCTAGCCCTCCTTCCCCAGACCTCATCCTTCTTGATTTGGGTGTTGCTTTTCATCCCCTTTTTAAAACCCCTCTCCTGTTTTAAATACATGGTACTATCCTGAGACCACCTTCCCCGCATCTTTTATGACTCTGCTTCCACCTGTGCTAACCCCAGGCCCCCTGGTTCTACTGCTCAACCCTGCCCCTGGGAGTACCTTCACACAACTGGCCTCATCCCTCACATCTGAAGATGATTTCCAACCTTTAGTCCCGAGTCATCTTGGAATACCTGATAGACAGCCCACTTGGGCATCTCACAGTCACCTCGTGTCCAACATAACCAAAATTCATTCAACAATTGTTTGTTGACTTTCTACCAGAGCCAGGATCTGTTCTAGTCACTGGTGAGGAAACCATATAAAGGTCCTTGTCCCAAACGTCCACGGATGGATGAATGGGTAAGCACAATGGGGTATAACCATGTAATAGAATATTATTCAGTCTTAAAAGGGAAGGAAATCTTGACACATGCTGAAACACAGATGAACCTTGAGGACCATAGAAGAAGTGATAAGCCAGACACGAAAAGACAAACATTGTATAATTCTACTTATATGAGACTCCTGGAGTAGTCAAATTGATAAAGACAGAAGGTAGAACAGGGGTTGCTAGGGACTGGGGGAGGGAGAAACGGGAAGGAGGTGTTCAATGTGCACAGAGTTTTCGTTTTGCAAGATGAGGACAGTCCTAGGTGGTGGTGACCATGTGCAACAACAGGACTGTCCTCAATGCTACGGAACTGTACACTTAAAAATGGTTAAGATGATCGATTTTGTTATGTACGTTTTACCACTATAAAACAAAAATTTTTTTTTTTGTAAAGTCCTTGCCTTCTCTGCACTTTTCTGTATTTATACTTCAATAAAAATTAAGACGATTTTGTCCTTATGGAACTTACATTCTAGAGTCAAGACTACAGTTGCCACCTATGCAGCTTCTTCCTGCAAATAACCAACACTTATACCACCATCTCCAGATGTGTAGATGTGTACTACAGTCACTAGATTCTTCCTTCTCCCCCATATCCAAGCACTCTCCACTTCTCCTCTATAAGGCTTGCACCTCAATCCTTCCTCCTTCCCAGTACCTCCATTCCCATCACCTATGAATTTTTGATAGAAAACATGAGGAAGTGGGAAAAACTCTGCAGTGCCTCGTTCCAGTGCTGGCTCTACCACTAGCTAAATACTCTCTCACTTAAACTCCTCACCCATCAAATGAAGAGTTTGACAAGACATTCACAAAGGCTCCTTCTGGCTGCAGCACAGGATAAATCTCTGATTCCCCTGACCCAGCCTGGCCTGAGGTCTGGTGTATTCCTTCCAGGCACTCTGAGCAGCCAGAAAAGAAAGGCCTCATTCAGGAGGGGGACCCAGCCTGGGAGACGGCTCCCTCCAAATGCTGCTTGGCTCTCTCTCCAGCCAGCCTGAACTTTTATTGCTTGCAACCTTGTGACTTTGGATTACCTGACCTTGAATTCTGCCAGGCCTGCACTCCTACTGGGACCTCTTCTGACCTGACTGCCATAACTGGGGCAGCCTTGCCTGCTGACATCGGGCCCTGTTCTGCTACCACAAACTGGGCTGCCTTGTGGCTGTGCAAGCAGGATGCTGCTAGCCAGACTCTAAATTCTCCATGGGCCACCAGTATGGCCATACTGATGTGCCTGCCTTGACCCTGGTCCCTGCAGTGTCCTGCTGAGTTCACCCACAGGCTCACAATCTGCCTGTGATTGATTCATTCCCTCCACGAATGTTCACTATGATGTCTATTCCCTGACAGCACTGCTCCAGGCAAGAGACACAGTAGGATGGAACACAACTGCTTCCCATACCAACAATCCCACTGCCAGGACGAGTGTCCTTACTCAATTGAAATTTTATCTAACTCACTGTTGCCAAATTCTTTTACTCAACAGGTACTTATTGAGCACTTACTACGTTCTGGGCACTATCCCAGGCACTTTTTAAAAAGAGCAGTTTTGGGAAATACATCTTTCTATGTAATTAGGATAGTTAAGAGCAGGGGCTCTGTAGCCAGAATCTCACCTGTATAACTCTGGGCAATTGCAAAACTTCTCTGAGCCTCAGTTTCCTCACCTGAAAATGGGGGTAAAAATAGTACTTAACTGATAAGCTTGTCTGAGGAATTAGTGAGACAGCCCACTTAAAATGCTTAGAACACTATAAGGCAAATAGTAAACACCTCGAGAGTAACAATTTTTATTTTGATGTGACTCCAAAGGTGCCTGCACTTAATAAGCCAAGAACTTCAAAAGTCCCACCCCACCCTACATAGCCAATATCCCAAGAGTGCCTTTATAGATGAGTAGTGATAGAATATAGCCCCCACTTCAACACAGCTAACAAAGAATAAAACATCCCTGTGCAAAGTACTATGTACAATCCTAATGGTTTCACATGGGTTAGCCTTACGGATATCACTAAAGATATGGATACTAAAAGCTACTGATGAGAGAAAATATTTGCAATATGTATATCCAACAACGTATAACTTCCTACAAACCAATAAGAAAAACAGGCAACTCAATAGAAAAATGAGCAAAAGACCTGAACAGGCACTTTGCAAAAGAGTACCCAAATGGCCAATACCATTAAAATGCACATTCAGACCAATATTACTGTACACCTACCACAATGAGTACAATGAAAAAGAAAGATAATATCAAAAATTGGCAAGGACCCAGAATAACCAGAACTTTCATACTTTGCTAGTGGGAGTTTAATTGGTACAACTGCTTTGGCACTGTCTATCAAAACTATGATCCAGCAATTCTACTCCTAAGTATACACCCAATGTAAATACATAGTCATGCACCACATAAGGTCACTTCGGTCAATGACAGGATGCATATACTATAGTGGTTGGAGCAAGAGCCTATACCATATAGCCTAAGTGTGTAGTAGGCTATATCACCTAGATTTGTATAAGTACACTCTATGATGTTCACACAATGATAAAATTGCCTAACGAAGCATTTCTCAGAACATATCCTCATTGTTAAGTGATACATCACTATATACACATACATATGTGTGTATACACAGATATGTGTTATGTATATGGATGCATACATATATTTATGTATGTATATGTATATGTGTATATATTCATTCACCCAAAGACACATACATATTCACAGTAGCACTGTTTGTAATAGCCAAAATTTATAATGGACAATAAATTGTGGTCTATTAATAATATGCAATACTACATAGCCACAAGAATGGAAAACTAAAATGGTACACAACATAGATGAATGACATAAACAATATTATGAGTCAAAGAAAACAGACTACAAAAGAGAACATAGTAGGTGATTCCATTTATATAAAGTTTAAGAGCAAGTAAGATTAATTTGTAATTTTAGCTGTCAAAGTAGTGGTTAACCTTGGAAGGGTGGTTAGTAACTAGAAAAAAATTCAAGGTGTCTCTGAAGGATCTGGTAATGTTCTGTTTCTTTTCTTGGTCTAGGTGCTGGCTATAGGTTGTATACACTTTGTGCCAGACACATAATTTGTTCATTTTTATGTATGTATGTTATATGTTCATAAAAATATTACTAAAAAAAGGCCAAGAAAGATTAAAAATAAAAAACTAGGAGAAAATGGACTATTATCCAAATGGGTTGTTGTCCCAACACCAACAGACTTTAGTGCCTACTATCTCTGCTCGTAAGATCTGAAGGACACATACACATTTCTCAGCACTTTCCTATTACATTTTAATAAAGGTAGAGATGTTACTTTGCAAAACTTCAATATCACATTTAAAAAACCACATTTTCAAAACTCCAAGTTAATTTGTCAAGATTTATGTTCTGAGACCGTGAATATGTCTCAGGCTTTATAAATGCATGTTGAAATATGGAGTAATTTTTATGAGAAAAGATGTTTAATGAGACTGAAGTGATAGGGGCCAGGGTGAAGAGAGTGAAAACCAAGAAGACTGAGGTGACAACACAGTTCCAAACCAGCAATCCAGGGCTTAAGTTTCCAGTGGCTGCCAGAGCACTGAAGTCACTGTGAGCCTGCAAGCCAGGAAGTCCAAGCAGAAGCCCGGGACTCAAAGACAAACAGGATTTGAAAGCAAGATGGCAGCTGAGTTGGGAAGAGACTTAAGGACAGAAGTGAAAGAATCCAGAATGCTGGTAGATGACTAGAAGCTACCAAGAGGTTATGAGAGTAGTGATCTGCACTTCCTCACCCTGCACAGGAAACAGTGGCTGGGTGTGGGCAGCCTTGAGTACACAAGGAAGTGACTTCAGCCCATCATGGAGTAAGAGGATGTAACCTTGGGTGTGCTCTGACCTGGGGAGAGAAGGGCAAGCTGGGCTTACCAGGAGGTTCTTTTTCTACTGGGTGTGAGTTTCTAAATATATATACACTCGTCTGCTCAATCCATTCAAATATTTACCATCAGTGAACAGGACTTCTGAGGCTTTTGGTTTTGACCACCCTAGGTGCCAGCTAAGAGAACAGTAATCCAGAACCTAGTTCCTGAGCCCACCAGCATCATCTCAGTCCCTTGCATGGGGAGGGAAATAGTGAACCTGAACTCCAAGAACGTCAAGGATCTGCCACATAATCCATTCCCCAGTGGTTTCCATTAACAAAGAGAGACATAAAAAAAGAGAAAAAAAAAAGGGCAACCCCAACATCATTTGCAAAATGTTATTTACTCTCCCAAGCAGAATAACCTTCCTGTTTGGCTTGGTCTTATCCAAAAAAAGTATATTTGCCTGTCCCAAACATGGGGAAATTGAGTGTATTGGGAAGCAAACTGGAAGCAAGGATGTCAAAGGCACCCAAGGAGAATATCTGTGCCTCTCCCAGGTTGCCTGGCCTTGCCTTGGCTTCTACCCTGCCAATCTCCTCCCCCACGACTCCCACCACCTCTTCTTTCCCCGAGTCACAAAGTGCCACTCACACCTGCACTCTCTGACATCATGATTTAAGAATCCAGGTAGTAAGGCCACATGGAAAGAACCTTGAACCTTGTCCTGAAATTTAAACAGTAAACATATTCTTGAATACACAAACAGCTACCTTCCCTTCACCATCTAGAGCAAGCGAAGGTCCTTCCTGTGGGAGACTTCTCATTGTCCTGTTCTGGCCTTAAAGCAGCAGCCTTGCCAGGCACAGGAGAATGGTGTTGGCGGATGAGAGATGCACCAGGCTACTGAGGTCTCGTGACAGGTTGGGTCTTTTATCTGAGAAGCAACATCATGTTCTCCAGGGCACTGAGTGTGTGTTTCCTATATTTAAGAAAATGTTAACAAGCAGAATTCAGCTCTGCAAGGCAGAGCAAACACTTAAGCTACAGAGAGTGAGAAGGAAAACAGCTCCAGGCTAGACTCGGATCATTCCCACATGATTCCTGCTTGGAAGGGCTTCCCCGTTGCCCATAAAGTTCATCCTAAAGGTATCAGCACCTCACATGCCAACATCATGAGCTTATTTAGGTCCGTCAGGGACACAGCTGCACAAAGCCACCTATATGACTGGCCTGGAATACGTGTTTGCTTAAAGAGTGGGGTTCTGCTGGAACCTGTAGCACAGGAGTTTTAAGCAACTGCCTGGAAACAGCTTCCTGAATATAATCATTGTAAGACACTGAAGTATTTCATCAACAAGTTTCCCTGTAAATGCTGAGGAGGGGGTGGAGCAGGGGACAAAGGGGAAAGCAATGGCTAGACAGCTCCTGGTTTCAAGTCATATCCAACAGAAGCAAGGGGCTAGATGAAATGACATCGCAGCACCATTTCTACAAAACTGTCCCTTCTATCAAGGTTTCTCAACCTCAGCACGACTGCTATTTTGGACTGGATAATTCTTTGTGGTGGGGAGAGCTGTCCTGTGCGTTACATGATATTCAGCAGTATACCTGGTCTTTACCCACAAGATGCCAGTAACACCCTTTCTGCTCACCAACTGTGAGAATCAAAAATGTCTCCAGACATCGCCAAATCTTCCCTGAGAGGCAGGAGTAGGAGGTGCAAAATTGCTCTTGGTTGAGAACCACTGCCTTATACTAACAAACCATGTCACATAGAAATGATCCCAGTCCTGGCCTAACACTGTAATCATCCACTTTGAAAAGAGTTAAGTAAATTTAGCCTGGTCATTATCTCCTAGGGCACTAAGGAAACAGAAACTGCCCCAGGCAAGCCACTACTATCAGATCTGAGAAGCAGGAGGAGCAAGTCCAGACGCAGGAGGAGCACGTCCTCTGTCAGCTGCAGACTTCCACCCTCCAGTGCCACAACACCACCTCCTCCCTGAGAGAGTCCACACCGGGGCAGGAGACTGAGCTGCCCAGAGGGAAATCCCCAACTGTCCAAGAGTCTCACAGCCACTCCATCCCCATCCTCATTCACTTTGGGTGCTGGCCTACAAATACCATCTACCTGGCTAAGTTCTGGGGAGGAGGGAAAGGACATCTCAGTCGCTCAAAACCTTGTTCAACTAACCATGCCAGCTCTTCCATTTTCTCCACTCATCCGCCTTGACCAAGAGGGGTTCTAGATGCCAGATGCCCTAAAGAAAATCTACCAAGGCTCAAGTCTTGCTCTGCAAGGCCCTGGGAGTGAAGCCTGGTAGCACCAGCCAAGAGGCATGGAAGAATTTGCAAGCCAAGACGAAGGTACTGAAGTGAGAGTTTCAGCCACATGAGGGAGGGACAGATGGATAGATGGAAGACCGAAACCCAAGGGGCAGCGCTGGCAGTGGGGGTGGAGCCAAGTCTCCAAGGGGCAGAGCAAGGGAGGCCTGTGAGACAGGCTGACAAGCCTCGGGGCTTTGGAAATAGAAAGATCCCATGTAACCACAGACTTGCCCGAGTGGAGGCAACGCTGAGTGTGTCGCTGACTATAAATCTAGTCCACTCGGGGCTGGGTTTGGCTCACTCCAGGCCAGCCCCCCACCAGCTACAGTTTTGCTAAATTTAGTGCTGTTCCCAGCCACCAAAGCGACTTTGCTCTTCGTGTCCATTTCAGGTTCAGCTGGGGACAAATGGAGACGAACGGGATTTGCCGAGAAGAGATCTGCCCTCGCGTGACCCTCTCCCTTTCCTGCTGAAGTCAGGTCAGGGGCCGTGGGGAGCAGGAGATGTGAGAAACCACAGTCCAAGGTCTCCAGGACTCTGAAAGCAGGCTCTGTCCATAAAGCAATACTCAGAGCAAAAAGGGGACACTGATCCCACGAAGAACACCCCTCCCTCCGCCCACTCCACCCCACTCAGGGTTCACTCTTTGGGAGTCACAGGTGCTGTGGGGTGGAGGGATCCTGCTCCCTCAGGTGCCATATGGCACAGTGCATGGACAGACTCCTGAGGATAGGGCAGGATGATGACCCCTCGCAGTGCTTTGGATAATCTTGGAGACAGAAACATATTCAGTCAAATTATTCAGAGGCCCTAAAACACAAAGTTCAGATACTGGTTCCTAACCCTGGCTGTACATTGAAATCACCCGGGAAGTTTCACAACTCCTGATGCCTGTGCTCCACCCCACCCCACCCCACCCCAGACTATAATGCAGTCGGCCTGGACTTTGGAAATTTTGAAAGATCCCCAGGTGATTCTCATGTTCAGACAAGTTGGGGAACCAGTGAGTTACTAGCTTCTGCTTTCATGGAATTCTGCCTTCAGGCTGCCCGGTGTGGACTCCTGACCCAATCACTCCCTTGCGACGTCACCACGGGCAAGTTATTTAACCTTTCTATGCTCTGGTTTCACCAACTGTAAAGTGCACACAGTAACAAAGAACACCTATCTCAGAGGGCTCCTGTGAAGACATAATGAGAGTCTATGTAAAGCACACAGAATGTGGTAAGTAGTAAGTGCTCAATAAATACTAGGAATCATTATAGACGTTGCTATTATAATGATAAAGAGGAGGTGGAGAAAGGAGCCCTTGAGCTGGGTCTATGGTGTCCAAGGACTGAGAGTGTCCAGGACTAAGCAGGGACTACTGCAGGACACAGGACAGGAAGAAGAGGCTCTGCAGCCATCTGCAGTCAGGGGTGCGCCCACTGTTCTCCCCTCCTTTGTTTACGACGCTTCTACCTTCCATGTCCTCCCCTCTCCATATCTCCCTAAGCAGCCCAATTCAGGGCCCAGCTCTGACCACAGGCTCTCTCCTTTTTCAGGTCCCCAACAACACTCGCCCCCTGCCCCAGGCCTATTATTATAGACCTTTATAATTTACTACCTTAAACAAATATGCATCCGCCTGTAGGATGAATAAACACTTGGATATGTACCAGTCTTGTTACCTCAAACAGAAAATGAGCAACTTGGGGGAGGGCCCAAGGTTCATGCTTCTGTGTGTCCACTGTGCTGGGCACACAGCTCTGGATTAAAAAATATTTGTGGAATAAAAATACATGTTGAGCCAGCAGAGCTAACTGCATATCAGCAAGGATCCAGGCTCAGAACCCAGGAGAAGCAGGCCCAGCACCCGAGGCCCAAGGAATTCTGGGCTTCCCACTCCATCGCTACGAGAACATACCACCACCCCATTCCATCGGAAAAGACCCCACCCACTGACTCCCAGGGCCTGTGGCTCCTGCCACAAAGTCATCAACCCCGATGATTCCCTAAACCCAACAACAGCCAGGCACAGCCCAGCTCTGCCCACACAGGAGTCCAGAGCAGCTGGCCACCCAACAGCTATAAGCCTCTTACAGATTAAAGGTCCTAATTTAAACCTCTATTTGAGGTACGGCAAGTGGGTCAGCACTCTGCAGGCTGGTCAGCGCAGCTGGTAGGAGAAGCAACCATGATGCAAGAAGGGCTCCTCTCCTTTGCGGGGAAGACGGAGCCAGACAATCATGGATCTCAGTGTAACCACTGAGGGGGAAGCAGACTCATCCTGATCCACCAGGAATCTGCCCCCAGGTCGTCTGAACTCTGACTTCCCTACCCAGTAAACCTGCGAAGCGGAGGACAGGGCAAAATAACCAGTCGGGATGGCTTCCCTCTCCGACCTTGGCCGTGGTATGTGAGGAAAGAGGAGATACACTGCTAAAAAAATAAGATAAAATTTTTAAAAAGCAAGGAAATAGCTATTAAGGCTAGGGATGAAGAGAGGAGGGAAGGGGCTGGATACGCTGTGTTCTAGGGAGTCACAGCCAGGTGACAAGGGAGGGGAAGGCGACCTTTGCTCCTAACCTCTGGTTGAGGCTTTCCTGGCCTTTCTCCCTAGCTCCTCCGTGGCAGGAAACACCAGGCAGGCATGGGTGAGCAGCTGCAGACAGCCCGGGATCACGCTGAGAGAGCCTGACTCTGGCTGCTCTTTAAAAAAAAAAAAGCCCTCTTACCACATCTGTCTCCATAGAGATGGCCTCTGGGGAAGTGACTGGAACCCACTGTCTACACTAAGAGCAGAGAAATCTTTACAGGGCAATGTTTCTCAAATTTTCTGGACTCTGACCCACGTAAGAAATAAATTCTGCGTGAAGACCCGGCACACACATGTGTGTGTACTTGTGTATATGTATCTCTACATAACGGAGGCAAAGTTTCATGAAATAATAATAAAATAACCGAGACAAAGTTTGCTACATACTGTAAATCTAATATTCTCTTTCTTCTTTTTTTAATTCTAGTCTCAACCCACGATATGGATTTTACCACCCCTTAAGGCATCTGGACCTGCAATTGGAACAAAATCCCACTAAGTACATGAGTGGGGAACTTCAGCAGAGGGGAGGGACAGTCTGACCCTCCACTGCCAACTCCTGTCTCTGTAATATGCAACAAGCAGTGGCTGTCCCCAAGAGTCCCCAAGTCTTCTCCCTGCTTCTCTCAGGACACAGGAGCTTAGGGAGTCCCCAGCTACCCCCAGTAGTACCTTCTGGTGCTGGCCCAGCATCCAAGCAACCCAATGCAGGGCTGATTCTCAATCAACTTTGCTCACTGGGATCAAGCAGCGCCTCACCTCAACCCTATCCCTCCACTGGATGGACTTACCTGTGACACACAAAGGCAGAAATGTCTACACTGCGCTGCCCACAGTTTTTGTTTTGTTTTCCCTCCAAACTGCCTATCTGTATATCAGATACAGTACAGAACCCTTGAGGATGGGAAGTCTGCTTCTGTTTTTTAACTGATGGTACAGAGACACTTATTAGAGGACTTTTTTTTTTTTTTTTTTGACAACAGGAACAAAAGCAATCCATTTTAAGCTATCCTCAGCCTAGTCTTTCTGCTTTTCCAAGGGGCCTGTGAAATCTCACTGCCTCCTCTTCCAGACATCCCTCTCTGATGGATCAGGGCAGCTAAGGAATTCTCCTAACCCTAGACCGTGGTAATATGAAACGCTAATAACTCCTTTCCACACTCACTGTCCCCAGGAATGCCATGCTCTATCTGCAATTATTGCCTGGCTGGGTATCTGAGTTGGAAAGCATGTCATAAACGAAAGTTGGCATAAGCATTTAAGATCCTGAATTAGTAAATCTTAAAGGTTAATTTTTTTGGCCCCCACTGAATGGGCAAACACAGGAGCACTCCATTCATGTCAGCGTAGAGACCCCCCATTCTCCACTGCCCTCCCAAGCTCTTGGAGCCACTGTTGTGCATGCTGCTTATCAGTAGCCTCCAAATCCAGAATGCCCACCTAGAGCACTTGGTCAATTCCCAAGGACTCCAGGGCGGGGGGCGGGGGGGAGTGTCTTATCACCGTTTCAAGAGCTCAGTGAGCATTTGATGGCTCACCCAGCCTACAGCAGCGTTTTATAACTTGGGATCTGTGAATCCTCTGATGGTGTATGGCAAATCATGTGCTGGTATGATTTTTTTTTTTTTCCTGGATATGGAGACTATAGCTTCCATTCAATTCCTAATGAGAACTGGCATAAAAAGAGGTTAAATGCCACCAAAACCAAATTCTTACGAAGCTGGCCAAGGCCCTCCCAAGACAGCCCCTACCTTTCCAGTACACAGCCCCTCCTCTGCCACGTATACTCTCTCCAAGCGAGCACACCAACCTTCTCCCAACATGGGGTTTCCTCCTCCATCTCCGTGCCTTGGCACTGCACCTTTCGGTGAAGTCCTACTCATCCTTGAACACCCACTTACTAACAAACCCATATTTATTATGCACCTGATAGGGGCCAAGCACCATGCTAGGCTATGAAGATACATCCATGAACAACGGACACAATCTTCCTTGTATTCCAACAGACATCACCCAATTCCCTGTGTCCTCTTATGCTTTGTCTTCTATTTTAGGTGAAGGTGTCTGTCTCCCTCACTCATTCCTTCCTCTCCCATTCCCAACCCACTCCATCCAAAAAGAGAAATGGACACTGAATCTTTCACAGAGGACATCCTATACAAATGTGCATCAATGAACTGATGCGAACGGGTTCACCAGTGGTCCAAGCAGCAAAGACCAGCGCATGGGAGATAAGCCCTAGTGAGTGACATGGAGTACAAGGAGACACACCAGATAGTCTCTATGGAAGCAGAAAGCGCACAGGCCACTGTTCCCCCGCCACAGCCGGCAGTTCTCGTTCCAGCCACTCATCTTTTAAACTGTGCTTCTGGTCACAGCAGTTGGAAAAATAACTCCAAGTACACGTATCCAGCTGATCTACCTCCTGGACTATCAAGGTGGAGGAGAAGCATACTTCTTGGATGCCTGCACGGATATTTTCAGCATATGGTAAACTGACGTAAGACAATGCTTAAAGACATATCACCTCTTTCTTTAAGAAGAGAGCTGAGTACGCTGTCTACCATGGCCTTCTCTTCTAGAAGTGTCTGTCAGCTCACTGCCAGAGCAGCATCTGAGCACAACTGTCTACTTCCTAAATCACAGCATGGCAGGGACTAGAGCAACTATCACCTTTGCTACCTGTCAGACCTAGAAGGAGGCGTAGCCAGCAGCATCAACCACAATGTTGTTTTCCCTAATGTCACAAAAGCTCTCAACACTGTTAAAGAAATGGCTCTAGCAGCTACTAAAGAAATCTGGCCACTGGACTTTGTTGTCCAAGACTTATAACTTCACAGTACTGGGGTCAAAGAATGGATCTATCCGTCAGCACTATTCAGTGAACGAATACTGGTGAAACCCAGCACGGTTAGGTACTGCGAGTGACAGAAAAGACAGCACTCAACCCTCACATAGATTGAAGGTTAGTTAGGAAGGCAAGTTTAGTACAGAAGAAACAACTAGAGCAATCGCCTCCAACGTGGCAAGCATGAGAAAATCTGTTAGGATGAAGAAGAAAATATTAGAATGTCTATTTATATTTATTTTTTATTGAAAAATAAGAAGTCAAACTTTACTATTACTTATTAATTGACAATGGTATGCTCCTTCAATTTGTGTGCTTTTTTCATTTTAGCACAGGAGGCATCCTTGTGTTTGAGCAGAAGATCCAAAATGCAGAAGGATGGGGAGTGGCACCCCCAGTGTCTGTGCAATTTCATAGTGTACATGTGCCCAGTTAAACAAATTTAAAGATACCATCTTCAATAAATGGCAGTCCTTTGTAATGAAAGGGTGAGACCTTAAAAATCATTTGACCACACTGTCATGACTATCTCATGGCAAAGTACCTGGAAAGAGTTAGTCAACTTAAAGAGGAAGTATACTTTTTTTTTTTTTTAACCAGAAAACAAGGCTTCCAAAATTTGCTGATTTCTTCAGTAATGAGTGCCTATAAGTAGAATGCTACTTAATGAATATTTTTAAACAACAAATATATATTTAATCTGTTTCTTTAAGGTGAAGGTGAAATTTTTAAAATGAAGAAAGCCATTACTCTTTGAAAGAGCATTTTACGAAAAGGCCCTTGGAAATTATTTCCACTATTAAGTGATGATGTTGCCAATTTCAATATAAGGACATCATCTCTAAAAGCTCGATTCTGTGCACACACTCAAAACAGAATATCCAAACTTGTTTTAAAATCTCCCAAAATGAAGTCTTTCAGGGGTCTTGAACCCATTTATTAAACATATAAAAATATACAGAATCTTCCAATGAGGTTGCAAGAACAACTGATTGATATCAGGAAAGACTGCAATGTATTAGCTGGATTTCAACAAAAACCTTTGCAGAAACAGTAGATGTGACTACAAAACAAGTATCAAGATTTCATAAGTATAACCTTGGATGCATTTTAACCACGAGCATCTACATATCTTTGTAAGGGATCTTTCAAAATATTCTGACTTGAACGAGAACTTCAAACTGCTATATGACACTAAGATACTCTGAAACAATAAAGTATATTCAATTGCACTGTTCTTACTAAAAAAAGAAAAAAAAAACATTCTTAACAATTCATTCCATTTAATCCTTCAACAAATATCTATCTATCTCTTATATGGGCCAGGTTCTGTTTCATGCTCTGGGATAGCATGGTGACAGAACTAACAAAAACCCCTGCTCTCACAAAGCTCATATTCCAGTGGAGAGAGAGAGAAAACATACTAATTAAAAACATGTAGTAAGTTAAGTGATGATGGTGCTATGGAGGAAAAACGGTGCATGAAAGGGATGCAGGAAATGGTAGAGAAGGTCGGGGGGTAGGGACAGGCCACTGTGAAGGTAACATCTGAGCACAGACTCAAGGGAAGAGTCAGCCGTGGGTTCGCGTGGGGAAAAGCATTTCAAACAGAGGGAAAGGAAGCTACAAAGGCCCTAAAACAGGAAATGCCTCATACATTTGAGGAACAGCAAGGAGGCCAGTGACGCTGAAGCAAAGTGCAAAAAGGGAAGGCTAGCAGGAGATAATGACACAGAAGGAAACCAGGGCCAGGTCACAGAGACCTATGCTGTCCAACAGAATAGCCACTAGCCACCTCAGGCTATGGAGCACAAGAAATGCAGGCAGTCCAAATTACGACATGCTGTGAGTATAACTTAGTTCAAATAATAATAATAATAATATTAAAATAAAAAATAAAAACAATTTATCTCAAAAAGAAAATATTTTTGCCATACTGGGTTAAATAAAATACATTAAAATTAATTTTAACTGTTTCATTTTCCTTTCATTTTCCCTTTGCCAGAAAATTTTAAATTACATTGTGTGGCTCTTGTGGCTAGCTCACAATTATATTTCTCTTGGTCAGTGCTGATAGAAGCTGTAGGGTCTTATGGACCATGGCAGGGATGATGGCTTTTACTGAGGGAGACAAGAAGCCACTGCAGGGTTTCGGAGATAGCAGGGCATGATGTGACTTATGTTTCCCAGGATCGCTCTGGCTGCTGTGAGGACGACAGCCTGTAATGGGCAAAGGAGAAGCAGGTGGGAGGTGATGATGGCTTGGGCCAGGGCGGTGGAAGTAGTTCTTATAGGTCAGATTCTGGATATACTTTGTAGGTACCATCCGCAAGATGTGCTGACAGACTATATGAAAGACATATGAGAAACACAGAAGTCAAACACAACCAAAGATGTTTCAGTTGAGCAACTGGAAAAGCAGCATTCCCATAACCAGGATGAGGAGGCTGCAGGAAGAATATATTTGAGTAGAAAAATCACAAGTTCAGTTTTGGGCATGTTCAGTGAGAAATATTTATTAACATCAAAGTTGAAATGTTAAAAAGGTAAACTGATACTCAGGTGTACAGTTTAGGAGGGAACCTCACCTGGAAACAAATAATTGGGGGTCACCAGCATATAGATTTTTTAGTTTTCATTACGGAAAATTTCAAACATACGTAAAACTAGAGAGAACAGTATAATACACACCCAGGTACCCATCATTCAGCTTCAACAATTATCAACTCAAGGTCAGTCTTGCTTATCTCCCAGGATTACTTTGAAACAAATTCCAAACATCATTCATATAGATGGTCTTTAAAGAGGGGATCACAGAGAGAAGCAGAGAAGATGGAGTGGAGTTGCCCCAGGACCTTTAACGTTTACAGGTCAGGGACATGAGAGGTTGAGAATGAACAGCCAGTGAGCCAGGTGGGAAAGCAAAAATACACGCCCTGGATGCCAAGTGAAGAAAGAGCTTCAAGGAAAAGGGGAAGGCCAGCTGTGCCAGGCTGCTTGAAGAGCTCCTAGGATGAAGACTGAGAAGTGGCCACTAGACTTAGTAACATGGTGTCACTATGGACCCTATCGAGCACTTTCATCAGGTGCAGTGTGATTCCAGGGAGGACATGAAGATAGTGAGGACTGAAAACTCTGAGGGGCAGAGAAATGGGGCAGTGGCTGGGAGACATGGGTCAAAGACAGCTTTTGTAAGATGAGAAAAACAGAAGTCTACGGAAATAATCCAGTAGAGAATAATTGTTGATGCAAGAAGGAGGTGGGGTTAGTGCTGGGGCAACATCCTGAACAAGTGAGAGGGACTGAAATTTAGTGCAAAGAAGAGGGGCTGCCCTTGGACAGACCATGAACAATTCATGCAGGAAGAAGGTAGTACACACCATCTATCACAGCCGCTTAATTTTTTTATTTTATGTTTTATAGTGTATATAATGTTATTAGTACAGCAACATTGTAATATAAGTATAAATACACACACACACAGCAGGAGTTACTCAAAAGTTTTAACTGAATACGACACATGATCAAAATAATTAAAGACCACTTAACTAGAAGAAAATAAAACATACAATCAAACTCTAAACTACAGGTAGCCTTCAGTGACGAGGAGATGTATATTTAATATACATCCAAATATTTAATATATTCTGTATTATTATCTTAAGAATAAATCATATTTAATATACCTGTATTATTATCTTAAATATACAAAAAAAGATCTAGGAAAGGTAAAAGAATACTAGCCATTGTATCAGAGAATATATTTTTATTAACAAAGAATTTTTTAAAAGGCTCAGATGCTATAACCGAGGAACTGCAATACAGCTGCATATGAACTTAAAATGCAAAAAATATAATAAGAATCACAGACCATTCTTAAAATCAGAGACTCACAGGGACTAAACAGAAGTCTGATTATTTACATAGATAAATGTGAATCAGTTCAGTTTTATCAGCAAGACAGGCCTGAATGTACCATCAGATTCCACTACTGCAGCAGCATGGCTACCCAATACCTACTTCTCAGCAAACAACAGCAAGTCAAGAACATGGGGCCATCATCTGAAAGGTTGGCAGGTAGCCTAATTAGAACAGGCAAAATCCCCAAACCAAACTGAAGTCCACAGAGTCATAGAAACATCCAACTTGCTCAAACATATTAGCAACAGTTGGCGTTTGCCAAGCCCCTTAACAATTCAGAGCACCTTTTAAACGTTTTCATTTAGCCTCTCTGCAATCCATCGGATAAGCAAGCTCTGCATTTTAACTTTCAGAGCTACGCACGCTCAAGCCCAGGAGCGTTAAACGGATGCACGCAGTCCAAGCAGCACCACTGCTAGAACGCAGGCCGCATGGCTACGGAATGGAGTCCTGCTGTGCAAGCCACGTCTGGCTTCTTGAACAGTTCTGGGGCACCTCTCATCAAGAGCATAAAGTAACAGCATGAGAACATGAACACCAAGCCCTCTCACGTGGCAGCTCTGTCAGCACAGCAGTGACGGTCACAAAACGGTCACACAGCCCACCCAGGGTGGACACATGGGGGAAGCTGACAACAGCAGCTCTCATGTGGTTAGACCATAAGCTCCATGAGAGTAGGGCCCTGCCTGTCCTTTCCCGGGTGTATGTCCCATGTCCAGGGCAGTGCCTGGCACAGAGCAGGCTCTCAAGAAATATCTACTGAAGGGAAGAAAAAATTGCTAGTTACACCAAACCATAAAGGCAAGAGGAATACTGGAAAATGCTCAAAATCATAAAAACTGTTCAACAAAACACAGGAAAGCTGTCGATGGCCACCAACCAGGGATGGAGGTGGGCAGCAAAGTAAATCTAAAACATACAATTGCAAAACAAACTCTTTTAAGAATAACCATCATCTTCATTAACAGAGACTGTGAGACATACCAGCTAAATGAAATGTGTGGGTCTTGTTTGGAGCCCAATTCAAACCAACCCATAAAAAGACAATGGAGACAGCTAGAAATTTAAACACTGATCGGAAGACAGGTGATATGTAGGAATCACTGCTCTTTCAAGATGTGATAACACTACAGGGGGTATGTTTTTAAAAGATATTAGGTGTTTATGGATGAACTGATACAATGCCTGGGATTTGCTGTAAAGTAATCCATGGAGGGGGTAAGGAAAAGGTGGTGGAGGAATACATGGAATGACAAGGCCCTGTGTTGGTCACTTGTTGAAAACCCAGGTGCTGAGAACACCGAGGTTTACTGAACTCTCTCTACCTCCATATACTTGTGGAAATTTCCACAGGAAAAACTTTAAAAATAAGAGTAACCATAATGGCAAACCACAGTTAGTTTCCTTGCTCTTGCCCCACCGTAGAAAATAATTGAGTCGCATTTTCAGTCAAACACGGACACAGTCACTTCTGACAAGCCTGCAGAACAAAGCCAGAGTTCCGCCTTGTCTTCACTCCTGCCACCACGGTCATCTGGGACTCACCTGCGCCATCTCTGCTTTCACCCTGGACGTGCCTCCACGTCTCCTCTCACACTGGCTTCTACTCTCCTCCCCAGCCTTCCTGTCCCTGCCCCTGGCTGGTGCTTCCTTCTTCCCCCAGCCTTCTGCTCTATCCAAGAGGCTGACCGCCTCTAACCCACCTCTTTGTTGCAGGTCATCCTCCTCCTTTCTCATGGTCCTGCCCAAATGGCTTTAACCCTTCTCTATCCTCTTTTCCTTAAAGGTATCACTTACGAGGATATCCAGGTAAATCCATCTTCCCCCAAATTTGTTGCAAATGCTGCCGTGAGCACCTTTCTTCCTCCACTTACGTACTCAGATCCCTACTGCACACGTCCAGGACACCCCAAACAAAGATGGGTCAGCCAATTAAATATCTGAGTGTTTGCCGTGTGCCAAGCTCTGTACCAGGCACTGGGCAACACCAATGAACAAGACAGACACAGATATGCTCCCCTGAAGTGTATGACCTAGTGCAGATGCAATTAAAATTGGTTCAACTGTCCATAAACCTTCCAGACCAGACTGTGAATCCTTTATTTATGTTGCTAGCCTCAGAACTTCACACAGTGCCTGGCACATAATGGAGCCGGTAAATGAAACAAAGGTTTCTCCAAGTCAGTGCATTTGTCTCAACATTAGTTTAAGCCCGCATAGGATGGGGTCACTCTAAACTCTGAAAATGAGAAGGTATTTGGAGAGAATTTTTCAGGAGGACCATTTTTGGATAAGAACAGAGACCCAGCCTCTGGGGAAAATGTGTGTAGAAAGGTATGAAGGAAGGCTCCTAGAGCCAGGCTTACCATTAACAGCCAAAAGCAGCTCTGGGTGTGCTTGGCTTCTGTCTTCTTTGCTATTCTGGATCGCCTGCTCCCTCCTCCCACTGCCAGCCTCCTCCCTTCCAGCTGCAATGGGAATAAGCCTCAGTCACCCTCCCCAACCCCCGTCACCCCCCCCACTGCTCCAAGCACGCGGTTTCCTCTTGCCACCAACGGGTCTCACTTCCTATCTCGGCCCTGAGCAGAACTGCCCCAGCTGCTTTGCTACTGCTGCTCTGTAGCTGCAAGAACTTTCAATTAGCCCTGTTCCCAGGCAGGAGTTTCACCAAGACTCCAGTGTGAGGACCAGGTCAAAAAGGTAGAAACGAAGACACAAGAGGACTCTGTACAGGTTGGCCACAAGCATACTGTATGCTGATTGTGGTCCCAAACCAACATACATGCACACACCCACCAACTGCAAGCCCAGGGCCTTGTTCTGGCAGAGAAGATGGGTACCAGGGTCAGGCAGACACACTAGGCTGGGTTGCAAGCCCTCTGCAGCCGCATCTCCAGGGCCTTGGCACTAAAGGGGGCAGTGAGGTCAGAAGAGACAAAGCAGAGATATGAGGGGAACCAGTGAGCCTCCCCATCTCCTTACCCAAGATTGGGTTTTGGTCAGTCCAATCTCCTCTGTACAGGCCTAGGAAATGAGAATTTCCCAGAATGAGAAGGAGAGTAGCTTGTCAAACCAAGGCCACAACCCAACCCTGCTGAGGAACTCAGGCCTCTTGGCTCAAAGACTGTGGTGGGGGGAGTGTACACCCTCCACGCTCCAGGGTAAGAGTTCAAAATGAAAGGCATTTCCCAGATACAGAACCACTATTTTTGAGCAGGCTCTAATAATCTACTATTTCAACTACCAGATCACCCTCTCATGGGATCATAGAGGCAGGCCCAATGCAGAATCTCCAAGAACCCTAGAAATCCGAAACATCCAAGGTAAGCATCCCCAGTAGAGATCCAAGCACTTTTCTGGCAATCTGTGGCAGCGGTTGGCAAACTTTTATCTTAAAGGGCAAGATAGTAAATATTTCAGGCTTACAGGTTATGTGGTCTCTCAACTGCTAAACTATGCCATTGTAGCAAGAAAGCAGCCAAAGACAGTACATAAACCATGGGTATGTCTGTGTTTCAATAAAACTTTATTTACAAAAACAGGCATCTGGCCCACAAATGTGTTTTTTCCCCTGTCATTGGGAAAACCTGCTCTTCCAGCATTTCCATGATCCAAAGAGGAAGAGGGGCCACCATCCTTCTAGACAGTTCCCACCTACGCTGGAAGCAGGGGCCGACTCTGGGGACCAGGCCTCCATCCCTGTTACTCCCTCCCACAAGGCACTAAAAAAAAAATCCACATTGCTTGTTCAAAAGGCCTGGCCTGCATCAGAAACTTGGGCAAAGGTGGAAAAAGCTTTAGGCCTGGAAGATCCCTTGCACTACACACTAATGCCTAGAAAAAGCAGTGATGTGTTCAAGATCATGTAGCTGGCAAAGGTCTCCTGACTCTCTGTTTCCTGCTCTTACTCCTCCAGAGTACTGAGTGGAAAGGAAGCATAAAGACAGCTCACCGGTAGAGGCCAAGGACCTGTGGCACATCTCTACAGCACGTTCTACGTGAATGGTACAGCAAAGATCAAGGAGAGAGACTGAGGAGGTAAATGTGTATTTTATATATATATATATTCCCCCCCCCCCCCCCCAGTAGCATCTGGACATAGTTACTAGGGAGAAGAAAACTTAAACAAAAACCAGAACTTCCAAAAAGGATGTGCTTTGGAAGAGGATGTGAGTGCTTACTGGCAGACACTGGTCCAGGGCTGGGCGGGCCGTGGGGTGATGAGCAGGCAGGAGGCAGACAGCCTCACCTAATTCCAGGTCACTGCCTCAGGCCTTGGGGTCTGTCGCTACACACCTTCTCAGCAACCGTGTACTTTCAAGCTTCATAATCAATGTCCTCCAAATCTCTTCCCAGAGTTGATTTCCACCACAAACTTTATGTTCCTGACCATAAACGTTTCTGTCCAATGCCCTGCCATCATCTTGAAGGCAGTCTAACAACAAGTCAAAAGTGACTTCCCCAAACAAGTTGGAATCCTAATTTTTCTATTTCTGTCAAAATGGAAATAGAAAATTTGTAATAGCCTCAAAACTTCAGCACCTTCTCTTCCCCATGTTCTGTCCCCTAACCAAATGGGCTCTCTGAACCATCTCTTCCTCTCCATTCCCAGAGGCTCTGCCCTGACCCATCACCCCCAATCTGGTGAGCTGCCAGTCTCCTGCCTGGGGCCCCAGATTCCAGGCTCAGGCTAGATCTTTCCCCACATACTCATCCTCCTCCGTGCACCACAATCTCTTCAAGGTCAAGGACTAGTGCTGCTTACCTCTGTCTTCCCAGCTCCCAGAACTCACCTAACATGAGGATCACGACAAATGCCAAATGAACGACTTCTAATCTTCATCGTGAGATATGACTACATATCTCTTGAAACCTCGGGGCCTCCCTACTTCCTACTATCTGGAGTCCACACTGCCAGGCACTGCAGACCCTCCATCACCTCACTCGCCTTTCCCATCCCAGCTCCTGTCACCCCAGCAACAAGCGCTCAGCCCCATGTAGCTCGGTAATACCTGACCCCTCCTGTGCCAATCATGCCTGCATCCACAGTTCTGCCCACGCTCTGCTCACCCTGCCCTGTGATGACGTCCGTGCCCTTCCCCCTCCATCTACTCCAACTCCTACGCAACTGCCAATTGCCGAGCTCTGGGTGGGGAGAGATAGGGGATGCAGGAATGGGGAGATGACAAAAAAAAAAAAAAAAAACTGTGGAAAGGGCCACATTACAGGGTCCCTGGTCCCCAGAGGCACCACCCTCCCAATGGGTCACAGACGATTAGAAAAGGAAGAGGTGGGAGGAGGAGCCAGATTTTTCCACTGAACGAAAGGCATGATTTTCATCACTGCTTCTGTTGCCCTGGTAACCAGGGACAGCCCAGTGGAGAGTACAGTAAAAGAACACCATGTTTACCTTTGCCGTGTGATCCACTTCCCGGTCCACCCTTCCCTGGCCATTCCCCAGCCCTGTTCCAAACGTCTTATAACGTCAGCACCATCCTTCTAGTCACCCTGGCGCAAAACCAAGCTAACTCCTCCCTCTCTTTATCCTAAGTACTCTGTGTGCTTCCACTGCAACACTCTGGGGGTCATCTCACCACACCCACCTGCCATGCCAGGGGGTCCAAAGAACAGAGTTGGCCTCAGAGCACAAGAATGGCATCCACTCTACCAGAAAACGCAAGGGGACTGACGGGCAGGAAGGAGAAGAAGACTGCCCAGCTCACCCGTCCTTCTCGGCCCCAAGAGCTGGTGTGGGGTAGGCGCTGTTCTCCCAGCCCCCCTCCTATGCCTGGGATCAGGCGAAAGGGCCAGGTTGGGGACGGGGGGAGTAAGTCCACCCACAAGCTTCCACAGATCTCGCCTCCCACACGGACACAGTGTCTGTATGACCTGAGAGCAGAGACACAGTGCTTGCCCTAGGAGATTATATAAGCGTTATATAACATGGTGGCACCAATAAGCACACAGATGCAACTGTCAACTGCCAGCCACAGGCCAGGGGTGGAACCAAATCCAAGGGGCTGGAGGTACAGCCTTCTTGCCACCAATGCCAAAGCAACACCAGGCCCTGGCCGCCCCAGCCCTGTCTATACCTGCTCCTTCTATCCCAGAAGACACAGAGAGAGGCTTGCCTGGCTCTGCATTCCTCTTCCCATGCTGGGCAGCAGGGAGGAATGGCACAGTCACCACCCTGACGCATCACAGCCTCTGTCCATCCGGCCTGTGGTGGCCCGGATGCCCTTCCCACAGGGGAGCAGCCAGGGGCTCAGGACTGCGGGCAGGGTGTGGGCCAGTAGCCCCCTCTCTTTTGTCCTCCTACCAGACAGAAGGTGCTCCTTTGGGGAACAAGTGCTGCAGCAGCTCCAGGATTGGCTGGGCCAGCCGTCCCTCTGCTCTGTCATTTGCTGCTCCTCTAAAAAACAAAACAAACCGAAAGGGAAAGGGGTGGGGGGCGAAGCACATTTGGCAAACGCCAAATCCCAAATTTTGTTCTGTGGCAGCAAACAAAGCTGGAAGGAGGGAGTCCTAAGGAAATTACTTTATTTCCCTACGGCCCCCACCTCCCACCGTATCCTGGCCAAGCCACCATCTACGAACTTGGGCTGTCAGCCTGGAGCCACCCGCCCAGCCCCCGACCGCACGCAGCCGCATCTCTGGAGCTGCCTCAGTTGCAAGGGCTTCTCCGATCTCGGGCCCTCCCCCTCCCCCCTCTGCAGAGTGCTCAGAGGCTGCGTCTCCCGGATATGCAGGCGGGAGCCAGGCGGCCGGCCTGGGGCAGTTTGGGGCTAGGTCTCCACCAAGCTCCGCCACCATCACCACCACACCTACTTTACTAAATCTAGGGGGGACGGGGAGACTGAACGGAGACAGAGCCCAGTGGCGTCTCCAGCAGCACCTGCCCTCTCCCGAGCTATGTTTGCCTCTGGCCTTCCCGCCTCCTCCTCCACACGCACCTCTGCGCCCCCTGAGGAAGGGGGAAGACAGAAACACGCGTTAATACCCCGAGCCCTGGCGCACCACCCCTCGCCCCCTCAACCACCTGTCTCTGCGCGCTCCCTCCCCCACAGCCTTCCTCAACTCCAGGCGCCCCCTCTGCAGCAAAGGGGCACCACGCCCACTGCGGAGCGGAGAGCTGGGGAGGGGGCAGGGGCTCCCGCGCGGTGGGGGCTGCTCCTGCACCTCCCCCCGCAGCTGGCCCCGGCCCCAACCCCCCACCCGGGGCTGCTCCAGGCCGCGATCCGCTCCCACCCCCGCAGCCAGGGCAACCGCGCCCGGAGGCCGCGCTGCAGCGGGGGTGGGGCGAGATCGGGGTGCAACCGCAGCGCGGCAGGGGTCCCGGGCCTCGCCCCGCAGGGAGCCCACCGTGTCCCGGGACGCTCGGGGACCGCCCCGCAGGCCCGGACCGTGGCGCCCACTCCCACCCGGCCAGGGCCCCGCTCTTACCTCGGTGGCCGCCTCCCTCCCGGGGGACTGCGCCACCCGGCTCAACGCCCCCCGAGCGCCCCGCGGCAGGCGCGAGATGCGCAGCCGCCGCGGACGCCGGCTCCGCCGCGGCCGCTTCCCGGGCGTGTGAGCTCAGTCCGCCCGCGCGCCCGCGCTTCCCACGCTCGGCGCCCCGCGCGGCGCCACCCAGCGGCCGCATCGCGCGCCGCACGCTCGCGTCCGGGAAAATCTGCCGCAGCCCCGCCGCCGACTGGGTCGGAAATTCCCAGAATTTGACCGTAGGTTTGCGGCGGGGCGGGGGGCCTGACAAGCCGTTCTGACCGTCCCTGGCCTTGGGGCAGAACAGCTCCCACCCACCCCATCTCTGAAGGAGATTCCAGAGTCTTTGCATGATATATTGGTAACCCTCCACCCCCCACCCCGTTCCTGTGACCTTTCCTCCCCACATTTCTCTCCTGGCAGTGGAAACTGTGGGGAGGCTGGCGACCCCTCTTGTAGAATGTAGGTGGAGGATCGGGGTGGGCGAAGGGCAGGGAGCTCTTGAGGACGACATTGCAAGGCCTCCATGGGCCTGTCTAGAGGTCTAAGGTGTGCACCGCGTCACTTCCCGAGCCCCAGGCTACGTGTAAATTCTAATTCGGAGATTTGGAGTACTATTTTTTAAACTTTTCTCAGATCTAGACCCTTTTGAGAATTGGAGAGCCCCTCCCTCCAGGAAAATGTACACGCATACAGAAATACAATTTTGCATAGTATTTCAGGATATTCTGAAACTTCTCAAAGCTCCATGGACCCCAGCTTAAGAACGTGCTCCCTGAAAATACCCTAAAGCAGAAGGACACTGAGTTGGTGATTACCTGAGTCCACTTCCATCTTTGCTCATGCTGTTTGCTCCTCAGGAATATCTCCACCGGCCCCAGTTCCACATTTCTGCCTACAGAAATCCCACCTTTCCTTTAAGTCCAGCTCAAATGTCTCTTCCTCCCTGATAATACCGTTCATGAGTGCAGTCTATTACCTTGGTTTTCTGGGAGCATGTTCTTTATGCCTTTTATGGCTATTAACAGACACCTATAGTTATTTCTGTGGTTTGTTGTCCTATTGCTCCTTCTAGATTGTAAACTCTCTTAAGGTCAATCTCCCCCTCTGCAACTACTAAGTTGCTTTACATGGTATACCCTCGACTAATAGTTTTTAAATAATCAGAGAGAAGCCGGATTGAGTTTCCTCAACAGGAGGCCCATGGAGGCCTAGGGAAACGAATGCCTTTGCTCCAGGGGAACCTGGACCCCTGCTTCTCCCGTGATGCTCCAACAGCAACAACATACATCTACCACGCACACCTTGGTGCCTGGAAAACAGAATCCTCAAGTTGGCAGGATATTCTCATCCATTCCTCCTCCTCTGGGCAAGGCAGCCATAATTTAGGGGTTCCTAGATGAAGCTGGGATACAAATTCATGCAGGATAAAACTGCCAAATGGCACACATTTTACCACCAGTGTCCCCTAGTCTAATAAGGGACACCACCACCCACCAGTTGCAGCAACCCAGGTGCTGTCCATCTCACCTCCCTCCTTCCTTCCACATGCCTCATCAGTTACCATGTCCTGATTCTGCTTCCTAAATCAATCTCAAAGATTGGCCTCTCTATTCCAGCTCGACCACCCTTATTTCTTGTCTGGATTTCTGCATTTGTCTCCAACCAAGCTAGCCTACCTGCCTCCAATCTCCATATCTGCTATGGACTGAATTTTTGTGTCCCTCCAAAATTCATATGTTGAAACCTAAATCCCCAGTGTGATGGTAGTAGGAGTTGGTGCCTTTGGGAAGTAATTAGGGCACAAGGGGAGAGCCCTCAAGAAAATTAGTACCTTTTTAAAAAGAGACAGGAGAGCACACTCTCTCTCTCCCTCTCTCTCTCCCTCACCCTTTCCTGCCTCCTCTCTGCTATTTGAGAAAACAATGAAAAGACAGCCATCTGCAAACCAGGAAGTGCATCCTCACACAGGATCTGCTGTAGCCTTCATCTTGGACTTCCCAGCCTCCAGAACTGTGAGAAATAAATTTCTGCTGTTTATGCCACCCAGTCTATGGTATTCTGTTATAGCATTTCAAACGGAGGCAACATCCCAGCCAGAAGGATCTTCCAAAAATATCAGTCACTTCCCTGCTTAATACCCTTAGGTAGCTCCACATTGTACAAAGGATGAGGTCCAAACTCCTTCAGCTGGCTCGCCAGTCCTCCAAAATCTGGCCCTCAACTAGCTCTCCAGCCTCTTCTCTTGTCAGTTTCCTTCTTACCCTGTGTACTTCACTCATACTAAATCCGATGTTTCTTCCCACCTGGAACACTCTTCCCCCACCTTTTATGAGACTGTGTCCTACTCATTCTTCAGTTTTCCCTGCTGTCTCCTCCTGCATCACCCTTTCCTTCCCCTGCTATAACATTAACCTCACAGTATTGTTCTTCTGCGATGTCTGCTTTCTCTGTTGTACTAGGACCCTGCAGCAGCATACTCAATGCCTAGCACAATACCTGGTGCCAGGTAGGAACACAGAAATACTTATTAAATGAATGAAAGCTTTTGAACATGACAGACACCCCAGATGAGAGACCCTTGGACGAATGCAAAGGTTCTGCATGATCTGAAAGTCAGAAGTGGTGGAGTCAGGCCTACTGCTTTTTAATAATAGCACCACTGAATTTCAATCTTTGTGAGTCTTTGATTTCCTCAACTGAAAAATGGGGATAATAATACTCAGGATCACTCCAAACGTGACCAGAGATATATATGGAAGTACTTTGTAATTTTAAAGTTCTCTCTCTATATATAATAGTGAGAAGTATTGTATTACTTCACTTGATCCTCATAAAAACATTTTGAGTAGGCACCTGACATTTCCCATTTTGCATATGAGGAAACCAAAGGTGGGCAATGTAAAGCAATTTGCCTAAGGTCACCTGGCTAGTTACCAGGGAACAGAGGCCTGACTTGATGCTGGTTTCCAAGCCCGGGCTCTCCCCACTATATCACCACTGCCCCTGCCTTCCATCTCCAAAGTAGAAAGCAATGTTGGGACACATATGTTGACATCCCGAGGATCGTCACCATTGGTACAAATGTCATCTTGTACCATTTCTGAAGGGTTTTTTTGTGTTGAGGGGATGGGTTGTTGGTGGAAAACGGACTACATAGCAACAATTATCAGGGATGGAAGGAGCAGGTGGGGAGCAACTGACCTTGGGGCTGATCCTATACTCCCCATCTCTGCCTCTTCTCGTACCCTAGTGGGGTTATCTCCATTGGACCCCCTTTTACCACGTAGTTGGACCGCTGCAGGCTCTGAGTTTCCTGGAAGCTGGAGATCTTTTATTTTCTCCATATTTCTAATTCTGCCCATCAGCAAATATCTACTGAGCTCTAAGTGCTTTGTCGCAGCCTGTGGAAGCCTGGTCAAGTTAATTAACCTCTCTGAGCTTCAGTTTCCCCATTCTACAAAATGGGATTGATAATAGCCCATCCCATGGCTGTTGTGAGAGTTAAACAGGATAATCTAACAGCTGCTGGCAGGCTGTTGCTAGTGGAGACACCTGCCCCAACACTCCACTTTGTGTCTGCTATTTTTCATTTGAGTGCATGGGAATATCTGTTTAGTGACTAGGAAAGGACAAGGAAGCAGAGGGGCTGGAAAAGCAAAGAAAGGAGTACGAAGGCTGCAGTACTCCTCCTTGTGCCCCTCCCAGGGACGTGGAGCAGCTTCGAGGCTCAGAGCTTGTTGGAACTGTTCAAGAATGACTTGTGAGTTTCCGGGACCGGGCAGAGCCTTTTGAGTACATAAGACAAGGTTAGGCACAGTGATGAGGCTTTCTCAAGCTCTAAGTGAGCTAGGGACAGGGACCACTGTGAGCCAAAAGAGGAGAGAAAGAGGAGAGAGCCACTGAAAGGTGGCTGCAGCTGTGAAGGCTCATGTGAGGCTTTTTGGGGGAAGTCCCAGAAATAATTCCAGGGCACTCTGAAAATGTCGATGAACAACAAACGCAAATAACAGAGGTGGTGCCAGGCACGTAGTAGGAACTCAGTACGTGTTAGTTCCCTAAGAACTAATCACGTGAATATCAGGTGCAGAGTCCCTCTGCTTCTGGGTCTTCTGATAACGCTGGCTTTGCACTAGGCTTGTTTGTTTCTCACTGAGTCCAGTGCCCCAGGGAACACCCAGTGGAACTGCCCTTCACAGATGCCAGTATGTGGTTATGGTGCTTTTTCTCTTTAAAGATTAAATCGTTTCTTCCCTTTCTGTTCAACAAAGACAACAGCCCTTTGGTTTTGATAAACGCTCCTTTCCTACTAGCAGGTGGATTTGCCCCGGGCACT
Source organism: Cynocephalus volans (assembly GCF_027409185.1). NCBI lineage: Eukaryota > Metazoa > Chordata > Mammalia > Dermoptera > Cynocephalidae > Cynocephalus > Cynocephalus volans. The sequence continues at coordinate 117,973,305 of NC_084470.1, read as the reverse complement.
AAGAGCTGTGCTTTTAAAACACACACGCGCCCAGCTGTTTGAGTCTGTCTTATTTCTCTTATCTCCTGCCCCTGGGGCTAGGTTTTCTCTGCCTTGGCAGGCTGATAACATGTGGAAAGAAGAGAATAGTTCTAATTAATAGGCTAATTAGTGGTACAAGGCTTTAATAGCTGATTATAGGAAAGTCATTCCCCACCCCCCAAGTGATTGATTTACTTATTGCTGTTGTGCTGCATTATGGCAAAATAGTCAGCTTCTAATTATCTATTGGCTGGTTCAATCGGGCCTTCTCCTCTTCTTTCTTGTCTTTCTCCTTGCTAATGGTGGGCACAGGCAGAATGAGAGAACTCAAGCCAGCTGATGAGCAGCTCTGGACGTTGTGTTGGGATCTTGACGCCACCCCATCTTGAGAGCTCAGAGCTAGAAAGGAAATAGGAGGTGGGCGGGAAAAGAAGGCAAAAAATCCTACCATTCTTCTAGGATTACCTCCCACAGCCCTTCCCTCAGGATCCCTCCCTCTCTGTATGCCATAACTTACACACATTGTCAGAGGCTTTCAAAAACAGTGTAGAGTGGAGCTTAAAAGCATGCACTGATGTCCCACTGCCTGCTTTCCCACTTCAGCTCTCCCACTGGCTCGCTCTGTGGTCTGTGTCAAGTCTCTTAACCTCACTGTGCCTTGGTCTCCTCATTTGTAAAGTGAATATATAATAGGTCCTCCCTAGGATTGTTGTCAAGATTAAGTGTAATAAGCCATATAAAGCACTTAGCACAGTACCTAGCACATACTAAGCCCTCAGTAACGTTGGCTATGACAATTACCACTGCCTGAAATTAACTTACCTGATATAAAGAAGGAATTTGATAAATGTTTGTAGAATAAATGAATCACTAAATCATAATTTTTAAGTAGACTGTGAGCCCTTGAAGTTCAAAAGGGTGAAGAAAAGAGGAAATTGAACACCAAATCATAATAGTAAGAGCTATCTTTAGTTGAATGTCTATCATGGGCTGTGCTCTGACCTGATTGCTTTATGTACATTCTGTCATCTAATCCTTATGTTGCCTGACTTTTATCAGCCTTCTTGGATCATATTTTCCTTTAATAGCCAGAGCCCCCATACAAAATTATGTGGGAAGTCAATGTTCTCCCAAGATTTCCAAGGACTCTTGGGGGATAGACTGACATTTTAATGATGACTTTTCCTTAGGAATTCCTGCTCCAGCTGAATGCAGGCTCTGTCACCTGCCTCCTTGACAATGCCATCTGCTCATCCCATCACCTCACTCAGCAAGCTGAGCCCCTTCTTTCCTTCTTTCCCTAAAGACCCCTGGAACACAGGGCCATTTTGCATGGAGGACTTTCACTGGAGGTCAGCGACAACATAGGCTAGTGTCAGTGCCATCACAGCAGGCAATACTGGAGATCACCATGCTAACGTGCCCTGGCACCCTCATTTCCAGGGCCCTTCTGCCACCAAGAGGCCTGCCTGCAGACATTTTTTCCTTTCTGCAAGACTTTTCTCATCTCTCTACTCTTCCTGAAACATTAGATTCCTGTTACTTTCTTACACAAAAAGTTTAGATCTTTTGAACAAACATCTCCATTCTGGACTATTCTCAATCTGGGGTCAGAGAAGCAGCTGAGGGGATGAAAGCTCAGCTGCCTTTCTTAACTAAAAACGTTTACCAAAATGTTTTTCCTCAGCAAATGAGCAAAATGCCTCTGTGATGAACCCAGCCTCACCCTACAATGAAAAAATAAGTCAGTCATTTTTAAAATGACATCTTTTTCTTCCTCTTATACTTGTGGTAATACTATGAACTGGATACTATTATTCCTTTTTTCTTTTTTCTTTTTTTTTCTGGACGAGGAAACTAAGTATGGAAAAGATTAAAAACGTAACCCGTTCAAAGTCACATAGCCAATGTCAGTGCTGGATTCCAAATGCAGGTGTATCTGACTCCAAGGCCAGAGACTTTGACCATGACACCATATGGCCACTTAATGCAGCTCAAGCAAGTCTGAAGTGGTTTCCACTCACAGGGCAAAACTTACTCAGGAAATCTTTCTGTGGGGGAAGCACTACAGGTCACAGGAAGGTGAACTGATTGACTGAAGACCAAAGACGTTAAAACAGAGTTAGAGCTAGGAATAGCTACCTATCTATAGCTTCATGTCTGAGACCCAAGAAGAGTTGTTGCTGTTAATCACTGCTGAATAATTACTCTGATTGCTTCATTTGTTGATGCTGCAGTTGCTGGATTTTACTGTGCTTTATTCGACCTTGGTTAGGGACCCCTCTCTAGAAAGATAGGGCAGATTTTCTTTTGCTCGTGGAGCGCTGACTTCCTGAGTTAAATTGCCCCATCAAGTTGGTTGCCCATGGGTATCTAAGAAGGCTGGTCAGGTAGCTGAGGCTCTTACAAAGAGCTCAATAAGTAGCTATGGAATGAATGAAAGAACGGCTCACTTCAGTTTGTCAGTTCTCTTCCGGAGGACTTACCTAAGGCAGGAGTGGGTTAGTCAGAGCAAGATGATGAAGCATCCTAGCTGGGAAGCCCTGGGCACCCAAATTAAAAGGGACACAGGAACATCACTGGAAATAAATGAGGTTGCAAAAACAGAATTTATCAGAGCTCTTCCCAGAAAGAGTAATAAACATAAGAGTAATAAATAATAAATGAAGAGAGAATTCTTTAATATGTCAATGGTGGGCTGAGGGAGGCGGGCAGTGGGCTTTTGCCACATGCTAGCAGTGTGACTTTGGCTTTCCCATCCCTAAAATGGGGATTATGATATTTACTGTAAGGGTTCCCCCCCTTCCCAGGAAGTGTGATAATGGAAAAACTAGCTTTTATTATTATTTACTATCTGGTCTACTGTAATCTGATTGCTGTTGTCTCCCACTCTACTGCCTGCTTTTACCAAGGTTACCAATCACCCTTTCGTTGAAAATTCCCTTCCTCTACTCTCGGTAGCACTTGACATTGTATACCAGGGGGTCCTCCACGAAATCTCCTCCTCCACGGTTTCTCATGACCCCAGGCTGACAGTCCTCATGGCTCCTTGACCACACCTTCCAAGTCTCCTTTGAGGCGTCTGTATTCCTTATCCACTGCTGCATCACAAACTGTACCAAAAGTTAGTGGCTTAAAACGACATCAATTATCTCGCACAGTTTCTTAGGGTTGGGAAGCTGGAGCAGTCTAGCTGGTGGAATAGCTTAGCTGGGCTGTTCTGGCTCAGGGTCTCTGATGAGACTGCAATCTTATTTATTTATTTATTCATTTAATTTTAATTTAATTTTTTGAGGGTCCTCTTCCAGGGTCTTCCGAGCTCCCTGGCATTCCTGTTGGAAGGTCGTTCTTCCCTGCGGGGCCGTCTCCACGGGGCTGCCCACAATGTCTCCTATAACCTAATCTCAGGAGCAGCATGACATCACTTCTGCCCTTCTCGTCACACAAGACAACCCTGGTACAACATGGAGGGGACTATGCAAGGGCATGACTACGGAGAGGTGGTCTTGGGGCCATCTGCAAGTTGTCTACTATGATATCCTTCTTTGCTGACCCTTAAATGTCAGTGTTTGTCAGAATTTCACCCTCACACCTAATCTCTTGCTACTACACACATGCCCTTAGTACCACAGTGCCCTCCGATACCTTCAACTACCATCTAGACTGTAAAGACGCCCGTGTCTGCATCTCCGTCCAGCACACATCCCTCTCAGACACTTCAGGCTTGTGCACGGCCTGTGGGATCCCAAAGCACCCCAAAGTCCACACATTCAATACCAAACCTGTCATCACCCCACAACCCTGTTTCCCCTCCTGAGCTTCCATCTGGGGAACGGCAACAGCGTCCACCCTGCTGCCAAGCAAGAAGCCAGAAAATCATTCTCGACTGCCCTGTCCCCTCTCACATCCAATCAGTGGTGGCCAAGACCTGCTAAGGTTTTTCAGTTTTTTCATTCCTTTCCCGTCTTTTAATTTTGAAAATTTGCAGACCTACAGAAAGGTTGAAGGAAGAATAAAATGATCTTCAATTTACTAAATTGCTTTTTTTTTAAAAAAAAAAAGATAATTTACCATACATGCATGTGAGGTACAATGTTGATTTTCAATAGTTGTGTACAGTGTGTGATGGTGAGATTAGGATAGTTAGCTTATTCATCATTACAATATGCAATCATTCTTTGTGTCCGTTAACCAATTTCTCTTTCCTTACAAGATTACTTTCACCTGGATTCAAAACTTCTCATATTTTGTGTCACATTCGCTTTCTTTCCCCTACCCCCTCCATATATATGTTTTTCATGATAACACTAAGATGCCTTTGATCTTTGAAAGATTTGCCTTTCGCTCATATTCCCTCACAGATGTACTCTGTGTGTGTGTGTGTGTGTGTGTGTGCGTGTGTGTGCGTGTGTGTGTGCGCGCATGTGCGTGTGTGTGTGTGTGCGCGCGTGTGTGTGTGTGTGTGTGTGTGTGTGTTTGGTTGTGAGGAAGCTGAACCAGTTGACAGTAAGCTGCAGACATTATGACACTTCATCCCTAACGATTTTTGCATGCAAAATCTAAAACAAGGACATTCTCTCACGTAACCAAAATGCCATAAAGACATTCTCTTATATAACCACAATGCCATTATTACACCTAAGAATCAAATCCAGTTGACTTTATCTTCCTAATATGTCTTTAATTTGGCCACTTTTCTTTAGCCATAAGTTTCCCTTACCTAGACAGTACAATCACCTTCTAACCGGTTCCTCCTTCAATCCATGCTGCACACTGCAGCCAAAGCGAGCTTTCTAAAGGGTAGATCTGATTATGTCACTTCCCTACTACAGACTTTTCAATGGCTCCACATGACCTTAAAAATAAAGTATGAGCTTCATGAGGCACACAAAGCCTTTATCATCTAGATTCATCTACAGCAGCGCTGTCCAGGTAGAAATAGAATGTAAGCTACATATGCAACTTAAAATGTTCTAGCGGCCACATTTTAAGAAGTAAAAACAAAAGAAAAAAAGAAAAAAAAAATGCAGGTGAAATAATTTTAAAAGTGCATTCTATTTAATCCAATACATCCAAAATATTATCATAGCAACACATTCTCAATATAAAAATGTATTAATAAGATATCTTACATTCTTTTTTCTTTTTTAAATATCCATATTCTTAAACTAAGCATTATTACTTTTAGGACATTTTTTCATTTATTTTTCTATTTTTATTTTTTAAATTTAATTCAATTTCATTTTTTTATTATACACACATGTGGGGTACAATGTTGATTTTCAGTAACTGTGTACAACATGTGGTGGTTAGATGAGTGTAGTCAGCTTATTCATCATTACAAGATGCAGTCATTCTTTGTGTCTGCTGACCAATTTCTCATTAGCCTTCCTTCCCTCCCCTTTCCCACCTCTAGTTTTCTAAAAAATTATTCTAAATGAAACAACCCAGGTACAGAAGGAGAAATACTGCATGTTCTCACTCATACCTGGGAGCTGAATCTATAAATAAACAAATGAATAATAAAGAGAGACAGAGAAAGAAAGAAAGAAACAACAATCACAGTCATATGTTGAACTTTTAGAAAACGTTCTTTTTTTCTAAATGCTCAAAATCTGCCACGTATTTAATATACAGCACCTCTCAACTCATATGCTAAATTTTTAAGGGTTAAAGTAAAAACACTATAATATTGTGCTTAACAAGAAAATGTCTTATGCTGTTCTAGCTTTTAAATTTGAATTAATTAAAATCAAATAAAATGGAAAGTGCTGTTCCTCACTGGTGCTAGCCACATTTCAAGTGGTCAGTAGCCATGTGTGGCTAGTGGCTACTGAAATAGTGCAGTTCTAGAGCAGCAGTTCTCAAAGTGTGACCCCGGGTCCCCTGGAGGTACCTGAAACTTTTCCAAGGGGTTTCTGAGGTCAAAACTATTTTTATAATAATACTAAAATGTTATTTACCATTGTTTTTATTCTCTTACAGCGTATAGTGGAGTGTTCCAGAGGCTACAGGACAGGTAACAATAACAACAGATTGAATCCAGAAGCTGATAAGAGAATTAGCAGTCTTCCATTAAGCCAGGTATTAAGAAGATTTACCAAAATATAAAACAATGCCAGTCTTCTCCCTAATTGTTTTTCCTTTGGAAAATATAATTATTTTTTCATTTAAAAAATGTGTTGTGTTATCATGTAATGGGATAATTATTGTTATTTTTAAAATAAATTACTAAGTAATTTAAAATTTTTTCAGTTTTAATTTCTGATACTTACTGATAGATAAAACCCTCAAAATCAAAAGCTCTTTGAAGTTCGTAATAATTCTTAAGAGTGTAAAAGGCCTTTGAGAATAGCTGGCCTAGAATCTGCCTGACTCTCCCGTCTCATGGCTTGGGATTTCCTCTGCTCCCTCTCATTCTTGGCCTCAACTTCCAGTTCCAGGCAAAATAGAGTATAACCAGTTTTCCCTATTCCTCCTGCTAAGTACCTCTAAAAACCCTAGGTGTTATAAATAAAGCAAACATAAGAAGACTCCAAAAGGTAGAGAGGAGAAGGCAGAATTGCCAGGAACCCCAGGACTTGAGGAATGACATAGCACCAGGGTGGTATCAGCAGAGACCTAGCAGGGACCTGAACCTCCACCCTGGCCTGGCCATCATGAGTCACCCTCTTCTCCCCACGCCTCCGCCCTGCAGGCGTCAACAGCTGAATGGGGAACTTCGACCACCAGTGTGATAGCAAAGGAGGCCTGCTAAGACAGAAGATTTGAATAAGATCCAGAGTCTTCTAACATAGTCCCCAAAATGTCCAGATACAGTTAAAAATCACTGGTAATAACAAGAACCAGGAAAATCTCAATGTGAATGAGGAAAAGCAATTAACAGATGCCAACACTGAGATGATAAGTTGGAATCATCTAGAAGGCTTTTAAACAGCCATCATAAAAATGCTTCAAAGAACAATTATAATATGCTTGAAATAAAAGAACAAATAGCAAGCCTCAGCAAAGAAGGAGAAGACATAAAGAAAACATATTCTTTGGGCCGACCCCGTGGCGCACTCGGGAGAGTGCAGCACTGGGAGCGCAGCGACGCTGCCACCTGCGGGTTCGGATCCTGTATAGGAATGGCTGGTGCGCTCACGGGCTGAGCGCGGTGCAACCACACCAAGCCAAGGGTTGCGATCCCCACCGGTCACGAGAAAAGACAAAAAAAAAGAAAAAGAAAAAGAAAGAAAACATATTCTTTGCTTGAGTTTTAAGAGAATCATTCACATTTCTGGAGTGACCACCCTCGCCTGGTGCCTGGGCCGGGACCTTCCTCTCCCTGGAATACCCATCTGTCTCCTCTTCTCCTTTTTAGTTCCTGGTCGTCCCTCAGAGTCAGCCCAGATGCCACATCTTCTGGAAAGCCTTCCATGGCCTTCTGTGGCTTCCTCGCCCCACCCACTCAGAGCTTCCTACACCATAGCACTTACAGTCAATGCAAACTGTTCTGTCATCTGTCCCTCCCACACTAGCAAGGTAAAGACTTGACAGAAGGGACTGTGTCTCATCCCAGCTGCCTGGCATAGTACCTGGCTTATAATAAGCACTCGAAAAATATTTATTGAAGACATGAATAAATCAATGAATAAATAGAAACCCTTCAGTGGCTCCCCCTTTCCTATTGAATAAAATTAAACTCCGTGGTCTGGCGTTAAACACCCTGCACAAACTGACACACTGATCTTTCTGGTATTCAGCTTCCCTTAACACATCCTACTTCTCTGCCATACTGCAAAACACATTGTCCTTTGAAAGTATCTCGACTTCCTCATCTCCACATAGTGTACGTGCTCTTCTACCCACCTCAAATGTCCTCATCCGTTATTGCCATCAACATCTGATCCATTTTTCCAGACCCACTCAGGTACCATCCCATCTGTCCATGACCCAGTCTCAGCTGGAAGGACTCCCGCCCACCTCCAGATACACAGCACTTCGTTTAGACTTTTCTCGTGTTATTTCTCACTCTGTCTTGCATTTTATTTTTGTTAGTTTTATTTGTTAATTAGTTAGTTAGAATATACTTGTAGTGTTGCTTCCAAGACTTTTAAACCTATGAGTTCACATAAACTCAGATCCTACTCATCTTTGCCTCTGTCACCGAGCCTCTAGCACAGTCCCTTGTTACTAAGTTTCAGTTTCTTTTTCTGAGATAATAGTACCTACTTCATAGGATTTCTGTAAATGTTAAGTAAAATACACTATCTAAATATTGGTACGCTGTCTCCATTTTAATGCCATAAGTACTCAAGAAATGCTAGCCACCACCATGGTTATTGTGATGAGTATTTGAAGGAATATGTGAACCGAGCAAGTCTTCTTAGCTCCATCTACTTTTAAAACATCTTTTGAATTCTGCTTCATCTCCCCACTTCCAATACTATCACCTGCTCCCAGCCAAGATCATTTCTCTTGTTACAGTCGCTATAGTCTACCTGGTCTCCTTTCCACTCTCTTGTCCCTCTACTTCTATTCTCTACTCAGCAGGCAGCATGATCCTTTTAAAACATAAATCAGATCATGCTACTTCTCTGCTCAAAACGCTCCAGCAGTTTCCCAACCTACTACTAAAAGGCCTGATGTGACCTGGTCTCCTGTCACTCTCCCCCTCACTCACTGATGAGGCCTCAATGGCCGTCCTGCCCTCGCCTGTGCAGAGCTTTTTGCACTTGGTGGCTCTGTATGACAGGGCTTTGCACTCGTCGTTTGCTCTGTGTGGGATGATCTCTCCCCGTGCGGTGTGTAGCCTGCTTCCTCACTGCATTCAAGAGAACCTGTGCTCTCGACGCTGCCTCCTTGAGAGCAACCACCATATATAAAATACCAACCATTCCTCTCAATCTAATTTATATTTTTCACAGCTCTTAATATGACCTGAAAACATATGCATATATTTACTGAGATAGAATTGTTTTTTTCTTCTTTCTCCTCTGCTAGAATTGTAAGCTCCGTTAAGTATTTGCTCTATCCTCAGTCCCTAGGACAGTGTCTGGCACATAGTAGGTGTTCAGTAAGACTTGCTGAATGTCTGAATGGTGGCTGGGAACTCCTTGGATGGGGGCTGTAGGAACAGAAGCAGCATCCTGTTGCTCAAAATTGCTTATCTATTGCTTATCACTGGGTTTGGGTGAAGAGGAAGTATGGAACTAATCGATATGAGATAGGAGGTGCTCGCTTTCCCTGGGGTTGGGTTTCAGGCCACTGCCCTGGGTCTCAAACCTCTTCTGTAGGACTCAAGCCCCTCCTCTGAGTCCTGAACTACTGTTCCTTGTTGTACCTATTGTCAGCACCAGTGTGTGGAGGCCGACTTATGTAATTGCTGTGGCTGAGCATGCCCAGTGGAAAGGAGTTTATCCTATGAATGACCTTCCATTGAAGGCTCTAGAGAGCACCCGGAATATTTTAAGTGTACTTGGTGGAATTTGACCAGTGAACATGCTCTAAAGGAGACCAACTGAGCATTCACAAACCTGTTACATAACCTGTTAGATAACTGGGCACCACCCCTTTAGTTGAATATTCATTAGACATCATGAATATGTATAGATAGTCAAGCTATAAAAGTTGAATCTAGAAAGAAGGCAGGACTGCACCTCACTCTCTCTGGAGCCAGCCCACAGCCTGTAAGGTGTTTATACTTTTCATGTTAAACTTGCCTTTCACGGGCTGCTGCTCACTTTCTCAAGCCAGCCTGTACTTTTGTACAGTGTGTGGTTTTTTTACTTTTGTATTAAACTTGGTGCAGCCACTGCTCAGTCTCAGAGCTAGGCCTCACTTTCCCCTTGAAATATATATTTGTTATTCTTTACATTAAACCTGATTTCACTGTCTACTTTGACTCGGCTCTTGAATTCTTTCCTGTGGTAGAGTCAAGAACCTGGTGGAGAATGGGGTGGGTCGAGGTTGGCTATCAGACCTCCCAGACCATCTCCTCCAGTATCACCTAGAGGGAATGGGGGATGTGAATGACCTTCAAAAAATTTGTGGAAAGATTCATATTATCTTTTAATTCTGTTTTTCCACGAACATTTAAAAATACCCTCATGGGTCCAGACTTAGAGGATACTCCTATATATCCATCTTGATGCAAATCAGAAGGTGATTCCAGTATGCTTTCCATAATGAACATCATAATACTCCATAGCTAGTTCTCCTGGGCTCACTGTGGGCACAGCAGAGGGCAGTGAGCCTCACAGCCTCCTGGGTTCCAGAACCTGCTTGTCTGGCCAGGCCCGCAATAGCACGTGCTGGTGAAATGTGCCACAAACCTATCCTGACACTGCCCTCACTGGCTTCATGACATTCAAATGGAGGAGGCCAGAGGGCTCAGCAGAAGAGTGCCAGAGGCAGGACATCTGAATTGCAGGTAATTGGGCAAGTTTGTCTTGAGCTGTAGCATGATGGAGTTGAATTGAATATATCTTTAAATCCTCCCCAGCAGTGATTTTCTCTAGTTCTGTACACTCAGCGTACTAGGGAACTTGGCCTTGACTGTGAAGGGTGGGGCCACAGGGGCAAGAAACCCAACATGGAGGCAGTTGAGTTGCAGCTGAGCGGCAGGAGCTCAGCAAGGCCAGCAGGTGGAGCCATTGCTGCACTGGGATGCTCAGGTGGGAAAGCTGGATTTTCTAGAAAGCAAATGAGTCCTCAGGGCAAGGTGTCCAGCCACCACAGAGGACCAGCTACCACCCCACCCACCCCCAACACATACACACCCCTTCCTCCCGAAGCCTACACACTCCCACATGCCCAGGGTAAAATGCTGCTCTAAGTTGCTAGACCTGAGACTGGAGGTGGTTCAAAGACCTGGTTGTCTTATCTCCTCCTCCCATGTTTTCCAGATTCTGTACCCTGAACCCACCCCTTCTCCCTGACGCCCCTAACTGGGCCAGACTCTCACAGCAAAATGTGTGACGAGATGGAGGCCAACTGGATTTCTTCCAATGACCATCTTCCCTTTTTCCTACCCCCAAACCAGCCATCACCTTCTAGAGAAGGTTGTAGACCTCATCCTTTCACCTCCCCCAAGTCCCGGGGAGGAACCTCTGATTACAGAAGTTGGAGAAAAGAGAGAGAGAAATGGGGGTGGGGAGTGGCCAAGGGAAAGGTCTGGCTTTGCTGAGATAAGAATCGAAGAATCAACCTTTGTTTGGCTCCAGCCGCCTCTGCCACTGTTGACACACTTGGGAGTGTTTCCTGAAGCTACTCAGCGGTGTCCGGTGCATTCCCTCCCCCACTTCCTGTGGTGGTGGTGGGACATCTGGAAGCTGGGAGAGGTGAGTACTTGTAGATGATCTCTTTTGCAGTTTGGCTGCTGTCTTAATCCTAAGGGTGGAAAACAGGTCCCCTCCTGGCGTTGGCAGCCAGATCTCTGGAATAACAGTCCCCCACAGTCCTCCGCTGTTTATGCTCTGAGCTAGGGGCAGGGGATGGCCTGATGACAGGGGCTGCACAGCACGTTGCTCCTTCCCTGTGTCTTGAACATTTTGCATGCAGCAATCAGCATGTCCCTCTTCTCAGAAGGCTGTTCAACTCCATAGGGAGTTGCCACCAAGAAGCCCCTCACCAGGTGTATGCCCTGGACCCTGGACTTCCCAGCCTTCAAAACTGTAAGAAATAAATTTTGTTTCTTTATAAATTACTCAGTTTCAGGTATATCTTCTTCTCAGAAGGATATAACTCGTAAGTCCCCAGCGTCCCACCCTCCATCCTGAAGGTCCCTGCAGCCCTAGGCCTGCCTTTCTATTCTTTCTACTACTGGAAACATCCAGATCCCCTGGTGCTGTGGGTTGGATGTCCCCCCGAAACTCACTGAAGCTTGACCCCCATGGTAACAGTGGTAAGAGGGTGGGAAATCCGATCATGGTATTTGAAAGGTGAGGTCTTCAAGAGGTGATTGGATCATGAGGACTGTGCCCTTGTGAATGGATTAATCCATTCATGGAGTAATGGGTTAATGGTCTGATGGGTTATCAGGGATGGTTCTAGTAACTTTATAAGGAGAGCAAGTGAGCACCTTAGCTCTCTCGTTCATGCCGTTCTTGCTGTGGGATACCCTACATAGGACTCTGCAAGGAGTTGCCACCAAGAAGAGGCACCTCCTGGACTGTGGGTTTCCCAGCCTCCCAAACTGTAAGAAATTTTGTTTCCTTATAAATTACCCAGCTTCAGGGAATCTGTTATAAGCAACAAAAAATGGACTAATGCACCTGGGATCCCCACCCATAGAGGGAGGTAGTTGGCACAAAGGTCCTTAGCGTCCTGGATGGTACCTGTGTCCCCTGAGATGATCCAACCTTCTCCCCAGCTAGCCCCTCCTGGCCAAATTGTACAGTCCGGGCAGGTCTGATGGGGAGGCCACTCTGCCATTCAGACACACCCAGCTGAGATAGATCCAAAGAACAGATGTGTTTCAGTATCACTTTAATTACAGTATTTACACACACCACTTTTTATTCAGAAAAAAAAATCCCACCCAATCCTCTCATCTCTGGAAACTTCTATTTCCAACCGTCATTGAAACCAGGATTCCCACTCACCCCTCTGGAAAAACAACAAAGACCTGGGTCACCCACAGAAGAGGCAGCTTATGGTAAGAGTGCTTGGAAGATGTTCTGGGGCTCTGACCACGCATGGGTGCAGAGCAGTGAAGGGGCTCGAGGTGGGGGAAGAAGGGAGAGAAAGGAGTCTGCAGGAGAACTGAGGCCACAGCTCAACCCCGGAGTCAGCAGGAGGGAAGAGAAAGCCATGGATATCAGAGGATAAGGCCAGGACCTAGCCTCAGATCAAAAGCATGCCTCAGAAGAGCACAGCGGAATCAGCGCAAAGACCTGGTCCCATGGTCCCATCCATTTGGGCCCAGCAAGAGTCTCTGTGTTGTCCCAGAAAGGCTAGCACTGAGCTGTTCTAGAACTTGGAGCCCAGTTCCAGGTTCAAGCCACAACACTGTGCAGGCCTCTGTACACAAATAAAGGGACCACTTGGAGCTTGGTGAACTTGGAGAGCAAGAGGGCAGTTGGTGACCGAATCCACGGTGTCTCGGATGGGGGATAAGGGAAGTGGTTTAAGACAGCACATTTTTCTGGATATATCATTATAAGGGGGCAGGTGCAAAGGGCTACTCTGGTTTCCCTAGAGTAGAAACAGAAAATACGAGGGTACTTCAGAAAGTTCAAGGATACATATTATCTTTCAATTCTATTTTTCCGTGAACTTTTTGAAGTACCTTCATAAAAGGAAGAAACAGTAAAAATCAAAGCCTCCTGGGGGCTCCTTTCCCCTGGGTGGTCCTGAGGGCTCCTGTAATGAGACAGAGAAGAGGGCAGGGGAAGGGGATCTCATGTGTAAATGCTGTGAGGCCATTTACCCTTCCCGGGAGCTTTTCTCCATTACACCTTTACCCAAGAAAGACCAGAGTCTGGGTTCAGGGAGCTGAATGTGTAAAGGGCAGGAGTTTACCTGACTCTCCCCAAGGTGGAGGGACCCAGGAACAGCCTCTGAGGTGTGTGCAAGGGAAAGGGTAGGACATGAGGGATGTCACCTCCAGCATGAGGCAGCATGTGTTCAGATGCAGGGAGGGGCTCTTTCCCAGACACTGCCCAGCTTTGCCCCACCCAGCTGAGTCACAATTCGGTATCAGCCACCACGTGTTGTCTTGCTGAATGGCCGTTTCTGGAGGTGGCCTGGCCGGTCCCGTTCTCCTGAGCCCCTCGGTTCACACTGGCCTTTCCCTGAGCCTCAGGGGAGGCCCCAGGTCCTGAGCTATAGCCCTGGCCTCCACCGTTCTCCGTGTAATAAGGGTCTTCGCCCTAGACAGTGTATAAATAAAGTAGCATTATCTGGTAAGCAGGGGTGGGAGACACTGTGAGGGAGAGGGGCCCAAATGGGAAGCAGGGGAGGGAGTGGGGAGGGTGCAGCATGTGCAGATGCCTTTCTTCCTGAAGAGCAGTCAGGGTTCCAGCTCCTAGAGGAGAAAGGACAGAAGAGAGGCACCACACCATGCCACCGCAGCACAGTAACCAGCTCCCTCAAGAAAACGGGCAGTCCCAGGGGTGGAATAACCTCCCCAGAGTAGGTTAACAGGCCAGAGGCCAAGAGCCAAACCTCAGCCTTGTCCTCCCTCATCCAGAACACTTCAAGAGTAGATTTTCCTACCATATGTCTCCTTCTTGTGAGCAAGGTGCACCCCTTAGGTATTTAATATGCTTGCAAATCAGTGTGGCTGATTTAGCAGCCTGTTCTGGCTATACCCAGCTGAACTATCCCAGGAAACACAACAAATAGATGATATGAATCATCTGCCACCACAGTGAGTAGCAGGGTTGCCCCCAGTGACTGCCCCAATTTGCCATCTATTGTTTTGAATCTCCCCTGGATATGGCTTGTGTGTGCCTGCACATCCCTATATGAGGTCCCAGAAGTGCCTTTTCTGGTATTTCTCTTTCCTCTCTAGGACAGCCATGGCCCTCCCCAGAAGACCACTATCATCCTCATTTCCTTTGCCCTGGACCCCAGAACTGACCAGCCTTTCTCCAGTAGGGCTCCAACTGCGGCGATTCATCAGGAAATAGCCTGTGATGCCCAAGACAGCCAGCAGGACTCCTGAAGTGACCAGTGCAATCAGGGTCTTTCGGGTATGGCTCTGGTGGCTCGTGACATTTTGTACAGTAAAATCTTGGATCCCCAGCTTGAAAAGAAGACACAGAAAAGACAACCTGTCACTTGTGGAAAGTCAGTTCTAGAGGAACTCAGCCCACGCTAGACCCCTGTGTGTGACTCAGCAGTGAACACACACAAGAGGACATTGACCTCAGGGGTTTCTGAAATAGAATTTAAGACTGACATCTCTTAATTAAGCTGCACCGTAAAATTTTTAGTTCAAGCATAGAAAGATGAAGTCTGTCAGGGAAAATGGAGAGGTAGAAAGGGTAGGACTGGAGAAGGTAATTACTTCCTGCCCACTCCAGTGAACTCCCTGGACCCAGTATTCCCTCTGACACCATCATCTCAGAGAGCTTACCTTTCTCAGGTCAGACTGATGTTCTTTCATCAATTGGAGTTTCCTGGAAAGTTCTAGAATTAGAAATAGGAGTTGTTAAATATAGAAGCTAGAACAGCTTATCCCACTCTAAACCCTCCCATACTTTTCCAGAAGATGTTCTGATGGCCAGGGTGGTCCATCTCAGGAGGGCCTCTCGCATAGTTAGCCAAGCCCTTCTCCCCAGCACTTACAGTCTCTGGAGCTGAGATGCCTGATCTCCACCCAGCATCCTCTAACCTCAGCCCTATCTAACCTCAGCCTAACCCTCTCAAGCCCCCCAGACAGATGTGCCCCTTACCTGTTCCGTTGGCCAAGACCAGCAGCAGACACTGAGACGTAACCTCCGACTGGGCAAAGGGCAACGAGCACCCCCCAGCCTCAGCCTCGGTGTCAGCCTGCTCCTTCCCACACAGTATTTGAATCAGGGCCTCTCCTTTGTCTTTCTTAAAGTCCTCCTGGGAAGACAGAGAAAAATAGAGAGCAGGAGATGAAATTGCTAGTATACTCTGAACGGCATCCAGAGTCTCAGGCAATCATTATGATTAAAACCACACTATTATCCCCTCCACAAGAAGGATCCTTCTTTCTAAAATTCTAAAAGAAAAAAAAAAAAATACTGCTAACCACATATGTGCAACATAAGGAAAAAACTCAAAAATTTTCCAGTACCCAAATGTTTATTAGTGTCTAAGACATCAGAGAACAAATGTAGGAAACAGTATCTTATTTAAGTATTGCCCATGTACACATATGCTATTCAAATTAAAGTCCAAAGAAATTGCCAACAACAGAAAATATTAATAACGCAATAACAGCTAAGAGAAAATCCTCTATTTCAAGGTTACAAAAGCCCCCAAAGTTGGAAGAAAAGCCAAGGGAGGTGAGAAATATAGAACAAAAGTCAGACTATAAACTCAACAGGGTCCTCAGCTGCTTCCTCCTTCCTGCTATCCAAAGACATCTTGCAAAGCACAACGTGAAATGGTGTTTTTCTCCAGTTCTCCATCCTCTTTTTCCATTAAAAGCACAAAACCCAGTTTGAATCAAGTTCATAGATCTTTCGCCAGGATGCTGACTGGTCCATAGGGCTCAAAAACACAGAATTAGATTAAAAAAAATTCTAATTCTTCAACAATTGAGTCCCGGGAAAGGTATGAATTGGAAGCACTGGCTATGCCACTCAAAACCCTGTTCTCCCACTTCTCAGGATTTGTTCCAGCAGCCTCCAATCAGAGTGACCTCCCCTGCACAGGAAAGGAACCGAAACTAAGACTTTGTCCCCGGTCCGGATGGCAGATGGCAGAGGAGGAAATGCCTGAACAGCTCTGACAACCTTCCTGTTCGGGGAAAACTGCTGGGGTGTGTGACAGTCACCAGAACTGAACCTTCACGCAGGAGCTTCCTGTTTGTGGGCAGGACTGCTCCGCGTGGCAGGGCCCCATGGTCCTCCCCACTGGAATGGAGCCTGGGTATTTTCCTTCTGCTGTCACCTGAGGCAGGAAAACCTAGGCTCCTTTGCTCCTGTGCAAGGCAAGGTCAAGATCAGCCTTGGGCCCCAGCTTTCTTCTATAAGCCAGAATTTGAGGTTGCTGAGGGAAAATACTGTCCTCAGATGAGGCCAGAAGAGCGTGGCTAGCCAACCTCCAGGTCACAGAGACACGAGTCCAACAGTAGCCTCAGAAAACCCGCAAGAGATGAGGTCACAGAGAAATAAATTTTCAGACAGCTGCTGTACATCCCTTAGGAAAAGGATCAGTTCTGCAGATCTCCCGGTAAGTCCTTGGATAGAGGTTCTGCTTCTGGAAAAATCTGGTTCTTTAAAACAGCATTTGCAGTAGGTAGTCTGGACACCACATTGGATACAACCAGCAGTCTCCTTCCTCTCTCGACCCATTCTCTCAGGAGAGCCTTACGTGGCTTCCTGGAGCACCACGCCCTCCCCAGCAGCATACCTGCCTGGGTGACTCGGTGCTGCTGAAGTGTCCCGGGTTGAAATATGTCTGCTTCCTGAGAGAGGCATAGGGACAGGGCTCCCACAGCAGCATCTAAATTAGCCGAACAAAAGGCACCTTCCTCCACATGCTGAGTCCTAAGAAGCTGTACCTCGACAATATTCAGCTGTTCTGACATTTATCAAGCCCTGAATATAAGACACTGGGTGAAAACCTCTGTGCGTGTCTTATGTGTGTGCATGTTGTGTGTCACGCGGTGGGGGGGGTTAGGGATTATCTATGAATTCCATATGGTCAAAGCTCTCAGTTTGTGTGCATGGTAATTAAAATAAATGATGCTTGCTAGGTCCCAGCCACTGTTCTAGGTGCTTTCTGCATATTGATTCATTTAAGCTTCACGCAACCCCATGCAATTGGTACTACTGTGCCCCTCGTTTTACAGAGGAAGAAACTGAGGTCAACAACGCTAAGAGGTCACAGAGCTATTTACATGCTAAGTATCATAGAAAGGTACAACCGAATTGCTATAGACATACAAAGAAGGGCAGGGCACCTCTGGTTTGGAGTTAGCAGAAACATCTCAAAATAGGCCTTCAAGGACAAGTAGGATGTGGGTAGGTGAAGCAAGTGGGAAAGATGTTCCAAACCAAGGCACTGCCACCAGGAAGCCCAGGTGTGAGCACGCGCACTGTTTCACAATGCTACTTACAAGCAGAACGGAGAACATGGCCTTCTCCCTTGCGTTCCCTACCATTCAAGACTCAACTCAAATCCCACATTCTCAGTGAAGCTGGTCTTGTCTTCAACCAGAATGGCCATCAATCCTTGCTCTGCTATTTACTAGATTCTTTGCAAGTCATGCAACTGGTCTGAGTGCCAGGTTTCTCAGCTGTAAGCTGGGTTGTTGTGGTGATTAAAAAGATATTGTATGAAAAGTGTCCGATATGCTATCGGGAACCCAGACAGATGGCACTAGATAACCAGCAGCTATTACTACTATTATTAATAATAGCAATACCTTATATACTATATCATCCAGAATCCACATTTTGATCATATTCCGCCTCATTGTTACTGTCTTTTTTCTCTGACCAGACTGTAAAGTCTCCTAAGCAGAGGAGGAGGGGAGAGGAGGTGTGTACCTTACATAATTTTGAACCCACTCAGCACGAATCATAGCACCAAGCAAACAAAAAAACTCAGAGAACTGTTGTTTAACTTAACACCCCACTGGACGGCCTCCACACACGGCCCCTCCACCCCTTGCTTAGTTTCTTGGACTAAATTCAAGTGAATAACAGCGGCTGGCCTCCCACTCTGGAATCCAACAGCATCAGTGAATTGTGTCTGGGCCCAGAGAGGAGCAGGTGGATCCTGAACAAAGCACAATGCTTCTCCGGATGCCTGGAATAAACATCCTCCCCCAAGAGAGGCGAGGGCAAGCACCAGGGAGAGTGGGCAGGAGGAAGCCACGGGCTCACAATTTTGCTCATGAGAATCAGATTTACCAGATCCTAACTACATCTGCTCATGTATGTTACTTTGCAAAAATCATAAAACCATCTAGCCTCTCTAGAGTAGCGTCCTCAAACCTTGTGAAGACTCGTAACAGGTTAAAGAAGCACGTCAAGCTTTGGGGTGGAAGGGCAGGCATTTTTCTAAATGACCTTTAAGATATTTTCCAATGCTCAGATTCTAGGATCAATCGTCTCTCTCCACTCCCTTTAAAATAATTTTATCTACTCTTGTGTGAGTTTGACAGTGCCGATAAAAACCCTATTTTCATGAAGGGACTAAAGTAATTAAGGGACCTGCTACACGTCATGCAACGAGTGGGCAGCTAACCCAGGGAGAGAAGTTAGAGTGTCCCTAGATCTCGGGCTCTTTTCGATAGACACACCATCTTCATAAATCCTT
The DNA here is from genome assembly GCF_027409185.1 of Cynocephalus volans. Taxonomy (NCBI): domain Eukaryota; kingdom Metazoa; phylum Chordata; class Mammalia; order Dermoptera; family Cynocephalidae; genus Cynocephalus; species Cynocephalus volans. Next base: position 117,954,327 of record NC_084470.1, on the reverse strand, counting down.
CATCTGTAACTTATGTTTTCTGCATGGAAACTAACCTTTAGTGTTTGCGCAGAGGGCAGGGAAAGCAGGGGTTGGGAGACATGATCTGCAGGCTGGAGGCAGCCTGCCTCAGATGACGTTAATGTGACAAAGTAAGGGTAATGTGAGCTAGCCTAGTAAACACAAACTACATATAAACACATGTGGTACTAAAGAAAGGCAATGCTAAATAACAAATTGGTGGGCAAAGGACTTGAATGGACACTTCTCCAAAGAAGATATACAAATGGCCAATAAGCACAAGAAAAGATGGTTAATGTCACTAGTCATCAGGGAAATGAAATCAAAACCACAGTAAGACACCACCTCATACCCATTAGGATGGCCAAAGTAAAACAAACAAACAAACAAACAAACAGAAAATAAGTGTCCTCGAGGATGTGGAGAAACTGGAAGCCTTGTGCACTGTTAGTGGGAATGTAGTGGGGTGCTTCCTCAAAAATTCAAAAACGGAATTACCATATGCTTCAGCAACTCCACTTCTGCTTATATACCCAAAAGAACTAAAATCAGGGTATCAAAGAGATGTTTGTACACTCAAGTTCGTAGCAGCATTATTCACAATAGCCAAAAGGTGGAAACAACCCAAGCGTCCATCATTGGATGAACAGACAAAATGTGGCCTTAAAAAGGAAGGTAATTCTGACACATGCTACAACATGAATGAACCTTGAGGATATTATGCTAAGTGAAACAAGCAAGTCACAAAAAGACTTGAGGTACCTAGAGTAGCCTAATTCATTGAGATAGGGGTAGAATGGTGGTTGCCAGGATCTGGAAGAGATGGGAGTGGGGAGTTGTTTAATGGATACAGTTTCAGTTTTGGAAGATGCAAAGAGTTCTAGAGATTGCACAACAATGTGAATGCACTTAACACTACTGAACTGTACACTTAAAAATGGTTAATATGGTAAATTTTATGTTATGTGTATTTTACCACAATTTAAAAATATTTTGTTGGATTCCCCTGGACAAATGTAACATAAGAGAATAAAGTAATCTCACATTTTGGAAATTATTTGAGGAACCACAACCAGAAAAACTAAATTAGGCTGACATTGCAGCAGAGAGAATGGAAGTCAGACTTGGGGAGACATGTTCAGCTAATGAGGGCTCTGAGATGTGGTAGCAGGTGCTGGAGAAGAGTGTGGTGTCGTCTTCCCTTCCCCTGGCTGCCTAGAGGTGAAGGGTGGGGAGCAAAAGAGAGTTACTGGGATGTAAATGTCTGCAGAACGCACTGTACAGAAGACATCCTACATAATCACTACAGGGAGAGCTAACATTGGTACTTACCATGTACCAGTGCAGAATGAGTGTCTGGAGAGCTGAGAACCATGCAGGCATGTTTCTGTGTGGACATATATTAGATGTAGGAGCGTACCTACATTCCCTAAGTGCTTGAGGATGTGATGTCAAGGGAAACCAAATCCTCCGTGCTCCTCATTAGGCTGTGGGTAAGGCCCGAGCCTCCCACTGTCCTGTCCTCCCTCTGACACCAAAAGTACAAATGCAGCCTAAGGAAAATTAGGAGGCATTTCATCACTCACAGCCTTTGGAACAGACTGATTTATCAGACAAGCAGGGAAGAGGACCCAAGGAAAGGGAATCTGAGACACAATTGGGAGCTGTGGCTAAAAATTCTGGAATGAAAATTGCTGGCTGAGGGGAAATTACCTTGGGAAGTCATAGGAGGCATTGCTGCATGGAGGCTGGGGAAGAGGAGCTTTCAGGAAGAAAGGGAATCAGTGGTGGTCAAAAGACGGGGAACCAGCAGCAAGGCATATGTGCCACCACAGAGTCACTTCCTATGGGCAGTGAGAAGCCTTCTTGAGCACATGAAATTGGTGGGGGAGCTGCTCTCTTTCCACATCCCTACTCACAGATTCTCCCCAAATCTCAGAGGAATGTGCGGAGACCTTCTCAGCTGTGGCACAAAGGGATTAGACAGAGGAGACCACAGAGAAAGAGGATTTATTTCTGGAGTTGCAGTAAGTTTCTGACACTTGTTTTGTACAATAGCCATAGTTAAATGTGAACTTTGAAGAGTAACAGACACTTAGAATGCCCTGCAGTTAGCTCTAAATCCAAAGTACAAAGAATTAGCATCCTGGCACACACTTCTGTGATACACAGGAACGTAAATGTTCTACCAAGATGATGGGGGGGGGGGGAAGAAAACGGTCATTTTCCTTAGTTATAATTAGCAAAGGATTTGACAAGTTTTTTTCCTAATGAGTAGTGTTAACAATAAGCCTCAGAAACACACTGCATATTACTTGTATGTTGTATATACGTTTAACTATTTTGAAAATTGCATTTATTTATTCCATTATGCAAACTCATATCTTTACAATTTCTGTTATCATTAAATGTACTAAGTTAAAGAATTCTTTTAGGTGAAATTTTAAAAAATGTGTAAGTCAAGGGCCGAGCCCGTGGCGCACTCGGGAGAGTGCGGCGCTGGGAGCGCGGCAACCCTCCTGCCGCGGGTTCGGATCCTATATAGGAATGGCCGGTGCACTCCCGGTCACGAAAAAGACAAAAAAAAAAAAAAATGTGTAAGTCATAGAGACCCAACTGATGATTGCAGGTAAGATATGGGAGTCAGAGGGACAAAATAAGCAACTTATGCCCTCTACAGACCGCAGTCCTTCCAATCTGTGCATGCCACACATCACATGTATGTTTCCCTTACACGAATTCTCAACTTGTAAGAACATGTCTTCTTCTATAAGTACCACCACTCTTCCCTTCAACCCATCCTTCCTTCAGAGTGCTATTATCATCAGAAAATTGGATTTACTGAAACAAAGCAAGGAGGCCTGCTGTCATCATTAAAAATTAACACCATGCTATCTACATTCTTACCAATGCAATAAGATGTGAAACTGAAAGAAGAGGTATAACTACTAAAAAGGAGGAGAAAAACAACATATTATGATACGTAACATGGTATCTTACCCTGAAAACTAAAAAGAAACTAAAAAGTTCCTGAAACCAATAGGCAAGTTCAAGAAAATGGCCAAACACAGGGTAATTATTCAAAATTCCATTAACTTTCTAACATATCAGCTACAATCAATTTGAGTATATAATGGAAAGTCTATGATACAGATAACCCTAAGAAATTCATCAAATCTATAGGGAAAAAATTTTGAAACTAAGAAAACAAGATGTTGAGAGATACAAAAAGGGACCAGAAGAAATAGTGGGACATTAGAGCAGTTTCAATTAAAATTTTAATGCTATTTTTGGATCTTGAAAGATGTTTCTAAACTTTTTCCAAAAGAAAAAATGAAAAATACTTTACACATTTTACAGTGTAATGAGGAAAGACCTGCCTATCTGGATATTAAAATTACTGTAAAAGTACAACAATTTTTGAAAATTTAAAACAGGAAAAAGTATAGACAAATTGAAGAATTAAGTATCTCTGAAGGATATACTCTGGAACATATGAAAACTCAATGCAAGCTAAAGAAGCATCCAAACCAACAAAGGAGGGAATCATTCAATAAATAATGTTAGGAAAAATGGTTATCTGGAAAATACAGCATTACAGCAAAACAAATTTTATATGGATTAAACAGTTATGTGTAGATAATAATGATAAACACACTAACATTTTAGGTAACTAGTTTATAACTGGATAGTGAGAAGGACTTCCTTAACATAAAAGCAAACTCAAATCTAACAACATATATATTAAATGTCCTATAGAGGGGGGAAAAATAACAAAAATTAATTAAAATTGTTTTTGCCTTCTTTGCCCACCAGATGGGGCCTCTTGCTCCCTAAACCCAAAGCTCAGTATAAGAAGCAGCCTGAACATGCTAAACTCTCCCTGTCCCTACCAAAGTCCAGTCCAATCCAAGGTGATTTAAGGATGTGCAGAAGAGGTTGGGGGAGGGGAGGGGAGGTCTGGGGGGAGGGGAGGGGAGGGGGACTTACACAGCTGCAGGTCTCATTTATCTCCAGCCAGATGCCCTGAAGCAATCTCATTTCTTTGATTTCTTTGATTCCTAAACATTTGATTTCTCCCTGTATTAAAATAAAAACAATAACAAAAACAAATTAAATAAGCCAGCATCTTTGCCCCTTATTTCTTCCCCACCTATTTCCCAGTTTGATTTCTGTGAGGTACTCTGTTGAGAGGTTTTAGGAAAAAAGAAATGAAAAATTTGTCAGGGGACTAGAGATCTCTAATAGTTATACTCTCTCTTTCCATCTTACTCCCATCCCCATCAGATAATCAAAGCTTTTGTTAGTAGCCTGGGCTTGCAGGCAATTTGAAGTCTTCGTAAACATTGGCTTGGTTGGTGCAGAAATAGGAGAGGGGATGATTTTTCCCCATTTGGGCTGTTTTCTCTCCAGTCAATTACACGCTTGCAGGAAGGCTGTACAGATAAAGGCAAACAGATAAAGCCGTGGCTGGGCAGATCCTGGTGACACCCATTTTCCTCCTGGTCCCTAGGACTCTCCCGATTCCTATTCTGACTCCTCTAAAAACAGAAATCAGAAAGACCTCTCATGTCTGTCCCCAGGCTCCACGCCCTCACCTTTTCTGCCCATTGTGCTGAAAGCTGTTGACAGCCACAGGCCCCAAGACCGAGAAGGGCAGGCTGAGCTCACTATCCTTGGTCTGTCCAGTTTTTACCACTGCCAAGGACCTCCTCAGTGTCTAAGACCTGGCACAACCACTAAACTCTCTCACATAGAAACGTTATTTCTCCGAAACATTCTGGGAGAGAAGCAGCCCAATTAAATGTGGGACAATTTCCAAATATTCCTAAAGGGGAATGGTGCCCAGGTCAAAGCCGCACCAATAGGTACTAAAAAGAACTACCGAGGACTGGATGTGTCTCCGAGAATCCCCTTTCTCTCTATTCCCTAAAATGCAATACCCAGAGCACAGGTTGGCCTTGCCACACAGCTCCATCCCTTTCCTCCCCTTTCTACAGCTTTCAGCAATATTTAAACCGCGTATTTCCGAGCTGATTCCCATATGACCCAAATCCCATTGGCTGGGATGGGAACAGGTGGAGGGGAAAAGGGAGCTTGCTTGCATACACATAGAGTGAAGGGGGCAATCTGCCATCTCAGGCACAATTACTCACCTTGACAGTACTTGAGGTAGGAGGAAATGATGTATAAGTTTCAGTGAAGAATGTCACAGGAATGGTGGTGTTGGGCGAGACATCAGAAACATTTCCAGGTGACATGCTGGGCTTCAAGGTCGTCTCTGAAGTCAAAACATCGGCTTGGGTGGTGGGCACTGTGGTGGCTAGAGAAGTCTGTGACTGGACAGAAGAGTTTGTGGTTCCAGGGACTGGGGTGATCTCAGAGCTAGATGTGAAATTAACTGTAGTGTCTGGAAAAGGCCGAAACACAGGTGTGCATGTGTGTACCTGTGCATACACACACACACACAATCTCAGTTCACGACATGGGCAGAGACTTCAACACAGGAAAAGGAGTTTGAGAATTAACCGTTATTTCATGTCCTAACCCTGACCAAACTCATTTCAAACCAGCTGTTGGAATCATAGCTATGATCTAGAATGTACTAGAGGGGTCCTTGGGATTCTGAAACTGAACTAGACACTAGTCCACCTTAGAGAAGCCAAGGACCCCCAATTTGAACCTGTATCCACCTTCCTTGATTTAGAAAAGATCAGAGATCTCTATGGAGTCCTCATCTGATCCTTATTTTATCACTAAGCTGAACTGAGCATGAGAGAAGGGGTCCAGGGAGCATCACTGATCAGGATCAGCTGCCAAGGCGTTGGCCTGAGAAAGTTGTCACTATAGGAAGACATATCTAGAACCTACTTCATGGCACCCTAAGCATGATGCTCAAAGCATAAATTCAAGGTGCTGGTATGATTCCATCTGCGGTGGGGGGAGGAGCCTGCAAGCATCCTAAATGCTTTGACCAGCCACCAGCAGCAACTCTCTGGGACCCGAGACACACACTCTTTACCTGGGATGGTTACCGTGGTCTCATTGCTGTCCTGAGAGACAGGGTAGTGGCTGCTATTTCCCAGGATGCTTGGTGTTGTGGTTTCCTGGTGGGATATATTTGTAGGAACAACGGTAAATATTCCTTGGGTAGATGACTCTGTGGCAATAGTAGTGACGTTGACCATAGTTGTGAACCCGGAGGCTAGAGGGAAAGAGGAGGAAAATCAGAACTAAAACCTTCTTGTAGCCTCATGACATCACCTGATTCAGTTTCTTGATTTCAGGTAGAAACTGTCTGAAATATTCCTTGCTGCCCCTGGCAATGGAGCAGCAATAAGAACATCTTCCTGAACAGTGGCCTAATTTCCCACTACTAGATTTGTCCTAAGGAAATAGGGAAGGAAAAATGGGTTGGCACACAAGCGTCTAGTATAATACTTTTATGGAAGGGAAAAGTTGCAAGCAACCAAATGAATTACAGTAGGATAAATGGGTATATGCACCTAATATACTGCAATCATTACAAAATATATACACAACCATTACGAATAAAAATTTATAAAAACTGTTGCAATATGGAAATATAAGGCAATGCTCATAACATCTTTACTAAAAGACTAAAATGTAAAATTATACCTGCACAAATACTGCAAATATCTAAAATGCAAGGGAGGACATACTTCTATTTCCTCTTCAATGTATCCTTCTCTTTTTTAGTCAGTCTTCTTCCAATATATTAACTCTTGGAATAATCACTAGACTTACACCGTCTCCCTGCAATTCTCTTAAAAATCATCTATCACTCTCAGACTTCCCCATTTGAAAACTCCCCTCATCCTTTCCCTCATGGCTTCAAACCCATTCTCCTTTCCCACTGTTGAGAAACTCAGCTGCAGCAGGAATCCCCAAGACTTCTTTCAGGAAGCTCCGACCTAGGAATCCAGCTGATAGACGAGAGAACACAGGCCTGGTTTCTCATCCAAGACAGAGAGCTTGGTTCTGGCTCTGCTAATCACTGACCATGTATTTAACACATGTGTGTGTGTTTGTTTACTTATCTCTTAAGTAAGGGTCTTTCCTGTCTACTTTACATGGATTGTTGGGAGAACCAAAGAGATAACAGGTGCTAAATTACTATAATACAATGTTCCTGGATCTAGTTATTCTCTGAAGATCTTCGTGAGGGTCCTTGCTCTTTTCTTCCACATATCCTGGGGTACCCAGGGGTACCATCCTTAGACCCAGGAAGGAGAAGCCTCCTGCCTGGATCCTGCACTTTACAGGGCCCACACCCTGTCCAGCTCTTGTGAGGACTAACTGGGATGTACCCTCTCTTCTGGATCAGACTTTGGGGATCAGTAATCCTAGAACTTCTTGTCCAGATGGCTCTTTGATCACATCCAGCTCACATCACTTGCTCACGTGCTGCGTGGACCTTTTCTCCCACTCCATGCTTCTGAGGGTGAACTGTAGCTTCAGGGTACACTCCCAGGGACCAATGGTAGCCAAGGGATGGCTGCTTGCAGGGAGAAGGGGTGGGGCTTAAATGTGTGGCTGGGTGTGTCCCATGCACGCATGCAAGATCACTCACTGTATGGGCCAGAGTCATGGGTAGGAAGAAGAGAAGGGGGATGGGCTAGGGCCAAGGGCCATCTCTTCCTGCTCATCCACATTGTGGCACTGAGATCCAAGAATGTGTGAGTCCCAAATTCAAACCTGGCCTTCCAGGTAGCTGTGAAGTATGTCTGTCAAGATAGGGAGATAGACGGTATTTTATTTATCAATTAGTTGGCCTGATTTGTAGTATTTAAACCTACAGAATGTGGGTCTCTGTTGTACTCTTGCCTTGGGCCCTGTAGATGTTAGGGTGAACTTGGTGAGCAGAGTTTTCACCAGCAGTTCCATCCTCAAGGAAAGGCCCCTGAGGGTCCCAGCCCACCCTAAAGCTTATCTCTCAATTTTCCTGATTGACACCTAGGTCCATAGTTTTCAGAGGCTTCCAGGTAAGCAGCCAGGGTAGAGCGACACCTCAACATCAAGACAGAAATTAGACTTTTAGCTTCAAGGTGATCAACCTGGGGCCAAGAATGCTTTGCCTAAAGGGGATGACAGGAGTCAAAATCTCCCACATCTGCCTCCCTCTGCAGCCTGCGGCAAGTAGATTGACATTAATGGTGGGTGCAACCATCATGTCTTATATTGTGTGAGGTAAACAGGGGGAAGATGGGATATCTTACTATGCCCATCTTAGAGATGAAGAACCTGAATCATCAAGGTGTTGGTCAAGAAGGAAGACCATGGTTCATGCGGGGCAAGTAGAAACGGGACATCAAGGTTTAGCTGATACTTCAGTGGATGTAGCAAGAGGCTTGGGCTGGGTCTAAACTGCTGAGGATCTAAATGTATTCTCTACACCTCTGGTGAGAAAAGGATGTGCTCCCGTCTGGCTTAGGTGGGAGGTGGGTTGATCAAAATAGAATAGATGTGGAAGCAGATCCAGTCTTTTTCCTTTTTGATGTAGGACCCTCTCACCAATCTGACTCTAAGGTGTGAAGGGGCAGGCTGTGGTAGCATGTGGACACTGAACTGAAGGATCACCGTCTCAAGCCACAATTCCAAGACACCCCTGGAACCTCCCCCACCCGACACTCCTCCTCCTGTCCACCCTATCCTGCCTTTTCCCCAACACGTCAATTCCTGGGAATCCCATTTGATGCAGTCTGGCCCAGCCCTTTTCTCTCTCCAAAAGAAGACGGGCCTGGCTGAGATGCTGTCATGCTTTTGAATCCTCCTCCCCCAAGGGGCCTCCTTCACCCAGACAAACACTTTTGAACTTTTCCAGATGTGAAGAGAGACCTGCTGCTCGTTCTGAGGACGGAGGTGCCTGTTCCAGAAGAGTGAAGCAACTCCGGACCCAGGCCAGCTACCCACCCGCTCGGGTCGGGCTCCAGCTGCAGCAGACACCTCCCGCCCACCACTCAGCCAAGCCCTGAGGACCACGCAGCAGGATCTGTCTGCAAATGAGGATGGGACCCCAACCTCAGATTCACAGCCAGGCCTTGGGTGAGCAGAGAAGGCTTTGAGACACTGGAGAGAAGCAGGACGAAGAGGAAGGGTAGAAGGCACGGCTGAGTGATGGGGTATGCACGAGCTGGCAAAGGACACCAATCCTGACCTTGGCGCTACAGCATAGGGACCGTCAGTGAGTCTCTTGGTTTCATAGTCTCTAGTGCTCCCTTATGGAGCTGCCACAAAAAGACTGGGTCCTGGAGGAATGACGTTTCTGAGTCAAGACTGACAGTGGGTCTCTTTTTATCCTATCTTCCCACCCACATCCACGGTGTTAAACCATCAAACATTGACCTTTCTTTATCTGAGCTTCTGACCTCCAACTCTGTAGGGGAGTAACAGCAGCCTACCCATCAGTGAGAGCTTGTCAGATTCTTAGGGACAATTGATGAAACCTCCACTCCATTCCATCCTAGACAGGAGGAAGAGCCCGTACCCCAACCCTACAGAGAATTTTAATACAATTTAAAGTTGAACGAAAGGCTGTCTTCTGTTGTTTACTTCTCAGTCTGGCCTTATCAACTCCCTAAAGACCTATTTGACCCTAATTACCCTATTCGATCTCAACTCATGAACTTGGAGCAAGGGAAAGAAACAAGGTATCAGGAAGTCAGCAAAATCAGGATTCTAAGAAGCCAAACAGATGTCACAAAAGTCATGCATTGAACTTACAGGTACTTATTCAGAGGCAATTATTCTTGTTTTACCTACAATTCTAATAAACTTGGTTATCTGATATCCTACGTAAAGTTGAAAATTAAGAAGAGACTATTAGAAGCTTATAATAAGGAGAAGCAATAGCTGAAAACTAAGGAACAGAAATAAGTGAAAAACAGACATAAGTATCAAAACCCACACTAGTCTGAAATCATTTATCGTAGGAGTTAATGTCTATACACTTTAGTAAGCATTAACGATGTCACTGAGTTGCAACAGCCACGTTGTTTTCATGACACATCTGAATCATAATGGTTAAAGTCCTTCTTTTTTTGGGTACTTCAAGGAAGGAGAGGCATATATAGTACATTTTGGAAAGATTACTACCTACGATTAGTAAATCGAATATTCTTTTGGTCCTTAAAGGGGGTTTACAAATCCCCAGAGATCCAGAAAGCTCTGCTACCTAAATAACTAAATTCCCGTACTTTAAGAGATTGAGTTTTCCTCTACTTGATCTTGCTTTTCACAGACTTCCTTTGTTTTAGTTTTTTACTGGTGCTATTTCCTGACTTCCTAGCCAGGCTGCCCCATCCTGCCCGTCCTTCTGAATTCTAGCACCTGGCTCATCTTGAAGGAGTTCCTGGGTATCCCAGCCCGTGCAGTCACAGGCCCAGGAGACAGGCACACGTGCCCTGTGCTGCTGGGAGGCAGCACTGCTTAGCGGCACAGGGCTCAGGCTCACAGACAGACCATGCTCAGATGCCTCTCTATCCCGTTCTAGCCATGTGGCCTTGGGACATGACTTCACCTCTCTAAACCTAACCTGTAAAATGGGGATGAAAGTAGTCCCTCCCTCTTGGTTGTTTTGAGGAACAAGGGAGATTAGAGGTGTAAAGCAGTTGGCCTGCTGGTAAAAGCTCAAGAACAGCAGCTGTCTTTAATATTGGGCCCCTTCCTTCTGCTTCTCGAGAGCTTGAGACGCTTATCTCTGTCATTCATATGGCACAAAATCATGTATGTTGTTTCCTCTGGAAAGGTCTAACTGTCACCCAATTAAATCTCTTGAGTGCCAGAACCATCCTTACACTCATGTGTTTTGCTCACAACCCTCAGAGTTCAGATCGAGCAGCAAGACTGAATGGCAATGGCACTGATTGAGTTCTTACCAGCCACCTTTAGGCACAGCCATCTCATTCTGATGCTATGTTTTAAGAGGGAATTTATTAAATTAGGGAGTGTCCATGTAAGGATAACCAGGATTAGGAGAATTCTAGAAACGAAGTCATATAGTTGAGGGCCTGTGTTATTTCATCTAGATCAGGGATTGGCGAACTAAGGCTGGTAGACCAAATCTGGCCCACAGGCTGTTTTTGTATGGCCAGTGAATCAAAAATGGCTTTTACATTTTTAAAATGCTGCAAAATAAAACAGAGTAGAATATGCATTAGAGACCATATATAGCTCCCAAAGCCTACAATATTTCTATCTAAAAAAGTTTGCTGACCCCTGATATGGAAAAGAAGAATTTGGGGAGGAAGAAAAAATAACTTCTTCAAGATTCATTTCACTTATATATTCTTTCTTATTTTTCTTAAGCACCAGTGATGTGCAAAGGATCTTGCTCAATTCTGTGGAGAGTATAAAATAAACGTCATTGTAATTTAAATAAATCCCTTAAGAAGCTTATAATCTAGTGGGGTCCCCTGAAAATGTCCTTAGGGATTGTCAGAAAGGACCAGATTAAATCTGTGACAGTCCAAAGAACAGAATTAGAACTAATGATTAGAAGTTAGAGGAAGGCTAGTTTCACTGCAATACAAGGAAAAAACTTAAAATGATGTAGTTATTTTTTAAAAAGGAATAATCTACTTTGGGAGATAAGTGAGCCATCCATGCTTCCTGGAAGCATTCAGGGCACATCTTTGTTAGAGGTCCCTTCAACTCTGCAGTCTACCATGAGTTTGAGCCCTCTTGGACGAGAACAGAGGCTGATGCCCCCTTAAGCTTCAGAGGCTAAGTTGAAGTATGAGCATAAACCAAATGTGTCTGTGGTTTGAGCATTCCCAGGGTACTGAGATTTCCCTTTTATACACAATTAGCTGGTCTAGGACTCCATCCACTTACTGCCAATTCTCTGGAGTCCTATATTTCTCCCCGGCACCTCTCCTCCCTTCTCTATGTTTTTCCTGGGCTCTGGAATCCCTCAGCCTTTTGTCTCTTGGGCCCACCCAGACACAGGGTTCCACTTTATTTTATGCTCAGCCATTTAGCCTCCCATCTGCCCTTGCACATCCAGGGTTTGCCCAAGGTTCTAGGCTTGCTCGCCCAATACCCATTAAGGCATTTTTAAACAATGAAACTGCTACCTAGAGATGCCACTCCCCTAAGAGTATCCCCTAAGAGGTATCAGCTTTTATTTTATTTTATTTTTTCCAAATCAAGAAGGAGCAGACTTCCCAATTAAGCCAAAAGGCCTTTTCCTTTGCTTCTAAAGGGAAGTGATTCATTCTGATGAGCTCCAGGGTATAGGTACTAGGAAGTACACCTTGGCATGTGTGCCTGCTTCTTTGTATCTTCATCCTCCCAAGATACATGCATCTTTCTCCTTAGCACAAAGTCAGGGACCATGGGACTAAAAATCGTCCATAATATGTTTTCATTTGTTAGCTAAAGAGGGAAGAGAATGTTCTCATTAGAGAAGTCAAAGCCCAGAAAAATATGGTAATTCTGCCCTGGCGACAATGAGAATGTTCTTTTGGAGAGTGGTATTTTTGTTCTTTTTCCATATCTTCATGTTTTTAGTTCTCCACATGGCAGGCCTTTTAGTTAGATCAACCAACGTCAAAGAGAGGGAAGGCCCGAGACCCTGAGGGTGCAGCAGGACAGCCACCCAGCCCTGAAAGCAAGCCCAGGCCCTCCAGCTCAGGGTCGACGGACATCAGGCAATGGGACCTTAAGAAGTGGAATCTGTTCCGCCTTTTTATTTGTTTTTGTAGGACTCTGCGCCTGAGTTTATCGGCTGCCCTTTGGCACTTCTTGCTCTGAGCTTTTGGAGACAAAGACTCAGTGAAGGAAGGAGATGAGGACACGTGAATGATGAGGCCCAGGAGTGGAGCTAAAGGGATAACGAAAAGAGGCCCCAGGCCCCTGTAAGTTCCATCAGCCAAGCAGGAATGCTGCTAAGATGTGTGTTTGCAAAGGTTGTGTCAGCTGGGTTGGCCCTACAAGGGGGGAACACTGGGGACCACTGAATTAGTCAGAGGTCCCCGAGGTCCTCAGTCGCCATGTGGCAGAGATTCAAAGGGTGGAGTCCTCTCCCCTCTGGAAAATATCTGATAAAATTCTTTTCCTTTTTCTTTTTTCCCCTCTTACATGTAGCTCCAGACAGGATATGGGTGTGGGGTCAGCAGGCACGAAGGACCCAAAGGAAGAAGAGGAATGTGACGGGGAGGACTGGGGGGTGGGGGGTGGGGTGTTATGATGAGGGGAAGGTCAGGTCTTGGAGGGCTTGGAGGGAACAGATACCCTGAGCCTTACAAAAGGGATTCCCTGGTACCTGCAAGGCTCCCTGTGCCAGCCAGGGCTGTGGCAGAGCTGTCTGGTGGTCCCTCTGCCCCCGCTATGACTCTGGCCTGTGATCTACCCACCCCCAAAAAGGAGAGCCCACTTTTGGTTAGCTGCTGTGCCTATACCCATGCCAACTTCTCACAGGGACAGAAAAAAGACCTTCTCAGAATACGTTCTTTGTCGGGATTAATAGTGAGAAAACTACAGAACCCCCTTCTGCCCACAGTAATAATGTCAGTAATAACAGCACAGAATTTCTGCAGTGGCCCTTTCAAGGTATAGTCACTCATTTCATTTATCCCACAATGTATCCCAGGACAAAAAAATGACTCCTAGTATTAAAAAATGAAACAAATCAAAATGAAAACCCTAGAATGTTTTGGGGAAAACATAAAGCTACAAATTGGCCCAAGTAATCTGGCACGGTTGGGAATGGGGCCCAAGCCCCACTCTTCACCCCCAAAGCTGAAACTCTCAGCATATCTGTCCAAGGTTTTGCAGAAATTGCTTTGCTCTCCCTACCCCCACCTCTGCAGGCCAAGGCAAGACTGACACCGGCCAGCTGAGGAAATAAGAAAAGGGTGGGCCTCGCCTGGCCCAGACCCAGGTCATCGTGAGCTGTGGAGCTCAAGGAGAGTGGAGCATCTGACTGGAATCTGAGCCACTGGCCAACTCACCCCTGCAAGGAGGGCACGGTCTTGCACCCAATCTAGGGTTTCCAAGCCTCAGTGACAGCTTTTCCCCTGCCCCACAATGCATGTCCAGGGCTGCCAAAAAGGTCAACCCAGAACCTCACTCAGCTTCCTCCCGCCCACAGTCAGCTCTCTCAAACTAGGTGGACACAAAGGGGGATAGCAGAGGAGACTGGGAGCAAAGAGGCCCCGTGGGCTGATCCAGGTCACTCCGTGGGGCATGGTGGGTGGCCTTCAGGATGTAGTGAGAGTAGGGAATTGGGAGCTCAAGGCGGCCGGAAACAAACTCTTGAACTAAAGGCAGAGCAACTTACAAAGTTTAAGACTTTCTAAGTGCGATAAGATGAGATGGGGAATATTAATCTCCCAAAGAAAGCAATTAAGTGTAAATATTGAATGCCTATTTTTTTTTTTTACCAAAGGGATAGCAGGAGCTTAAGAAGTAAAGTTATGTATGGGGAGTGGAGGAGTGTCCTGACCTGTCCACTAGCTGTAGAACTTGGAGTGAGGCAGGGGAAGAAAACTCCAAACTTTAACAAGTTTGAGTTTGTGCAAGGGTGAGGGGCTGAGATGAGAAGGAGGCAGGGCGCAGACTAAACTCCATCTACCATCGCTTCTCTCAGTGGGACTCGTGCGGTGCTGGAAGTGGGAATTCCAGTTTTCCAATCTTAAATGCAAGGATTTTGGGGCCGGCCCGTGGCTCACTCGGGAGGGTGCGGTGCTGATAAATGCAAGGATTTTTGCCCCCACGGACTGTTCTTCATTCTAAACTCCCCTGCTCCCCTAACTCGGCCTTCCTCCTGAGACTCTTGGGCGTTGGACGCGGCGCCTCGGCCCTGATTGGCTTCCCTCGCATTCCTTCATGTCCACTTCGGTCCCCCCCACCCCTGTCCTGGTGGATGGTCCCCTCCCCAGCAATCCGCTTCGGGCCGCCGCTTTCTGAATCAACCAACAGCCACAAAACTTTCCTCCTTCTCTCCTCCCCCGTCTCCTGCTTCTGGCTCCAACTTTGCGCTCCGCACCTTTGGCGACGCAAAGAGACCCTGGCATCCTCAGAGCGCTCGGCTCGAATCAATGCGAGTGAGTCGTGTTGTCCGGCTGTCGCCTCGGCTAACCCGCACCGCCGGCGCGGTGGCCTTCCCTTCCCCTCCCACCCCCATCGGTTCCCAGGTGAGGCGCCGGTGCGGGCTGGAGCCGCCGGTGCGGGCTGGAGCCGCCGTGGGGCGGCAGCGCGTGGGCCGGGCAGGGGTCCCTTCGCTCCGCGCAGCCCCCCGGGACAGCCTCGAGCCTCCCCGCGGCCACGCCGGGCCGGCCGCCGCGCGCCGTGCGTACTCACGCAGCAAACTCAGCAAGCAGAGCGCGGTCCAGCCCCGCGGCATCCCGCGGCCCGCGCGCGCGCCCCTGCGCTCCAGCATCCTTCCCGCTCCGCCGCCGCAGAGACGCGCACAGGCGAGACACTGCTGGGCCGGCGGCGCGCTCCCCGCCCCCTGCGCCCGGGAGGCGGGTGGGAGATTCTTGCCTTTCTCCCCTCCCTCTTCAGTCTTGGCGAGCCCGGCCCCTCTCCTTGGCTGCCACTCACTTGAGCTTCCCCGGTCAGTCCCCGAAGGCGGAGGACGACAGGAGGGAGGCCGGGGTTGCCGCAGTCGAGGCCAAAAAAGGTGGACGTTTGCGCGGCCCCAGACGCCTTGCTCAGCTTTCTGCAGAGGCCCCATCCTACTTCAAGTTCAGCTTCCACTTCACTTTTAACCCCTTTGTATCAACCTTGCAGTGGTGGCCAGGACGGCGGCAGGGTTCCTCTGCTTTTTTCGCTTTCTTTCCCTTTTTGTTTTCCTTTATTAAGTTTTAAGCAGAAGGGACCTACTGTGAAGACTTGAGTTAACAAGTGTGAGCGTTTGGCTAATCGGGTACAACTTACCACCTGTCCAATCCGGCACAGTTGATGACAGTCACACCAGATACTGTGCTGCATGTTAATGAAGTATGAAAGTGAGCAGGACCCATAAATGACTGTCATTGTTTATTTTAGCCGTCCAAACCATCTTGTAGAGTTTTCCGTTCACTTTTTTTCCTGCAAGATCTGTTTTGTTCATTTGGAGGGAGTCTTCCATATTTTCCCACTTAGCTTGGTCGTCACCGTCATCATAAAGACCTGGATGCCTCTTCCCCAATCATCCCCTCTCCAGGCCTGGATCTAAGCCTTCAGATGCTTCGCCTTGCTCTCCCGTCAGAAAAATGACTTTCTGTAACTCCACCCTTCACTACCTGATAGATCTGTGAGCTTCCTATTTCTCCCCACTTGGTCTGGGTGGTGGTGAACTGAACTGCAGAAATTCTGAGCTGGGCAGTCAACCCAGTCATGGACCGAGGAGGTAGAGACTGGAGGAGAGGGTTACCAGGCTGGATCGAGGACAGCACCAGGCAGGGAAGAAGATAAGGCACAGTCTAGGAGAACATGCTTGGAGCTCCTGAGGGGAATCACAGAATGACAAATACTCAGTCCAGTCTCTTCCATGATGTCTGTGCCGTGTAGCCTACAGGGGGGGAAAGGAAGGTCAGAGCAGCACCCCATGGTCTTTTCTGATTTATTCCTCTGCAGACACGCTAGCATTATGAAAGTAGGTTTACCTTTATGGCCCATCTCAGACCTACTATAAATTTGAATTGCACAGGAGAAGGGTGTCCAGGTCTAAAAACAAAACCAAATCCTCCCTGTTCTGATCTCACTGCCTAATTATGGAACAAAGCCTTTCATTACTTAATAAAAGCAAAGGCTTAATATGCAAATTTGACTGAATGCAACAGTATGGTATGAATTTGTTTCAAAGTGCAAATGATGATTCGGTTCTGATCACACTGTGATCTCAAAGATCTGCAGTTGGAAATAGAAAAGGCTAAAAATGCATTTTTAAAGCAGGCATTGTTCCTTGGGATTCCCAATTAACATGGAAAAGGCGTTAGCTCCAACACCACCATGCTCCCTTCTCCCCCCAACTACATCAGCTCCAGGAGCTGGGCCTGCTTCCGGCACCCAATGTGAAGTTGTGGACAAAATGTGGGGTTGTAATCCCTGCTAGATATAAAAACTTCTCTGACCCACTTGGCTCTAACTTTATTCCCAGAAATTTCTTCTGATCACCTCAAATGCCAGTTGTCTCCTGTAGCTGGACCATGGGAAGTAGAGGAAAGAAGTGGTCTCTAGTAACTGAACTTATTCACTAGCTTTGGGAGCAGAAAGAGAGAATGATTCCATGGAGCAGAGTTTCTAAAAGCATGGTACACGCAGAATCAGAATCACGGGTAAAGGCCAGAAATCTGCACTTTTAATAAGTACTCTCTGTGATTCTTTTGCTCAAGAAGCCCTGGTATAAAAAGGAGACATGCCAGGTACAAAGGAGTGAGGGCCAGGTGGATGTCAGGCTTCAGGGAGAGAAAGTAGAAGTAGGGGGTGTGGGAGGCTGTCGAATCCCTTCCTCTGAGAGACCAGAGCTGCTGCTTCTCTGGCCTGCAAGGCTATGGATGGAACCAGAACTATAAAGCAAGATAATGACCGGCCACTCTTTCATATTTTCCAAGTCCACTGAGACCCATCCCTCAGAGCACACACATCCTCACCCAATCACCCACAAACACAGGTTCTGCCCCCAAATGCAGGTGCACCCAGGGACCCAGCCTTAGGTTTCCTTACAAGCCAGATAGAGTTGAGCTATCGAGTCCCTTCAAAGCAATAGCCTTTCTGGTCTGTCCCTCAACACCTCTGCCTCCCTGTTCTATCATATAAGCTGTTGCTAGAAGAGGATGTTAGCTCCACTGCCCAGCGTAGAGGGTGCAACAGAAATACACTGAGCGAGAGGCTCTGTCAGGCCCTTTATAGACCTTGGTAGGTGATGGTCACTCCCGATATCAAATGTCCCCTATCACACCCCATCTCAAAACACACACACATCTAATCAGATTAAACACAGACCCTCATCCCATGTTAAATATAATGTCTTTGATGTGAAAAAAATAAGGCAAATGATTTTTATAATTCTGAGTTTTAAAATATATTCTTCATTTTGATTTTGTAATTTTAACTTTATTACATTTATATAAAACTATTAAAGAGTTGAACTGCGGTTTACAAGACAATTAAGTTTACCTTTCGTAGGCATTTAATGAAACATTTGTTAATTTTGATTTTACAACTTCATATTTTGCAACCAAGCCTTTTTCCCCATGTTGCACTCTTTTTTGTGGGTCTTCAAAAGCACTCAGGGTTTGGGTCCCAGTTTGGCAGTGAGGGATCCTTGGTGGTAGAGGTGTTCAGATGCTGGAGGAGGCAATGAGAACCTGCATCCTAAAGGGAGTCCCTTCTTTCTCTCTGCCTTTTAATTTCCCTTCTCCAGTGCCTCCTCTTGGCAAAACCTAACAGGAAACCAGGTGACAAGGGAGTTTGGGAAATGCAGCACGCCTACTTCCAGCCCCAGTGTCCTGTGGTTGCCTCCACGATAGGTGGGCTATTCCAGAGGCCACAGAGCAGGAAGGCTCAGACCAAATGATTATGATCAAATCATAAAAGTTTATGAATCTACTTAAGTCACACAGCCAGAAACAAGGGGAAAGAGTTAGGGTAGGTTAACGCTCTTGGAACAGGATGTAAACAGGGTGAAATGACCTCACTATTGGAGTCTTACGTTTTGCTTTGGGGCAATGGTGTAGTTATGAGGACCAGAATTGAGACTGAATAAGGGGATCAGCAAATGGAAGATGCTCGAACCTGTGTATACTTGCTCTATTAGGGCAAGTAGGCCTGGCCTCACGTCTATTCACAGTGATCTGAGCAGCTGTTCCTTTTTTCAGCATTTCTGGGGAAGAGCATGCAGGGGCCAGAATGGTGTCACCAATAGGTAGACGATTTTGGAAGGTCATGGCTGTCAGCCCCAAGGTGGCATGATCTATACCTGTGACTTATGACTTGCATTTTCTATGCCTTTCTACCTGTAAGTAACACTTGCTTGTTCCATCCTTTTGTAATATATTCCATTTATTCTACTTTTACGTGTCTTACAGGTCTAACTTACTATTTTTAGCACATCTGAATTCTGCATAGGTCTCACCAGTTACTTGCTTACTTATTATCTATAGCTAATACACCTGATGAGTTTCACCCATCCTGTTTGCTTTTCTTGTCCTCTGTAGCAGAATGGAATATTCTCACATAATAGAGCAAACATTACACCCAGCATTATAGAGAAGAGTACAGAAGCGTGAGGTTGGGGCTTAGAGATACAAAGTAAATAACTGGCACAAATCCAGTTTCATATATTTTTCATACAGATAACCATTTCGCAGCTCCATTCACTGAGTAGTCTCTTTCCCTGCTGATCCGACACGCTGTTTCTATCACGTGACAACATTTCACATACACGTGGGTCTGCTCTCTATCCATTGGTTAATGTATATATCCAGTCCCTTTACCATACTTTACTTGCTGTAGCTTTTAATAAGTCCTGATATCTGTAGGGCAAATCTCCTAATTTTCTTCAGGAGTGCTATGGCTATTCTTGGCTCTTTATTCTTCCACATAATAATAATAATTTGACAAATGCTTATCAGATTCGTTTCCAAAACCACCTTTTGGATTTTGATCAAAATAGCTCCATAGATTAATTTGGGGGAGAACTGAATCTTTCATTCAGTGAACTTGTTACATGTCTCTATTTTTAAGTCTTCTTTAAAGTTTAGGATTTTCCATGTAGTGGTTTTAATTCACCTTTTATTAGATTTATTCCTGGATAGTTGATGTTGTCTAAAGCTGTTGTAGACAGTATCTTCTTTTAAATTATTTTTGTTGGTGGTGTATGAAAATATAATTCATTGTTTTATATTAATCTTTTATGGGCTACCTTGTTAAATTCTCCTATTGTTTCTAAGTATTTGTAGATTTGGGGTTTTTTTTAATGCAAACAATTATATCAATTGCAAATAGTGATAGTTTTATGTTATCTTTTCAATCCTTCTGCCTCTGATTTGTTTTTCTTCAGTTAATGTGCTGGCAAGAATATCCAAGGATGAAAAATGTGATAATCCTACATATCCTTGCATTCCAGATTTCGAAGGGTAAACTTCTGATGTTTTTAATGTTTCTGTGTTGCTTAATTTTTATATGTGCTTTTTATCGTGTTAAGTAAATTCGTTTCTATTCCTAATTTACTGAAATATTTTTTCCTCCATAATGAATTTTGAAGATTTTTTCAAATGCCTTGTCTATGTCTATTAAAATGATATATGGATTTTCTCTTTTAATATGGTAGCGTGGTGAATTGCATTTATGGATTTTCTAACATTAAACCAACTTTTGCCTACTTAGGTTAAACCCAACTTTGTCATGGTTTACTGTATTTTTTTACACACTGTAGAATTTAATTTGCTAATACAGTCTTCTATTTATGATTTTTGCTTCAACGGTCATAAATAGAATGGGCTTGTAATTTTTCCTTCACCTTTGTGTCATTGTCTGGTTTTGGTATTAAAGTTATGAAATTTTTGTAAAATGATTTAGAAAGTATT